>NW_020526051.1:0-335185 GCF_003368295.1 Carassius auratus
AGGCCAAATTAACAAGCCATCAACACTTCCCTTCAACCCAGGATGTCCAGTCTCTTCATCAGCTCCTTGAGAAGACTGCACATACTGCTTTTCATAAACTACAAGAGACGGCATCTCCTCAAAACTATGCAGAACTGGCCAAAGCAACTCTCACCAGAATCATTGTTTTCAACCGCAGACGTGCAGGAGAGGTCTCTAAAAATGCCACTGAAGGCCTTCAATGAAAGGGACGGCACTTCTCTCCATGAAGATGTAGCGATGGGCCTGAGCAAGTTTGAGCAGAAACTCTGCAGCCATTTCAGTCGAGTTGAGATCAGGGGGAAGAGGGGAAGAAAGGTTGCGGTTCTTCTCTCTCCTGATATGGTCAATGCCCTGATGCTGCTGGTCAGCAGGAGAGGTACATGTGGAGTGCTAGACACTAATACTTTCTTGTTTGCTCGGCCAAACTGCCAGAGTTACTACAGAGGCCAGGACTCTCTGAGGGTATATGCAAGGGAATGTGGAGCTCAAAATCCAGAATTTCTCAGATCCACTCATCTTCGCAAGCACGTGGCTACGCTCTCTTCAAATCCTAAACCTGAAAAACAACGAGTTAGATCAGGTTGCTGATTTCTTAGGGCATGACATCCGTGTCCACCGTGACTATTACAGACTGCCAGAAGCCACTACTCAGCTTGCTAAAATATCAAAGCTACTGTTAGCCATGGAAAAGGGCTGCCTTCCTAATCTTCAAGGCAAATCACTTGATGACATTGAGATTGAAGGTACGTCCATCCTAGCATGTTTAGCACAGCGGGTCTTTTAAACTCACAGGGAGGTTTAAGAAAACTCATCTCTGAAATATGTCTTGTGTTCGTTGTAGTGTCATTAGGAATGGTTTATAAATGGTGTGTGATTGTGTTATTTCACTTCTGAATGCAGATGTCTTTCATGTTCTGAGTTTTATTTTCATTGAAGATGAGATCAACATGACGGATTCTGATGACAGTGATCCTGAAGAAAGTGAATCTGATGATGAGGCTCTTGCTGGAGCTGCGGGAAACTCCAGTAATGCTGGTATGTGTCAGCTAAGTGTTTTTTATTTTTAAATCATCAAAGTCAAAAATTATATTGGGTAACACTTTATTTTAGGGTCTCTAAACTACAGTGGTTTGAAAGTGTTGGCCCCCTTCCTGATTTCTTATTTTTTTGCATGTTTGTCACACTAATGTTTCAGATTATCAAACAAATTTAAAAGTAAACACATGCAGTTTTTAAATGAAGGTTTTTATTATTAAGGGAAAACAAAATCCAAAACTACATGACCCTTTGTTCAGAAGTGCCCCCCCCCACCTTTGAAACTGGTTTATCACACCTGAGTTCAGTTTCTCTAGCCACACTCAGACCTGATTACTGCCACACCTCTTCACAGTTAAGAAATCTCTTAAATAGGACCTGCCTGATAAAAAGTGAAGTAGACCAAAAGATCCTCAAAAAACTAGACATCATGTCAACATTCAAAAATATGCAGACACAAATGATAAAGAAAGTAATTGAGGTCTATCAATCTGGAAAAGGTTATAAAGTTTTGAGACTCCAATGAACCACAGTGAGAGCCATTTTTCACAAACTAAAAAAAGTTTATTTGATTAGTGTGTTTTTACGATACAAATCATTGCAAAGCAACTTTACATAAAATTAAGTTTCTACACTATTTAGTAGTAGCTTATAAGTGGTGACTGTCAGTTTATGTGCATATGACAGGAATCAGACATAATCAACCAGACAATGAACACTCTTAACAGCAATTATAATGTGATTGCATAGTAAGTAGCAATATTTGCTAGTTATGTATGTTGTTTCAGTATTAGCATCATCTGAGTTCCTCTGAGGGATCAGCATCATCTCTTCTCAGGTGTTCTGGATCCAGACTGGAGCTTGTGTAAATCCTAGTTACCACAAATATTGTAATTTTAACAAGTGCAGTTTCTGTGCTATGGTGGGGCCTGAAACCTGACTGAAATTCTTCATACAGATCCTTTTTGTTTTGCAGAAAGAACAGAGCAGACACAACATTTTCAAAAATTTTAGACATAAATGGAAAATTTGAAATAGGCCTATAATTTGCCAGTTCACTAGGATCTAGTTTTGGTTTCTTAATAAGAGGCTTAATAACGACGAGTTAATGATATTGAGAAGCGGTTCTTCGGCTACAGGTAACAGCTCTTTCAGTAATTTAGTGGGTACAGGATCTAATAAACATGTTGTTGGTTTAGATGCAGTGATAAGTTTATTTAGTTCTTCCTGTCCTATATTTGTAAAGCACTGCAGTTTATTTTTTGGTGCGATGGATGAAACTGAAGTGTTAGAAGCTGTGGAATCTACATTCGCTATTGTATTTCCAATGTTATCTATTTTATTAGTAGAGAAATTTATAAAGTCATTACTAATAAAGTTGATGGAATATTTGAATCCGGTGGCGTCTGGTTATTTGTTCATCTAGCCACTGTGCTAAATTTGTGGAACATTGGAGAAACTTCCCAGGAGTGGCTGGCCGACCAAAATTACCCAAAGAGCACAGCAATGACTCAACCATGAGGTCACAAAAGACCCCACAACAACATCCATAGAACTGCAGGCCTCATTTGCCTCAGTTAAGGTCAGTGTTCATGACTCCACCATAAGAAAGAGACTGGGGAAAAATGAAGACTAAAGTCTCGTCTCAGTTTTGCCAGAAAAAATATTGATGATCCCCAAGACTTTGGGGAAAATACTCTGTGGACTGACGAGACAAAAGTTGAACTTTTTGGAAGTTGTGTGTCTCGTAATATCTGGTGTAAAAGTAACACCGCATTTCAGAAAAGAACATCATGCCAACAGTAAAATATGGTGGTGGTAGTGTGATGGTCTGCTTCTGGACCTGGAAAACTTTCTGTGATAAATGGAGAAATCTGCTGTTTACCAAAAAATCCTGAAGGAGAATATCTGGCCATCTGTTGTGACCTCAAGCTCAAGCAAACTTGGGTTCTGCAGCAGGATAATGATCCAAAACACACCAGCAAGTCCACCTCTGAATGGCTGAAGAAAAACAAAATGAAGACTTTGGAGTGGCCTGGTCAAAGTCCTGACCTGAATCCTATTGAGATGCTGTGGCGTGACCTTAAAAAGTTTTCCATGCTTGAAAAACCCTCCAATGTGGCTGAATTACAATTCTGCTTAGATGAGTGGACCAAAATTCATCCACAGCGCTGTAACAGACTTTACATTTAATTGGAAGTTATCACAAACACTTGATTGCAGTTGTTGCTGCTAAGGGTAGCCAAACCGATTATTAGGTGTAGGGGCAAACATTTTTCACACAGGGCAATGTAGTTTTGGTTTTTGTTATCCCTTAATAATAAAAACCTTAATTTAAAAACTGCATGTTGTGTTCATTGGTTTTCTTTGACTAATATTTACATTTGTTCGATGATCCGAAACATTAAAGTGTGATAAACATGCAAAAAAATAAGGAACCAACACTTTTTCACACCGCTGTAGTTTCTTATTAGTGTGCGTAGTAGTAGTGGTGGTGGTAGTAGTAGTAAGCACTTATTAATAACTTATTTTACATGACCTTATTCTACATCCCTAATCCTACCCAATACCTTAATGTAACAACTATCTTATTTACTTTTAATAAGCAGAAAATTAGGAATTTGAGGGAAAAGTTGTAGTTAATAGTAAGTGTTCCCTATTATAAAGTGTTACCTTGTATTATATTAGTCCAGCATTTATAACAGAATATTACTAAAATTAAGGATGCATCAGTTTTGTATTAGTATCTGGCTATACCTATATGTTGATACTTAGTCTTTAGGCAAAAAACTGATAAATGGCTGTTTCAAAAATAAATGTTTTAAAAGGCCAATTCCTTTAGTGTGTGTGTGTATATATATATATATATATATATATATATATATATATATATATATATATATATATATATATATATATATATATATATATATATATATATATATATTATTATTTTTTTTTTAATGACTGATTGTCTGCAGGTGTTCAGAAGATGCCCATTGAGAGCACCACTGAACTTCCTGAAGGTACCAGAGGTTTAGATTGCAATGGCACCATCAATGTAAGCACATGAGCTTTTATAGAGTTGGAACTCACTAAAGTATGTATTCTTCTGTACAGAGAGTGAGAGTGAGGCAGAAACTGAAAACCCACGGAGAGGGCAGAAAGTGTCCTGGTCAAATGCTGAAGTTACAGCTTTAATCAAACATTTTAAGGGCCACATAGCTAAAGGAAAACTGGCCACACTGACTGAATGCCAGCAGTGTAAAACTGCTGAGGATCCTGTTTTGATGAGACGCAGTGCACAGAACATAAGGGATTTTGTAAGAAATCGAGGAATTAGCTTAAAAAGGAAAACCCAAAGCAAGTGATGTTACAGTACATTTTGTGTGTTCTTGATGCCATTCAGTTGACATTAGCACTTTGGTTGTTGTTTTTATTTCCCATAGTGCAATACTGTTATGGCAGCAGTTCATACGAATATCTCCTTGTAGAAATCGAGGTTGACTGTTAGTTTGTCAAAAATTACAAAATTGTGTCAATTTCTCATTGATTTTTGGATGACCTGTCCCTTAAAGAGTATTTCACTTCCAGAATGAAAACTGTCATCATGTACTCACCCTCCACTTGATCCAGACCTGCATCAGTTTCTTTCTTCTGTTGAACACAAAAGAAGATCTGTTAGTATCTGAACAGTTGATGGGCATCATTGACTTCCATAGTATTTTTTTTTTCTTCGTACTATAGAAGTTAATGATGCCCATCAACTGTTCATAAACTAACAGATCTTGTTTTGTGTTCAACAGAAGAAAGAAACTGATGCAGGTCTGGATCAAGTGGAGGGTGAATATATGATGACAGTTTTCATTCTGGAAGTAAACCATTCCTTTACAGATACAGTTTCTCTACACATCTGCAGCATGTATTGTGTGCTCAGAGAGTTCATCTCATGTACACTGTGTGTTTAGTGAGGTACTTACAACATGAGGATTGCCTTTTGATTTGATTTATAGTTTTTTTTTTTTTTTTTTTGGTGAATTACACTTAATTATTTGATGTTTGTTTTGTGTGGCATTCCTTTTTTTTTTTTTTTTTTTTAACGATTACCCGTTTAATTAATTGGCGAATTTGACAACTTGTTTATTTTTATTTCACAAATTTAAGTCATTATTAAAGTACTTCTAAAACACATTGGTGTCTGTAATGTTGTGTATTGTGTTAAAGATCCAGTACTCTTTAACCACCTCAGTCTTGGTAATGCAGCAAAGTGACATGTCTGTGTGTTGTGTATGATCAGGTTCCAGTAAATCACATTTGTCCCTGTAATGTTGGACGATGTGCAGTTGTGTATTGTGTTAAAGATCCTGTACTCTTTAACCACCTCAGTCTTGGTAATGCAGCATCGGGACATGTCTGTGTGTTGTGTATGGGGTCATGTACCTGTAAAACACATTGGTCCCTGTAATCCAGAGAACGGACATGTTTTTGTGTATTGTAAAACGAGTGTCCTCATAAATCAATCGGACCCTATAAATCCCAATTATGTAATGGGCGGGAACATTATAGGAGGGGCGTGACAGTCCTTGTGTACCACCAAAATATCATATTGTCATATTATCAATTCTATTGTGTGTAAAGAAAATCCAAAGTGATATTTGTGTTCTGCAGAGTAAAAAAAAATTTTTGATAGTTTTATCATCTCTGTAGGACACCGGGAAAGGGGTGTCCCCTTAAACCACCATCCAACTGGTTTGGCCATCAGAGTACTGCTAAACCACAAAAACCAGTATGTGTGTGTGTGTGTGTACTTTGGATGGGTTTAATGCAGAGCACGAATTTTAAGTATGGGTCACAATACTTAGCTGAAAATTAGGGATGCACCGATCATGATTTTTCATGGCCGATTCCGATAACCGATTTTTTTACAAGAAAACTGTCCGATTCCAATACCGATTTCCGATTTTTTTTTAATCTTTTAAGCAACAAACAAGAAAGGAAAGTGTGCATAAACAAGATATTTGGTATTTAATAGGCCAAACTTGCTTTGCTTGCTTTTTTGCTTCTGCTATTGAAAACAATAACCGTAACTATCTGAAATTAAAGGCAGTTACTGCACAATAAGTAGCCTACATTCAATACAAACATAGATGACACACAGTGGCGGTTCTACATTGAAATACACCCTGGGCGAGACCCCTTTCGAGCGCCCCCCACCACAAAAATAACAAACAAAGTTCTGCACTGGTTTCTCCCAAGGTTTTTTTCTCCATTTAGTCACCGATGGAGTTTCGGTTCCTTGCCGCTATCGCCTCTGGCTTGCTTAGTTGGGGTCACTTCATCTACAGCGATATCATTGACTTGATGATTGCAAATAAATGCACAGACACTTTTTAACTGAACAGAGATGACATCACTGAATTCAATGAACTGCCTTTAACTATCATTTTGCATTATTGACACACTGTTTTCCTAATGAATGTTGTTCAGTTGCTTCGACGCAATGTATTTTGTTTAAAGCGCTATATAAATAAAGGTGACTTGACTTGACACACGCACACACACACACACACACACGATATGCACACCCGAAAACTCATGCTGGGGAGAAGTAGAGGCAAAGAGGTCTTCATCCTCAATATCAGATATTTGTGGAGACATATGTGTAGCGGAGGAGGTGGGTGGTTGGCTCATCCTGACCAGTGGCAGAGGATGCTCCAAAATATTTTAGAAGTGCCCCCTGAAATTGCAATTGAATTGCATTTGAAATCAAAAGACCATAGGATAATGTTTTATAAAGCTAAAACAGCCTGGGGTCAAATTGACTCAAAACAATAAAAGGGTTACATAAACATGCTCTTACACATTAAATGTCTGTCATTACATGCTATATCCTCCTAGACCCCCCCCAAAAAAACATTTATTTATTTAGTTTTTTCCCCCCCATGTCATCACATTGTTTAGAGCATAGAAACAAATGGTAAAATATATATATATATATATATATATATATAGAAAAATTATATTTTATTCATGTTATGCTATGGTCACTAGGACTCAGCTGTTTAAATAATAAAATGACTTTAAATTATATGTATAGGCAAAAACAATGGGATTTTATTTTTTAATCACCAAAATCTTTTTGGGTTTTTTCAATAAAAATTTGTATATTAATCTAACTTTCATGGAGGAAGCATTAGCTCTTTGGTTACTGCCTCAAATTCTATGCATGACAAATTCTATGCCTGACACACTGTTCGTCTTTAACCTACAGATTTGAAAATGCCGTTGGTTATTTACAGGGCCTAACGTTAAACCAACTGATGGAAATGATAACTGAACTTGTAACAGTTTTATTGCAAAGCACAATATTATAAATTAGATCTCGTGATTGAGTTGAAATCAAATTATTGTTGTATAAGCATAGCAAGCATCATAGCAAAAAGGCTAACAAAGAGTTATACCCACCACCAATTAACATTAGCCCTTCATTCATGAAATGGATACTGTAATCAGACAGAGAGAGAGAACATAGTTGCATACCTTTATCTTTTGCTCGTTTCTCCTCTTATTTTTTTCTTTTTTTTCGAAATTGGGCACCTGATGGCTTTGACCTTTTCTTCTCCATCTCTGTTTATTTGGCACTCGACAATCAACAGATTTCCCATCCCCCCAACTGTCACTCAGGACCAGAAGTCAAGACTAAAGCTGCGTCCGAAATCGCATACTTCCATACTATATAGTAGGCGAAAAACAGTATGCGAAGCAAGTAGTATGTCCGAATTCTTAGAATTCGAAAAACAGTAGGCGAGATGTACCCGGATGGCCTACTACTTCCGGCCGAATTCCGTAGTATGCATAGGATGGACACTACTCTATCCCATGAGGCCACGGGAGAGGACTCGTCATACTCATATTCGAAAACAACGGCAAATCGTGACGCCGCTGTTTTGAAGTGTAAGTACCTTATGGATAAACGCTGTTCATTGTGGTTAAAGTGTACTTGTTTAACATAATCCAAGTAAACGACTGACTTGTTAAAGTTTTACATATTGTAAACTGATGAGACTATTTTGTAAATTGAGTTTAAAAATATGTTTAATAATCATTATCGATGAGAGGCTGTGCCTCAGCTTGTTAAGGCTGCTTTCTACAGACGGCTCGTTAAGTAATTTAATGATATAAAGTTACAAAATGTTAAGTAAGTTAATTGAAACGAGTTAAATTACATTTTACTAGTGTTTATATTTTGATTAAAAAAATTGTTGGATAACTTACAAGGCACACTATTGTTAATAGGTGCCTCAGTTTGATCATAAATCATCAGTAATGTGTGAATCCTGTTCTGATGTTACAGAGACTGATGAACACAATCTTGTTCTCATCCACTGATGAAACTCTATTCACTGGAAAGCATAATTCAGTAAGTATATAAATTAAAATTAATCTTAACTACACACACTCTTTACATGTATTTATGTTAGGATCATCACTGATTTATGCAGTTTTTTTTATTATAATATGAATTTCCAGTTATTTCCAGTTGCTATTTTGTCAGTTGCAAAGTACTTAATAGCAAATAACTTTTGAAGCACTTGTGTGCACTGATTTTGTAGCAGTTTCCAGTTGTTTTTTTATACAAGCAACATCTTAACATCTGAAGAATGTTGTCTTGAGAATGGGTGCCACACTTTAGAGAAATACCCATACAAATTATTATCTTTATGTATTTATTTATTTATTTTTTATTTCTACATGAATAAGAGCACAAAGCTTCAGACAAAACCACATTAACATTTTCATAAAGTAGTATAATAGAGCTTAAAGCAGCAGCAAAAGGGAATTTCTTAAGACGTTTCTATAATAATGTCAGGTAAATAAACTTCAGCAGCTTCATTTCAGTAACTGTAGATGAGGACACTTTAAATTTGGGAATCAAAAATGAGTGTAAAAAAGTGGAAATCTAAAATATACCCCAGGGATAAAGTAATACATATTATAAAATTAAACTTGTTGTAAATATGTTGGTATTTTATGTTATGTGATATGTTTCTAGATTTTCAAATTGTAAAATTTTCATTTTCAACTGTAATATGAATTCCCAGTTATGAGTGTAATATATTTATGTGTATATATGTGTACACACACGTTTAAATTTAAATACTTACATGTGTATTTATACATATTTATGTGATTTTATAGTATTTCTATTTCTTAAATAACTAATATATGTATATCTTGATTTGACAGTCTTAAAATTACCTTCACAACTTACACAAGCTGAAACAATAGCACTATGAGAACATGAAGTGATTTGCAGAGTCTTAACCTGTTCGACTGTCCTACAGGTAATCTGCTCTTGAAGAGCTGCACACGGTCATCTGCTGTGACACAGCTGTGCTCAGATTGTCCCGCACATGCTCTCCTGTGCTGACTTCTGTGTTTTGGGGTTCCAGTGTATCATCGTCATGATCCTCTACAATTTGTGGATCAGCAATGTCCTCATTCAGAAGACGGAGGTTGTGGAGCACTGCACAGCATGCAACAACATCTGCACAAAAGCAGAACTCACTTCCAGGGCCTTGAAGAAGAAGAAGATGGAGCACAGCTGGTCTTCATCATCCTGAAGGCTCTCTCAACAATGTTCTGTGCACGAGCATCATTGGTGTTGAATCAAAGCTGTGCAGGATTCTGTTCTGACTCTCTGTATGGAGTGATGAGGCAGATGTGTGCACTCAAACAAGGATACCCGCCGTCTCCCAGGATGTGTTTTCCTGCAGGTGGATAGGCCTCCAGTGTTCTTCAGCATCCTGGCATCATACACAGACCCGGGATACTCAACAAAGATAACAAGGTACTTCTCCTGCTGGTGACCTGCAGCTGAACAGAATGAAACCGCTTCCTGTTGAAATAACATTAGGCTTCACTTGCTGGAGGTTCAGTTTGTATGTGACAGCCATCTATTGTGTCAGCTACCAGAAGAAAAGCTGCTTCCACTGCCTCCAGCTCATCTGTGGTGGAGAAGGCAATCAGCCTCCTCAAAATGCCCATGACAGACCTGCTCATTCTGTGCACAATGTTATGCAGCTCTTGGATGTCAAAGGCCATTATTGATAGCAGCCTGTATGATGCTGTTCACAGTCTGTTAATATGTAGTTTTTGTTTTTTAGAATAAAATTTCAATAGGTTACACATTTTTTTGCTGATATATCTATATCTAACTATATGTATTTACATATGTGTGTATATTGTCTATAATGTATATATTATGTATGTATTTATGTATATATTTTGATGTGTGTATGTGTGTTTCTGTGTATATTTCTATAATGTATTTGTGTGTATTTATGTGTATATGTGTGTGTGTGTGTGTGTGTGTGTGTGTGTGTGTATTTGTCTAAGCATTCATTCAAGTTTATTAATTAATTTATGTTTGTTTTGTGTAATTTTATTTGTATTTATTTATTACAATAAATTACTTTATATCCTTACATAAAATCAGGCTGTCATTCTGTTCACAGCTGTAGCTGCTGTTATTCTGAGGTAGAAAATTAAAAGCTAAATTTATATTTAGTAAAGGATTTACAAGCTGTCAACGAAGGCATGATCTGCGAACAGCTGACCGACGCCTGCTTTGAATTGTTAATTCAAACGACGTAAAAACGCAGACGAAAGCGGTAAGAAAAACGAAAAACATCACCGATGTTCGCTCAGTA
Organism: Carassius auratus; assembly: GCF_003368295.1. Taxonomy (NCBI): domain Eukaryota; kingdom Metazoa; phylum Chordata; class Actinopteri; order Cypriniformes; family Cyprinidae; genus Carassius; species Carassius auratus. Next base: position 10,770 of record NW_020526051.1, read on the forward strand.
GATTGGGCTCTTTAAATTTACGCGCTGTTGTGACGACGTATGTCACGTGACAATGTCAATATGGCGGATGTAGTACGTCCGAATTCCATTCATACTACCCACATTCATACTATATAGAACGTACTTTTCTAACGGTCGAGTAGTACGTTCAAATTCAAATGTAGTACCCAGTACGCAGTATTCGATTTCGGACGCAGCTTAAACCAATTCACCTTGATGGCCGCATAATCGTTTTGTATCACCTAGTTCCATTTGCAGGAACTATAGGCCTGTATTATAACATTATGAATGAAATGTGCGTTATTTGGAAGAAAGTCGAGGTGTGTGACTCACTTTAGCCTATTATTAATTATATTACTAGTGTGGATCCCCCGTCCCCGTCCACCCCCTGTCCGTTCCATTTGAGAGAGACCCAGAGGTGAAATGTCGCCCGCGGTAGATTTTCAGCAAGCGGGGCGCTGGTGTCCTGACATTTTATCACCGGCAGCTGCAGGGAGCGCCAATTTGCCAGTTCCACACACAGTGAAATTATATAAATGATGAAAAACCGCTTCGCGATGCAGATGTTTTTTTTTTTTTTTAATCTGCTCGTGCTGCCGCCCCCAATATGTCACGAAAAAATGACGCCCCGGGCGGCTGCCCGGTTCGCCCGTGCCTAAAACCGCTACTGATGACACAGACATCAGCATTTAGCTTTTGTTTTTAAATTGGGTTGAAACTAGGGCTGGGCGATATATCTAACGATATGATCATGCGCATCTAATCAGTAAAGCTGCTTCCGTGATCACCGCTAAAGTCGCCATCACCTGCTTATAATTGGAGTGGCATTTAATAGACAGCAGAGGTGGGACTTTCAAGTCACAAGCAAGTCTTCAAGTCATATCCCAAGTCCTCAAAGGGTTAAAGTTAATGAGATAATTAAGTGACTAATTAAATGATGATTGTACATTAGTGATGAACATCTGCTGTTAACAATCAACATCACTGAAGTAAAGAGAAACACAAGAACTACAACTGCATTTAGCCACAGCCTTCAACTGAAAAAAAAAAAAAACACTATGCCACCATAATTGTGGTCAGGGTTTGCTTTAGGTAGTCTCTTGACCCTTTTACTAATTCAAAGCAATTTGATTCAAAACAACTTCAACATTGTTTTTGCAACAAACATGTGTGCATTGTTGAATCAAACCTTGTAGTGACAGATGATCTTATTCTTTTTCTGCTTATAACTCATGTTGACTTGGACATCATGAGATAGTCTTCTTTGGATTGTTGACTGACATTCAGCTTTTACCAGAGTTGGGACTTTCAAGTCACAAGCAAGTCTTCAAGTCATATCCCAAGTCCTCAAAGGGTTAAAGTTAATGAGATAATTAAGTGACTAATTAAATGATGATTGTGCATTAATGATGAACACCTGCTGTTCTTGAGAATTACAGAGGATCATATGTTGATGTTTTATTGGTTAAAGTGATGCAACCATAATGGAGATCAGCGTGTGCTTTAGTGGGGCTCTTGACCCTTGACTTTCATGTTAGATCTCTTTATGTAGCATTGCATGTGGTGCTGTAAAGCAGCGAGAAGAAATTAATCTGTATGTGATAGGTGGTCAGATTACAATCAAGTTAACATTAGCTCTATTTAAGTTTAGCATAATCAAACCAGTACAATTACACTCTACTAAGTGCATACAAAATTTGAAAAGCTATACTCTGTAGACACACACAAACATCAAGAACCAGCATATGACTCTCAACAGTGGTGACAATCAACAAAATGTTGCATGCTGGGTAAAACCTTAGTAAAAACTCCCGTCATGCACTGCAGTATGAAAAATTGTCACCCCTGTTGAGGATCGTGTGATAAGTGTGTTTGTCTAAAAACCTGAACTGATTGTCTCCTTTTGTGTCTTTCAACATTTAGATTATTTTTTTTTTTACTTCAGTTCAGTAATAGCTGAGTATCAGTCTACTATCCAAAGATAAACACCATTTCATGATGTTCAGTCCTCATGAGCTATAATCAGAAAACACATAAGATCATCTGTTATTGCAAGGTTCGACTCAGCAATGCATACATGTTTGTTGCAAAAACAATATTGCAATTGTTTTGAATCAAATTGGTTTGAATTAGTAAAAGGGTCAACACTACTTAAAGCAAACCTTGACCACAATTATGGTGACATAGTGTTTGTTTTTTTTTCGTTTACTTTTTTTTCAGTTGAAGGCTGTGGCTAAATGCAGTTGTAGTTCTTGTGTTTCTCTTTACTTCAGTGATGTTGATTGTTGACAGCAGGTGTTCATCACTAATGCACAATCATCATTTAATTAGTCACTTAATTATCTCTTTAGCTTTAACCCTTTGAGGACTTGAATATGACTTGAAGACTTGCTTGTGACTTGAAAGTCCCACCTCTGATAGACAGAGCCGTAGATCGCTGACAAGCCACTCCATATTAGGGCTGGGCGATATATCTAACGATATGATCATGCGCATCTAATCAGTAAAGCTGCTTCCGTGATCACCGCTAAAATCTCCATCACATAATTGGAGTGGCATTTAATAGACAGCAGGGGTGGGACTTTCAAGTCACAAGCAAGTCTTCAAGTCATATCCCAAGTCCTCAAAGGGTTAAAGTTAATGAGATAATTAAGTGAATAATTAAATGATGATTGTACATTAGTGATGAACATCTGCTGTTAACAATCAACATCACTGAAGTAAAGAGAAACACAAGAACTACAACTGCATTTAGCCACAGCCTTCAACTGAAAAAAAAAAAACACTATGCCACCATAATTGTGGTCAGGGTTTGCTTTAGGTAGTCTCTTGACCCTTTTACTAATTCAAAGCAATTTGATTCAAAACAACTTCAACATTGTTTTTGCAACAAACATGTGTGCATTGTTGAATCAAACCTTGTAGTGACAGATGATCTTATTCTTTTTCTGCTTATAACTCATGTTGACTTGGACATCATGAGATAGTCTTCTTTGGATTGTTGACTGATATTCAGCTTTTACCAGAGTTGGGACTTTCAAGTCACAAGCAAGTCTTCAAGTCATATCCCAAGTCCTCAAAGGGTTAAAGTTAATGAGATAATTAAGTGACTAATTAAATGATGATTGTGCATTAATGATGAACACCTGCTGTTCTTGAGAATTACAGAGGATCAGATGTTGATGTTTTATTGGTTAAAGTGATGCAACCATAATGGAGATCAGTGTGTGCTTTAGTGGGGCTCTTGACTGTCACGTTAGATCTCTTTATGTAGCATTGCATGAGAAGCTGTAAAGCAGAGAGAAGAAATTAATCTGTATGTGATAGGTGGTCAGATTAAAATCAAATTAACATTAGCTCTATTTAAGTTTAGCATAATCAACCCAGTAAAACTACACTATGGAAAAAAAATTAAAGTAAGTGAATTTTAAGTCTACTAAGTGCATACAAAATTTGAAAAACTATACTCTGTAGACACACACAGACATCAAGAACCAGCATATGACTCTCAACAGTGGTGACAATCAACAAAATGTTGCATGCTGGGTAAAACCTTAGTAAAAACTCCCGTCATGCACTGCAGTATGAAAAATTGTCACCCCTGTTGAGGATCGTGTGATAAGTGTGTTTGTCTAAAAACCTGAACTGATTGTCTCCTTTTGTGTCTTTCAACATTTAGATTTTTTTTTTTTTACTTCAGTTCAGTAATAGCTGAGTGTCAGTCTACTATCCAAAGATAAACACCATTTCATGATGTTCAGTCATCATGAGCTATAATCAGAAAACACATAAGATCATCTGTTACTGCAAGGTTCGACTCAGCAATGCGTACATGTTTGTTGCGAAAACAATATTGCAATTGTTTTGAATCAAATTGGTTTGAATTAGTAAAAGGGTCAAGACACTACTTAAAGCAAACCTTGACCACAATTATGGTGGCATAGTGTTTGTTTTTTTTTCGTTTACTTTTTTTGCAGTTGAAGGCTGTGGCTAAATTCAGTTGTAGTTCTTGTGTTTCTCTTTACTTCAGTGATGTTGATTGTTGACAGCAGGTGTTCATCACTAATGCACAATCATCATTTAATTAGTCACTTAATTATCTCTTTAGCTTTAACCCTTTGAGGACTTGAATATGACTTGAAGACTTGCTTGTGACTTGAAACTGTAGGGCTGGGCGATATATCTAACGATATGATCATGCGCATCTAATCAGTAAAGCTGCTTCCGTGATCACCGCTAAAATCTCCATCACCTGCTTATAATTGGAGTGGCATTTAATAGACAGAGCCGTAGATCGCTGACAAGCCACGCCATATCGCGTTCATTATCGCAGGCGATAATGAACGCGATATGGCGTGGCTTGTCAGCGATCTACGGCTCCGTCTATCAGAGGTGGGACTTTCAAGTTACAAGCAAGTCTTCAAGTCATATTCAAGTCCTCAAAGGGTTAAAGCTAAAGAGATAATTAAGTGACTAATTAAATGATGATTGTGCATTAGTGATGAACATCTGCTGTTAACAATCAACATCACTGAAGTAAAGAGAAACACAAGAACTACAACTGAATTTAGCCACAGCCTTCAACTGAAAAAAAAAGTAAAAGAAAAAAAACACTATGCCACCATAATTGTGGTCAAGGTTTGCTTTAAGTAGTGTCTTGACCCTTTTACTAATTCAAACCAATTTGATTCAAAACGATTGCAATATTGTTTTCGCAACAAACATGTATGCATTGTTGAGTCGAACCTTGCAGTAACAGATGATCTTATGCTTTTTCTGCTTATAACTCATGATGACTGAACATCATGAAATTTTGTTTATCTTTGGATAGTAGACTGACACTCAGCTATTACTGAACTGAAGTAAAAATAATCACAATGCTTCAATGTTGAAAAACACAAAAGGAGACAATCAGTTCAGGTTTTTAGACAAACACACTTATCACACGATCCTCAACAGTGGTGACAATTTTTCATACTGCAGTGCATGACGGGAGTTTTTACCCAGCATGCAACATTTTGTTGATTGTCACCACTGTTGAGAGTCATATGCTGGTTCTTGATGTCTGTGTGTGTCTACAGAGTATAGTTTTTCAAATTTTGTATGCACTTAGTAGATTTAAAATTCACTTTCCTTAATTTGTTTTCCATAGTGGTAGTTTTACTGGGTTGATTATGCTAAACTTAAATAGAGCTAATGTTAATTTGATTGTAATCTGACCACCTATCACATACAGATTAATTTCTTCTCTCTGCTTTACAGCACCTCATGCAATGCTACATAAAGAGATCTAACATGACAGTCAAGGGTCAAGAGCCCCACTAAAGCAAACACTGATCTCCATTATGGTTGCATCACTTTAACCAATAAAAAATCAACATCTGATCCTCTGTAATTCTCAAGAACAGCAGGTGTTCATCATTAATGCACAATCATCATTTAATTAGTCACTTAATTATGCCATTAACTTTAACCCTTTGAGGACTTGGGATATGACTTGAGGACTTGCTTGTGAATTGAAAGTCCCAACTCTGGTAAAAGCTGAATGTCAGTCAACAATCCAAAGAAGACTATCTCATGATGTCCAAATCAACATGAGATAAAAGCAGAAAAAGCATAAGATCATCTGTCACTACAAGGTTTGATTCAGCAATGCATACATGTTTGTTGCAAAAACAATATTGAAATTGTTTTGAATCAAATTGCTTTGAATTAATAAAAGGGTCAAGACACTACCTAAAGCAAACCCTTACCACAATTATGGTGGCATAGGTTTTTTTTTTTTTTTTTTTTGCAGTTGAAGGCTGTGGCTAAATTCAGTTGTAGTCAGAGGTGGGAAGTCCAGGGGCCAAAGAGTAAAAGTCCTGCCATATTTTTGTTCCACCCATGAACTCATCAGCCGATTTCATCAGAGGAGGAACCAAGTCATTCCTTCCAAGTCACAAACGAGTCTTGAGTCAAATCCCAAGTCCTCAAAGAGTTAAAGGTAATGAGTTAATTACGTGACTTATTAAATGATGACTGTGCATTAATGATTAACACCTGCTGTTATTGAGAATTACAGAGGATCATATGGTGATGTTTTATGTACCCTATGCCAAGGGTACAAAAGCTGTAACCTTGAGGGTACACTCTCAGAAAATAAAGTACATAATTGTACCTTTAGGGGTACAATAGCTTGTCACTGGTGCTGTACCCTTGTGATTTTTACCTTAAGAGACCAGTTTTGTACAGAGGTGGGAAGTCCAGGGGCCAAAGAGTAAAAGTCCAGCAGCTGATTTCACCAGAGGAACCAAGTCATTCCTTCCCAGTCACAAACGACTCTCAAGTTAAATCCCAAGTCCTCAAAGAGTTAAAGTTGATTGTGCATTAGTGATGAACACCTGCTGTTATTGAGAATTACAGAGGATCAGATGTGGATGTTTTATTGGTTAAAAAGATGCCACCATCATGGAGATCAGTGTTTGGTTTAATTGTGCTCTTGACCCTTGACTTGTTGTGCTAGATCTTTCTCTGTAGCTCTGCATTGGTTGTTGTGGAGAAGACAGAACTGTGACATATGAAAAACATATAGTTGCAATGAGCTGGTTTAACTATATCTCAAATATTTTTGTCTTCTTTCTTATCACATGTCTAGGTTTTGAATAATTCCAGTGAAACTACAGCATGCACACAAAAAAAAAGCATTGCTCTAATATTTACAGGATATGGATTTTTTTTTTTTTTTTTGTAACACATATAAAAGTTTGAACTCCAGTGCTTTTTAGACACACACACAGATATCAAGAACCAGCATATGAATCTCTACAATGGTTACAATCAACAAAATGCTTCATGTTGCAATACATGAATTACTCCCATAATGCACTGCAGTATGAATAATAATTTTCACCACTGTTGAGGATCACATGATACATGTTCATGGCTAAATGCCTAAATCCAATTTTTTTTTCTTAATATTAAAGTGTTATAAAGCATTATATGGTGGCATTTGCATAATGAGATTTCTCTCTTTTTTGTGAAAGTGACATACAGTTAAGTGTGGTGACCCGTACTCAGAAATCATATTCTGTATTTAACCCATCCAAAGTGCACAGACAGAGCAGTGAATTCACAGCAGTTCTCTCTAACAACTAAACCACGAACTCTTCTCATATAATCAAGAAATTTAATCAAGATCATACAGTCATCAAAAGTATAAGTCACCTGCTAGACCAAGAGTTGTATCAGCATTGCACAAATGTTTGCTGCAAAACAATAAAGCAATTGTATAGAAGCAAATTTGCGAAAACCACTTAAAGGCTCAAGATATCAACTGAAGCAAATACTCACCACAATTATGGTGGCAAAGTTTTTTATTTTTTTTTATTTTATTGATTTCATCCAAGGCTGTGCTTAAAGTCAGTTGTAGTTCTTGTATTTCTCTTTTCTTCAGTGATGTTGATTGTAAACAGCAGGTGTTCATCACTAATGCATCTTCATTTAATTAGTCACTTAATTATCTCATTAACTTTAACTCTTTGAGGACTTGGGATTTGACTCAAGAGTCGTTTGTGACTTGGAAGGAATGACTTGGTTCCTCCTCTGGTGAAATCGGCTGATGAGTTCATGGGTGGAGCAAAAATATGGCAGGACTTTTACTCTTTGGCCCCTGGACTTCCCACCTCTGGTTGTAGTTCTTGTGTTTCTCTTTACTTCAGTGATGTTGATTGTTAACAGCAGAAGTTCATCATTAATGCACAATCATCATTTAATTAGTCACTTAATTATCTCATTAACTTTAACCCTTTGAGGATTTGGATATGACTTGAAGACTTGCTTGTGACTTGAAAGTCCCACCTCTGCTGTCTATTAAATGCCACTCCAATTATAAGCAGGTGATGGAGATTTTAGCGGTGATCACGGAAGCAGCTTTACTGATTAGATGCGCATGATCATATCGTTAGATATATCGCCCAGCCCTAATTAAGATGTTCAAGATCAAATGTGAGACTCGTGTATGTTTGTCTGATGAGTGAATGTGAGAATCAGTGATGATCTTCTGCTGTCACCAACAATATGTAGAAAAATATTTTCACAGCATTTTCCTATTATATAATATTGTCTGACTTACAATTAACTGTTGGTTTCTTTTTCAGTTTTTTTCAGTTTTGATGCAGATGGAGTGTCAGTGATGGAGGGAGATTCAGTCACTCTTCACACTGGTGTTCGAATGAATGACGAACAATATATAAGATGGTATTTTAATCACACTGAAATAGCTGGAATCTTAGGAGATCTCAGTTATATCTGTACAGATGTTCAGTGTAATGGTGGTAATGAGAGATTCAGAGACAGACTGAAGCTGGATCATCAGACTGGATCTCTGACCATCACAAACATCAGAACCACAGACTCTGGACTTTATGATCTACTGATCAACTGGGACCACCACTTCATCCGGCACAGCAGCATCAGAAGCAGCAATACCAAGAACTTCATTGTTGCTGTCCATGGTGAGTCAATATGTTTGAAAGCGATCCTTCCCACATAGCAACATTTTGTCGGCCCAGATCCGGCCCACATCTGGCACCCGTGGAAAGATGATCTGGCCCACATGCAGCATGGAATGATGGCACTTGGGCGGACCGCTCCTGTTTGCCAGATTTGAGCCACAAGCAGGCCATAGCAATGCCACATGTCAGCCAAGAGTAAAGAAATTAACCAGAACTGGACCTTATCTGAGCCACAAAATCTGTGTATATTAAATATGAAGTAATTTCAGCCTTAATAAGCCTGTTAACAAGCAGAATCACTGAAGGAAAGAAGAGAACAGAAAAAGAGAAGAGCAGAAACATAAGAACTACAACTGACTTCAGCCACAACCTTAGATGAAATCAACTGAAGATAAAATAAGACATTAAATCTCTGGAGATGTCACCAGAGGAGGATTAATCAACTCCACAAACAGCTTTACCAGCTTCACTTATTACTAACCAGACTGACTTTATTTCTGTTAGACATCTACAAAAGTTTTTAATGAGAATTAACAGAGGTTTAACTCTAATGTGTGTCACCATAACAGTGATTAGTGTTTCCATTAGTTTGGCTCTTAACTCTTATTCTATCGTTTATCTTTTTTGGCTGCTGTGACAGTGTTTTTGTTAAACACGTTTGTGGCATCAAAGCAAGCTAATTGAGGTCAGGTGATGGCGGTTATCTGTTGATGGTTTTATAATCCTCATGAAATAGGCTGATTTGCTTTTTTTTATCTAACAGTTGTTTCATTAATATATTCACATCATAAACCACGTGTTTCTGCCACGTGAGAGCCAGCAATATTACAACAATCAGTTAGAAGATTTTAACAAACATGAAAAAGTCAATCTATGATGACACACACAGACATCAACAATCAGCACATGAAACTCAACAATGGTGAAAATCAAATGTACCTTGCTGCAATGCATGCTGGGTACTAGCATAGTACAAAACCCCAGCATGCATTGCAACATGAATAAATTATGCAGCTGAATTGTCCTATTATTTTGTTTAATTCAAAACATTTGCTTATATTTTTTGCTTTTGTTTTCGTTTGTGACTTAGTAGCTTTTCAGTGAAGTTCTGAATTGATCAGTTTATCTAAATATTTTTGATTGTCACCATTATTGAGATTCATGTGCTGATTGTTTATATCTGTGTGTGTCAGCTTAGGTTAAGTTTTTTAAGCTCATGTTTGTTAAAATATTTTAACTGATTGTTACAAAACTGATGGATCTCATGTGGCAGAAACACAGGGTTTGTAATATGAATGTATCATTGGAACAACATAATTGCTAGACTAAAAAAAAAACTTTAGTAAACCAGTGTACTTCATGGTGATTATAACACCACAACAGAAAACAGCCGTCACTTGATATCAAGCTACTCTAGCATTGTTTGAAGCTGCAAATGTGTTTAACAAACACACAGTCACAGCAGCCAAAAAAAGACAGAATATACAATAAGAGTTAAGAGTCCAACTAATGGAAACACTAATCACTGTTATGGTGAAACACATTAGAGTTAAACCTCTGTTAATTCTCAATAAAAAAAAAAAATGTAGATGTCTAACAGAAATAAAGTCAGTCTGGTTAGTAATAAGTGAAGCTGGTAATGCAGTTTGTGGAGTTGATTAATCCTCCTCTGGTGACATCTCCAGAGATTTAATGTCTTCTTTTATCTTCAGTTGATTTCATCTAAGGTTGTGGCTGAAGCCAGTTGTAGTTCTTGTGTTTACGCTTATCTCTTTTTCTGTTCTCTACTCTCCTTCAGTGATTCTGCTTGTTAACAGGCTTATTAAGACTGGAATTACTTCATATTTAATATATACACATATTTTGTGGCTCAGATAAGGTCCAGTTCTGTTTAATTTCTTTACTCTTGGCTGACATGTGGCATTGCTATGGCCTGCTTGTGGCTCAAATCTGGCAAACAGGAGCGGTCCGCCCAAGGGCCATCATTCCACGCTGCATGTGGGCCAGATCATCTTTCCACGGGTGCCAGATGTGGGCCAGATCTGGGCCGACAAAATGTTGCTAGGTGGGGTATATATATATATATATATATATATATATATATATATATATATATATATATATATATATATATATATATATATAAATAAATAAATTAATAAAATAATTATTTATTAATATAAATGCAGACACTATTGCTTTAAGGGTTTTGATTGTCTCAACAGAAGGAGAGAGTTTTTTAGGTTTAAAAAAACTCTCTCCTTCTGTTGAGACAATCAAAACCCTTAAAGCAATACTGTCTGCATTTATAATCTAATTGTTATTCAATAAATATGTAGTGTTCTAGTAAATCTAAATCTCTCTTCCAACAAGGCAGTGGAGACCAGACCCCTTAGCCCTTCCCCTTTCCTGCTGTATTTTATACTGGATATGTGAGCTGTGTGATTTCCGATGTGTGTGTGTGTGTGTGTGTCTGTAAGCAGCTCATTAATACAGAACGATAATTAAAGGCTCTAATGCACACCAGCACACCAGTATATGTGTATATTGTAAGAGCTAGACGAATGATGATGTGTGCGGCATAGTGTAGTGGGGTCCCAATCCTTAGGGGAATATTTTCTCTCCTACCCCTTGACAATCTGTTTCAAAGGACAAGGACAAGGGGAAGGGGAAGGGGTATAAAATAGAATTGGGATTGGGCCTTGATCTCACTCCTCAGAATACAATGCACACACTAAAAAAACAAACAAACAAACAAACAAAAATGCCTGAATGTTGTTTGACTGACTGCTTCCATAACAAAACATCAGTCCATAACCATTTACACAATAAAAACTATCACTCACTTATAACGATCGGACTTATTGTAACATGTTGTGTTTGTTAAAAATGGGTCAGATTATACTAAAATAAGTGTTTTAAAAGATGAGACAGACAACAATGTTAAAAGTGAAAATCAAATCTGTATTTACAATATTCACAAGAAACTTAAAAACCACAATAAAACAACTCAGATGTTAAAAGAGTCTTTCAGTTCCATTCTATTAAAACAGTCCTTAAGAAATCCAGCATGTTGTCAATCCCAAACTGAATGTCCCAAAAGTGTCCACCGTTGTAAACACAAAAGACCACTGTGGTGTTAATCGCTTTTTTGACATGCTTCCTCTTCATGCTCTCCATTTCCTATTTTCTGTCATGTAAAAAGTCACATGACCCAGACTCATTTCAAGACATAGACAGATTAAACTGGTTAAGAATAATAAAATGGCTAAAGACAACATAAAATAAAAAATATTAAAACTCAAATATTCATCAAATCATTATAATATATTGAGCAGTGACACAAACTTTAACTTCTACAAACTGAACTTGTCATCTTAACTCAACATCAACCTGGTGTCTCACTGGTATTCACATCTCCATCACGAGACGGCTCAGCAGCAGCAGGCTTCGATCCATTGTCAGCAGGATTAACAGAGGTGTATGAAGCATTCATCTGTTAAAAAAAAAAACACTGATTCAAATGTTCAAAAGAAATGAACAAGACTGAAGTTTAAGTTACACAACACTAAAGTACAAGAGACCTGGATTTTTTAAATCTTTTTCATAAACTATTAACAAAAAGGCCTTAAATGTAGGATGTTTCTGTTAATGACCAGGGTTATTACAGCTAACTCAACTAAAACCATAATAATAATAATAAAAAAACATTAGCAACTTAAAATAAATTTTTCTAAAATAAAATAGAAAAAATACAGAGGTGGGAAGTCCAGGGGCCAAAGAGTAAAAGTCCTGCCATATTTTTGCTCCACCCATGAACTCACCAGCCGATTTCATCAGAGGAGGAACCAAGTCATTCCTTCCAAGTCACAAACGACTCTTGAGTCAAATCCCAAGTCCTCAAAGAGTTAAAGTTAATGAGATAATTAAGTGACTAATTAAATGAAGATGCATTAGTGATGAACACCTGCTGTTTACAATCAACATCACTGAAGAAAAGAGAAATACAAGAACTACAACTGACTTTAAGCACAGCCTTGGATGAAATCAATAAAATAAAAAAAATAAAAAACTTTGCCACCATAATTGTGGTGAGTATTTGCTTCAGTTGATATCTTGAGCCTTTAAGCGGTTTTCGCAAATTTGCTTCTATACAATTGCTTTATTGTTTTGCAGCAAACATTTGTGCAATGCTGATACAACTCTTGGTCTAGCAGGTGACTTATACTTTTGATGACTGTATGATCTTGATTAAATTTCTTGATTATATGAGAAGAGTTTGTGGTTTAGTTGTTAGAGAGAACTGCCGTGAATTCACTGCTCTGTCTGTGCACTTTGGATGGGTTAAATACAGAATATGATTTCTGAGTACGGGTCACCACACTTAACTGTATGTCACTTTCACAAAAAAGAGAGAAATCTCATTATGCAAATGCCACCATATAATGCTTTATAACACTTTAATATTAAGAAAAAAAAATTGGATTTAGGCATTTAGCCATGAACATGTATCATGTGATCCTCAACAGTGGTGAAAATTATTATTCATACTGCAGTGCATTATGGGAGTAATTCATGTATTGCAACATGAAGCATTTTGTTGATTGTAACCATTGTAGAGATTCATATGCTGGTTCTTGATATCTGTGTGTGTGTCTAAAAAGCACTGGAGTTCAAACTTTTATATGTGTTACAAAAAAAAAAAAAATCCATATCCTGTAAATATTAGAGCAATGCTTTTTTTTGTGTGCATGCTGTAGTTTCACTGGAATTATTCAAAACCTAGACATGTGATAAGAAAGAAGACAAAAATATTTCAGATATAGTTAAACCAGCTCATTGCAACTATATGTTTTTCATATGTCACAGTTCTGTCTTCTCCACAACAACCCATGCAGAACTACAGAGAAAGATCTAGCACAACAAGTCAAGGGTCAAGAGCACAATTAAACCAAACACTGATCTCCATGATGGTGGCATCTTTTTAACCAATAAAACATCAACATCTGATCCTCTGTAATTCTCAATAACAGCAGGTGTTCATCACTAATGCACAATCAACTTTAACTCTTTGAGGACTTGGGATTTAACTTGAGAGTCGTTTGTGACTGGGAAGGAATGACTTGGTTCCTCTGGTGAAATCAGCTGCTGGACTTTTACTCTTTGGCCCCTGGACTTCCCACCTCTGTACAAAACTGGTCTCTTAAGGTACAAATCACAAGGGTACAGCACCAGTGACAAGCTATTGTACCCCTAAAGGTACAATTATGTACTTTATTTTCTGAGAGTGTACCCTCAAGGTTACAGCTTTTGTACCCTTGGCATAGGGTACATAAAACATCACCATCTGATCCTCTGTAATTCTCAATAACAGCAGGTGTTAATCATTAATGCACAGTCATCATTTAATTAGTCACTTAATTAACACATTAACTTTAACTCTTTGAGGACTTGGGATTTGACTCAAGACTCGTTTGTGACTTGGAAGGAATGACTTGGTTCCTCCTCTGATGAAATCGGCTGATGAGTTCATGGGTGGAACAAAAATATGGCAGGACTTTTACTCTTTGGCACCTGGACTTCCCACCTCTGAAAAAATATATATTTCAGGTAGTAGCTCATAGGGCAACATTTCTCATTTTTATTTACTTTAAATGGATGAACTAAAGTAACTAAACTTAAATTAAAAAAATAAAATGGTATAGACATATTTAAAAACAAAAACTAAGACATGACCCCCCCCCCCCCCCCCCAAAAAAAAAAAAAAACTCTGTGACACAATCAAAACTGTAAACTGTAATAAAAACAACAAAAGCACAACTAAAATGAAAATGAAAAATAAAATAAAAATGATGGAAACAAAGATACTAAATGATACTAATAACACTGTACACTTGTAATGTGTGTAAACACGTCACTAATATGAAAATGTATTTATACCACTGCTCCTGCACTGTAAAACCCGACAAGTAAACTTAACTCAAACCGTTTGAGTAAACCGATTGCCTTGATTTAAACCCTGTAAGTTTTAAAACTTTGCATTTAAGTAATTAAGTGATTAACTAAGTGCTGATTGAGAATTAGTGATGAACAGCTGCTGTTAACAAACAGAATCACTGAAGAAAAGAGAAACACAAGAACTACTACAACTGACTTCAGACACAGACTTAGATGAGATCAACTGAAATAAAATACATGAAATCTCTCAAGATCTGATTAAACAACCCCACAAACAGCATCAGCAGCTCCACTTATTAATAACCAGACTGACTTTATTTCTGTCAGACGTCTACAGAAGATCTTATTGAGAATGAACTAAGGTTTAGATGTTGATTTATTGTTTCATTTGAAGTAACCATGTTAGAGATCAGTGTTTGCTTTAGTTGGGCTCTTGACCCTTGATTTCTGTCTTAATCTTTTCTCTGGCTGTTATAACCGTGTGTTTCTAAAACACATTTGTTGTAAACCATTAGCCCAGAAGAAATATCATCAGGTGTTAACCTGTACCTAGGTGTAGGTTGTTATTCTTTATATCGGTGATGATAATCATCAATTATTGAACTGTAAGGAGTCTAATCTCTGATGAAATAGGTGTTGTGTAACTTAATTGATTATAGTAAAAGTGATTCTAAGAGGAAGTGATTCTGTGATAATCAGTTAATATGAATGACTTTCCAAACAGTTTGGTCTACTATTGTGTCAGTTAGTCACACACAGACATCAATAATCAGATTATGAACCTCAACAATGGTGACCATAAAAAAAAATGCTGCAGAGCATGCTGGGAGCCATGGATGAGTTGTGTACTACAATATTACCCAGCATGCATTGCAGCATGTTTTTTTGTCACCATTGTAGAGGTTCATATTCTGATTATTGATGTCTGTGTTTGTAGTGATGGGATTTATGGCTCTTTGAGGGGATCCGGATCTTCACGATCCGTTCCTTTCAAAGAGCCGTTCAAAAGAATGGCTCTTTTGGCTCTTTTTAAATATTTAGTCAATTTTAAGAAGCCACCTTGGGGGCATCTCAGTTTATCCTGGAAATAATCACTGGGAGGAATGATGAGGGGAGATTTGTAGTCAAATAATTAAAACTCAGATATCACACACCAATATCTGAGTTTGAATTATTCTGAAATATTGATTATTACCTCATTTGTCATGTGTGGACTATATTCCATAGGGTTGCACAAATCCCTCTGCTTAGACAGTGGCATCACTATTTTGGATTTACCTTTAGTACAAAGTGTGTGTGTGTTTGTGTGTGTGTGTGTGTGTGTGAAGCTACATTGATTGACTTTTGTTATTCATACAATACCTACTCACAAATAAACATCAAAAACAAAGCCGGCTGCAATGAATTTCTGTGCAAAACAGCTTTTACTACAAACACTTCCACACAAGAACATTTTGATTGAAAACAAAAAATATTTAAAGTAGATAAAATTAGAATAAATAAAATGGAAATGTCTACATACTACATACTATTACTACTGTAAACTTTTGGCTCTGCTCCTACCCAATGACAGAGGCACGCAGGGTTTTTTTCCACTGGAGTACTCACGTGAAGGATGCGTGCACAACTAATAACTAATATCATCACAAGGGTTGGCCTGCGCTGGGTGCGGAGGACTGTTCTGTCTCGCGGAGGAGCTCATTTGTGTGTATCTGTGTGAAACACGCATAGGAAAAAAGAACGACAGAAAGAACGGCTCCCCTCCAGCCGCGACTCGGCTCCCATCGTTCATGTTTATGAGCCGTTCAAAAGAATCGGTTCGTTCGCGAACGTCACAACTCTATGTGTTTGACCAACTACTGGCATAGAAGAAAAATGTATGTGTACAAAATGTTTATGAAGTCATTTTTATATTAACTGATTATAACAGAATCACTGGCTCTTAGTGTCATTTTTACTAGGTCCACTTCTACTAATTACACAACACCTATTTCATCAGAGATAAGACTCCGTACACGTCAATCATTGTGAATAATAATCATCACCTATATAAAGTATAACAATCTACACCTAGGTACAGTTTAACACCTGATGGCTTTCTTCTGGGCTTTTGAGTTACAACAAATGTGTTTTAGAAACACATGGTTATAACAGCCAGAGAAAAGACTAAGACAGAAGTCAAGGGTCAAGAGCCCAACTAAAGCAAACACTGATCTCTAACATGGTTACTTCAAATGAAACAATAAATCAACATCTAAACCTTAGTTCATTCTCAATAAGATCTTCTGTAGACGTCTGACAGAAATAAAGTCAGTCTGGTTATTAATAAGTGGAGCTGGTGATGCTGTTTGTGGGGTTGTTTAATCAGATCTTGAGAGATTTCATGTATTTTATTTCAGTTGATTTCATCTAAGTCTGTGTCTGAAGTCAGTTGTAGTAGTTCTTGTGTTTCTCTTTTCTTCAGTGATTCTGTTTGTTAGCAGCAGCTGTTCATCACTAATTCATAATTATCACTCAGTTAATCACTTAATTACTTAATTGCAATGTATATCTTCTTTCAGTGAACTCAACTGAATTAAGTTCAGAGTACTTATAACTGTTAGTTTTTTCAACTTAAATGGTTTAAGGCAATGTTTCCTCAAACAGTTTGAGTTAACATAACTTAAGGATATCTGTTTACTCAAACCGTTTGAGTTAAGTTTACTTGTCGGGTTTTACAGTGTGTGTTACATTGAAACACTAACAGAGCAATCTGTTGAGAATCTGATGTAAATTCACAGTTTTATTTCAGACAGACAGATTGAGTTCACACAGTCTCTCACCTGATCACTGCACTGAGTCCTGGTTCCTGTAAATCAATTAAACACACATTACTTTGGTTAGCTACAATAAAAACACACATTTTCACATCTGTTAAGATTATTTTCACACAGCATCTTATTAAAACATCTGTATGTGATACTCACTTTTTCCTGCTTGAGGACACTTGAGATAGTAAATCAAAGCAGCAGCAGCAGCGATCACTATCAACAGAACAACACCAACACCTATCCCTGTTTTATAAGCTGTAGACAGACCTGAATCAGGAACAGAAGAAGACAGACACTCATTATTACTACACACTGAATGATAGTCACACCAGTATTTAATTTCTCTACATCTTTCTACTTTGGTCATCAGTATGATACTGATTTAAATAAATGGTGTCACCTGGTAGGTGTTTATTTATTTTTTTAGAAACAAAGGCTAAAACAGTGAGATGAGAAAAATATCTAATTTAATGCCATTTTATATAGATAACCTCTACATCATCTCCCATCGCTGTCTTTACATAGATATACTTTATCTGATCTCCAGTGATTTCAGCAGTTATTAAAATACTGTTATTACTTTACCAGATTCTTCCTCCTTCTCTGACGTTCTCTTCATTTGATCTCGATCAGAAGCAGAACCAACTGAAACACAAAACAACAGAAGCTGAAGCATCTTTCTGAAGAGAAAACTATACATCGAGATAACTGATCATGCTGATCATAATACAAAAACTATAAGTGAAAAATGACTTCACATGCTCTTTCTTTATTGACTTTGTCTAAAAAGTAACATTTATCAATTTTTTGTACTTGCAAAACACAAACTTCTAGGAGAACTAATAATTATAAATGATAGATGCATTTAAACAGATAAGAGAAGATGATCAGCCATTAAATGATCAGAAATTGTCATTTAATAAACCTAATGAATGACCAACTAAAAAATAATAGTTTAAATCATTCTGTTCTGTTCAATGATGCACATAAAGAGAAAAACTGTCACTGCAACAATAAACACAATGAAGTGATTTAACACGTATAACCTGGTTTAAACATTCATGAAATGACTCACCATGAACAGTAACAATGAAGGTCTTTTCAGACTCACGGCCAGTTCTGAAGATCTCTAGATGATAACGTCCAGAGTCTGTGGTTCTGGTGTTTGTGATGTTCAGAGATCCAGTCTGATGATCCAGCTTCAGACTGTCTCTGAATCTCTCAGTACCTTCATTACACTGAACATCTGTACAGATCTTCCTGAGATCTCCAGTGATTTGTGCGATTAGAGTTTCATTAAAATACCATTGTATATCTACGTCTCGGTCTGCTTTAACACGAGTGTGTAGAGTGACTGAATCTCCCACCGTCACATTCACTGACTCTGACACAACATCTGCACCAACACTGTGAACACCTGGAGAAGAAAATACCAAATTAATTATAATTCAAGCTGAGATAGTGAGACATGAAGCACCGTGACCATGTTTGTGTCTGCTTTAGAGAAGCAGGTAGCAGTCTGCTCCTGACCTGATATATTCATGATGTATTTATATTAAGTTGGCCTACTGCATTTCGACAAGAATATAACGTTTACATTCATTCCACTAATAAAGTCAAATAAGAAATCAAATCACATTTCCAAACAAACAAATGGTGAAAAATTTACATTCATCAAACAAGACATCAGCGAGTCTCAATGAAGACAAAATGAAGGCTGCATGTTTTTACTATAGTAACACCATGTCATCTACTTTTCCTTTAATAAATCCATAGTTCATTTTTATAACAGGTAAACATAGGTAACAGGTTAAAAAGGGCATATTTCATCGATTCAGTCAGCTGCGCAATGTCACAAAATCCTGACTTACATTAAGGAAAACTGCGGCTAACCCTTACAAAAACTATCCATGGTTTTACTGTAGTAAAAGTGTTGTAACCTGCTTTAAACCATAATCCATAACCATGGTCTAGGGCTGGGCGATATATCTAACGATATGATCATGCGCATCTAATCAGTAAAGCTGCTTCCGTGATCACCGCTAAAATCTCCATCACATAATTGGAGTGGCATTTAATAGACAGCAGGGGTGGGACTTTCAAGTCACAAGCAAGTCTTCAAGTCATATCCCAAGTCCTCAAAGGGTTAAAGTTAATGAGATAATTAAGTGACTAATTAAATGATGATTGTACATTAGTGATGAACATCTGCTGTTAACAATCAACATCACTGAAGTAAAGAGAAACACAAGAACTACAACTGAATTTAGCCACAGCCTTCAACTGAAAAAAAAAAAAAAAAAAAAAAAAAAACACTATGCCACCATAATTGTGGTCAGGGTTTGCTTTAGGTAGTCTCTTGACCCTTTTACTAATTCAAACCAATTTGATTCAAACAGCTTCAACATTGTTTTTGCAACAAACATGTATGCATTGCTGAATCAAACCTTGTAGTGACAGATGATCTTATGCTTTTTCTGCTTATAACTCATGTTGACTTGGACATCATGAGATAGTCTTCTTTGGATTGTAGACTGACACTCAGCTTTTACCAGAGTTGGGACTTTCAAGTCACAAGCAAGTCTTCAAGTCATATCCCAAGTCCTCAAAGGGTTAAAGTTAATGAGATAATTAAGTGACTAATTAAATGATGATTGTGCATTAATGATGAACACCTGCTGTTCTTGAGAATTACAGAGGATCAGATGTTGATGTTTTATTGGTTAAAGTGATGCAACCATAATGGAGATCAGCGTGTGCTTTAGTGGGGCTCTTGACCCTTGACTTTCATGTTAGATCTCTTTATGTAGCATTGCATGTGGTGCTGTAAAGCAGCAAGAAGAAATTAATCTGTATGTGATAGGTGGTCAGATTACAATCAAGTTAACATTAGCTCTATTTAAGTTTAGCATAATCAAACCAGTAAAATTACACTCTACTAAGTGCATCCAAAATTTGAAAAACTCTACTCTGTAGACACACACAGACATCAAGAACCAGCATATGACTCTCAACAGTGGTGACAATCAACAAAATGTTGCATGCTGGGTAAAACCTTAGTAAAAACTCCCGTCATGCACTGCAGCATGAAAAATTGTCACCACTGTTGAGGATCGTGTGATAAGTGTGTTTGTCTAAAAACCTGAACTGATTGTCTCCTTTAGTGTCTTTCAACATTTCGATTTTTTTTTTTTACTTCAGTTCAGTAATAGCTGAGTGTCAGTCTACTATCCAAAGATAAACACCATTTCATGATGTTCAGTCATCATGAGCTATAATCAGAAAACACATAAGATCATCTGTTACTGCAAGGTTCGACTCAATGCATACATGTTTGTTGCAAAAACAATATTGCAATTGTTTTGAATCAAATTGGTTTGAATTAGTAAAAGGGTCAAGACTACTTAAAGCAAACCTTGACCACAATTATGGTGACATAGTGTTTGTTTTTTTTCGTTTACTTTTTTTGCAGTTGAAGGCTGTGGCTAAATTCAGTTGTAGTTCTTGTGTTTCTCTTTACTTCAGTGATGTTGATTGTTGACAGCAGGTGTTCATCACTAATGCACAATCATCATTTAATTAGTCACTTAATTATCTCTTTAGCTTTAACCCTTTGAGGACTTGAATATGACTTGAAGACTTGCTTGTGACTTGAAAGTCCCACCTCTGATAGACAGAGCCGTAGATCGCTGACAAGCCACGCCATATCGCGTTCATTATCGCCTGCGGTAATGAACGCGATATGGCGTGGCTTGTCAGCGATCTACGGCTCTGTCTATTAAATGCCACTCCAATTATAAGCAGGTGATGGAGATTTTAGCGGTGATCACGGAAGCAGCTTTACTGATTAGATGCGCATGATCATATCGTTAGATATATCGCCCAGCCCTACCATGGTCCATAATCAATCAGTGATTTGCTCATCTAAAACTATAACATGTCTTCAACGTCAGATAAAAAGCAAATGGAGAGCAAGGTCACAAAAAAATTACACAAACGGAGAACTGACAAAAAGAGATTACCAAATGATTAACAAAAGTAGAGTAACAAAATATCTTACCAGTAAGCAAGACCGAAAGACATAACATCCACAAAACAACTAAATTCATTTTCATCATTCTTCGTATGAAATTTAAAAAAGCTCAATTAAACGAAAAGCAAGCCAAATAAAAAAAACGAAAGTAAAAGTCTGCAGCGAAATAAAAGTACCGCGAGAGCTAATAGGGGTGGGCGGATCGATCTAAATATCGATAGCATCGATGCCAACACTGGTTTGGTATCAGATCGATACAATTGTCATTGAATCAATATTTGAATTTAAATATCTGTCATCTACGTTCATTATTCGCTTGTTAAGTCTGGCGTCACGTAGCAGCGCTTCCGTGTCCAAACGCTCTATCAGTTACCACGAGAAAACAACAAAAGGTGCTAATATAAACTCACAATGTGATACAATACTAGCGAAAAAGTTATAATCTTAACCTTTAACTCCATACCGAAGTCCCAGATAGCCAGACAATGAAAATATAAATATAAAAAAAATATATAAAAATTATTTGTGTTTGGGACGCTGTGAGCACGGAGACTGTAGTGTATACCGTAAGTTTGAAAGCGTTTAGCTTAAATGATTAATATGAATAAACAGTGCTCATAAACGGCTGCTGGGGTAACGTTAGTATTCTCAAGTGAAGCGAGTTGAGGCTTGGACCCGGAAACAGCGCTTCTTACGTCATCACTTAACAACCGAATAGTTTGCTCGTGTCTTCTTCCTCTACGATCCTCTTCTTCTTCTTCTGCTTATTGTCGGGTCATATTTACCGCCACCTACTGGACTACTACACAGGAGTGTGTAAAAGGACGTTGGTAACTGACACATTAAATCATAAAATCATAAAATAATAGCAAAACCAACCCCCACTCCCCTCAAAAAAAAAAAAAAAAAATTTGTACCGGTTTATAATACATATATATTTTAACCCAGCTAAATGCTTCTACTTAAACCAGTATCATTAAGATACATAATAAAATACTTGCTTCTTTGTCCCTGCATTCCTGAGTCTTTCCACTTCTGTAATTTCTTACATCTAAATAAAACATGGGTGACATCCTCAAATACTTTACATTCAGAGCATATTCCATTACTTTTACATGTTAATGATAAAGTGGAATTCATTTCCTGTGTGGCCCAACCTCAATCTGGTTATAATACCTTTTTCATGCCTATTAAGACCCAATGAGGTGATTATTTTCCCGCCAACACAGTTCTGGTTCCTAGTGTCTGGCATTACTCTCTGAATCCTGTTCATCAGCAGATTAAAAAGCCCAGTTCAACACCGAAAGCACCTACAATGGACATACAAGTGTCAGAACAGGACTTGAAGTTTGGTTTAACAATTGTGTTTCCTGATGACAGTGGCCTCTTTCAGCAGGATAATGCACCCTGCCACACTGCAAAAAATTAAATAAATAAAATGTTTAGGGATGGTTTGACATTAGTTATTTATAGATCATGTATTAGATACAACAAATAACAGAAAAGTATAAGTATGTAAGCCACAAGTACACTATGCCCCTTATACTATAAGAGAGAAAAATGTTTAAACATTTCAGTCACAACATGACTCTCTTCAGCGCCTGTATTCATCAAGATACTAATAATATGAACAAACAGCAGAAGAACATCTCTGATTTAAACATTCACTCAGACAAACCTACAAGAGTGTCATGATGATATTTTTAAACAACATCATACAAACCACATCCTGATTCATATTCACCCTCATTCTTATAAACATACAACCAAACAGTGTTAACTACATTTAATGGGAAGATAATTAATATAATATGTTGTTGTTGTTGTTTTTTAAATATTGCATGTATTTTCAAATTTACACTTGGATATCTCAGGATTATGTGAATATATCAGTGTCTTTACAGTCAGTGGAATGGTGAAATATTTGACATCAAATATGTATTCTGGGCAATGGATGAAAATAAAAAATTGGTTCTTATTAATATTATTATTTAGTTGTTATTGTTTCTCTGCCTCTGTGTCAGACACAGTTTCTCATGTGTGTTTTTTTCCTGTAGATTAAAGGGTCTTAAAAAGCTCTCAGAGGCAGGACAGGAAGACACTGTTCAGCTACAAACTAAACACAGATGCTCTATATGTTCACTCTCACCTACATGAGGTTTGTCCACCAACAGATCAAAACACATTTCAACAGAAATCAGACCACAGCAGGTTTCAGTTTGACTCAGATGAACGTTGGTAAACTGGCCCTGTGAGATCATACACGGTTTTAACGTACATTGTTTTTTTGTTTTTTGTTTTTCCATACACAAAAATTGAAAACTGAATAAATATACATTTTTAAAAATCATGATGGTTATGTTCCATTCACCATGAAATGTTCATCCACAATTTACACAATATTTATATACTTTTAGCCAACTCAGTCACATATTTACACATAATTATCTTACAATACATAGGCTAAATAATAAAAATAAAGACTGTTTTAACCCATTAAGAAGAGTTAAAGTCTTATTTAGTTTCAGAAGCACTATAACATTATATCATATGTAAATGCAGCATGTGAACTAGGAGGGTCAAACTCTGTCAGGGGAGGATTCACATCAGGTTCAGTGTTTTCAGCAGATCGTCTTATTACATCAGACTCTGAACAACTGAAGAAAATGTTTCATATTCTTGTTTTGTTCTGTTTGTGCTGCTGTCACCTGATTGGTAAGTTATTACAACATTTTATGGATGAATTATTATTGCGATATCTAATTACTGGTAATTTAAATTCAGGTGTCCGTTCTGAGTTTTAAATCAAACTTTCCAGACCTGGAAAAGTAATGAAATCATAATGATAAAACTCATTGGAATTAAGGGAAATTTACATCCATTTAAATACTTCACTGAACTGCATTCAACCTGTCTTTATTTATTTATTTTTTATTTATTTTTTAAGATGCCTAAAAATGTGTAAATATCTTAATTCGAAGCAAGTGTGTTTTATCTAACAATGTTTAGTAAAAAAAAAAAGGGTGTTGAAAATATCAGGCAGAATTTAACTTGTAGAAAATTAAGCTGCAATTATCATTGTGCACTTATATTTTAAATGAATTATGTTCTTTACATATTGATTTTGCTTTACAGCAGATAACATTCAAACATATTAAAGATTAAATGTTGACACACATCTGTCTGTTTGTATATCTCACCTTACATTTGATTTTGTCTTTCTGCTGTTCTGGATGTTCTTCAGCTCACATTTAAAAGTTACAAACAGCAAATTAATTCATCTTTGTAAACCAACAAAAGTCTTAATTTGTGTAAAACTCTCTTCACATTTTACAGATGTGTGTTGTGTTGAGATGATGTCAGTGATGGAGGGAGATTCTGTGCTTCTACACACTGATGTTACTGCAATACATGAAGACGACAACATACTGTGGAAATTTGGAACTAACAACACTCTGATCGCTCAAATCAAGAGAGGGAAACAAATCTTCCCTGATGAGAGATTCAGAGACAGACTGAAGCTGGACAATCAGACTGGATCTCTGACCATCACAAACATCACAACTCAACATGCTGGACTCTATGAAGTAAAGATTAGTGGAACAACACGGGCAACAAAAACATTCAGTGTTTCTGTCTATGGTGAGTAGAGATTATTTATCATTTGTTCATTTATATTTAGAAGTTTCAATAAGAAAACACATGAACTCTTCTGTTAAACGTGTACATTGTTGAGATGTAAACTGGTTTAAACCATCATTTTTTACAGTCATTTTAGGGTTTACAGCATTATGTTAAATCAATTTAAATTTGAATTTAACTTGACACAATAAATTATGTGATTTTTTATTTTATTTGATTAAACTCATGTTAAGAGTCATAGTGTTAAAGTCTTGTGACTTATCTACTGAAAGACTAAGTAGATTAACATTTGCAGATAAGACTCAATCACTTCCATTGTGAATGCCCTTCTGTAACCAGGGTTATAAATAAATAAGAAAAAGAAAGAAAGAAAGAAAGAAAGAAAGAAAGAAAGAAAGAAAGAAAGAAAAATTTTAAATATCAACATTATTTAAAAAAAAACTGTTGATTGAGCTTAACTTTAGTCAACCTAGATTATTCTTTTAACTACCTGCAAACTGAAATGTGTTACATAGTTTGAGATGAAAGAAACACTCAGTGACCATCACCACACTACACCAGAAAAAGATGCTTACATTTATATGTATTACTGCATGTTCTCCTATTTTTCAGCCCATCTGCCCAATCCTATCATTACCAGAGCCAGAGATTCTCCACAATGTTCATCATCATCATCATCATCATCATCTTTTTCATCACAGCAGAATTGTTCATTGTTTTGTTCAACAGTGAATGTGGGTCATGTGACTCTCTCCTGGTACAAAGGAAACAGTTTATTGTCCAGCATCAGTTTGTCTGATCTCAGCATCAGTCTCTCTCTACCTCTGGAGGTGGAATATCAGGATAATAACACTTACAGCTGTGTGATCAACAATCCCATCACA
Organism: Carassius auratus; assembly: GCF_003368295.1. Taxonomy (NCBI): domain Eukaryota; kingdom Metazoa; phylum Chordata; class Actinopteri; order Cypriniformes; family Cyprinidae; genus Carassius; species Carassius auratus. The sequence goes on from NW_020526051.1 coordinate 36,592, forward strand.
AACCAGACCACACATCTGGACATCAGTCAACTCTGTCACACATGTTCAGGTACGATAATGTTGAATATTAGTGATTATTTATTGACTTTGACAAATCCAAACCATCACCGAGAGAACTCTGTTGATTATAGATCAGGGTCACCCTTCATTTAACATGGTGTTGATTTCTGCTGCTGCTGCTGGATTTTTGTTGATCGTAGCTGCAGTCGTGATGTGCTGCATCTACAGGAAATGTAGAAAACGTGACCAAGAAGGCAAGTGTTACCTGTATTTTTTTCAAAATTATTTTCAAATCTTTCCTTTGAATGTTTTAATTGGTAACTAGTCCTACTATTTAAGCACAGTTATTCTCACAGTCTGAGAAGCAGGAAGCACCTATTTATAGAAGGACACCAGAATAATGTGACACAAATTACTGGGGATTTCAGTGAATGATGATGTTTCACTTTTTTGGCTTCAATGAAATTTAAGAGCAAAGACCATACATAATCTTAATTGCATATTTATTTATTTATTTATTTTAAATGTGAAAACAGCTATAATGTCAAAATGGACATGAAAAAAGTGCTTTAATTGTGTAGTTAATTGTGTCCATTGAGAGCCTTGATGATACTTTTATCTGAAAGATTAAGTTGTTTTAATGTATATATTATCACTGAAACAGTTGAGACTCATGAAGAAGAGATCACTTATGCTGAGACAACTTTCATCAAAAGAAAAGCACAGAAATCAGTAAGTTTATAAGATTTCACTTTCAAATCACTGTTAAAAATCTTGAATCAGTAGCTTAATCTTTTTAAATGTTATGTCAGTATAGCATCCAATGTAATATAATTTGTTTTGCATGTTTAAATGTGCAATATATGGCATGTCACATTGAAGGAGCTTATTCACTGATGTCATATAACACTGCGTTTGCTTGCACTAAAAGGCTAGATTTCATCTGAAATTATTAATGTAACTCAGATTGTCAAGTTTGTAACAGATTGTAACAGGTTTGTTCAAAGAAGAAGAAGAAAAAAAAAGAAACCCTCATAGAAATTATAATGGTTTTACAAGAAATGTATTGGTTTTAATGGAAACTAAATGATGTTTTAGTAATAAGATTCGGAAGGAGCGCGTCAGACACTAAGCATAATCAACACAGGCGGACCATAATCAAGTAATCAATACCATAGTATAAATATCGCTGACTTACCTCTATCCATTGATGGTTTATCAGCATCCCTCCTCCACCCCATCCTCCAAGCATAACATACCTAAGCTAATTATATGTAAGCATGAACTCGTGAAATGGTCCCTGTGGGTCTGTACTGGTGATTAGTTGCCTTCTGTTGGATGGCTTTAATGGAATATGTCCCAAAACACACTGTACAGTGTTGCCAGTTCTGTGTAACAAAACCAGCTCAAAGGCCAATCAAAAATACTCCAAAACAAGCCCAGCTTTATCATTGGTAGTATGTAAAGTTTATAAGAGTTGTTTATAAGAAGCCCAATTCAATGGTAAAACTGTGACTTTGGCAACCCTGCTACTGGAAAACATTAGGTGATGTCATTTTGCATTATTGACACACTGTTTTCCTTATGAATGTTGTTCAGTTGCTATGATGCAATGTTTTTTTTTAAGCGCTATATAAATAAAGGTGACTTGACTTGATGGTTTTAATAGTTAACAGCTGATAGATTGTAACGATTGTGGAGTGAAAGCATCAGAAATTCTATGATGTTTCTATTGTTTGCTTCTTACATTGAAAGTTTTACTATTCAGCTTGTATCATTTATTATTATTTTTTTTCACATAAGTTCAGATTTTGATTTTGTTTAGTTCTGAAAAAAAAAAAAAAAACATTTGCTACTGTGTATACTTGCGACTGGTGTCATTATTGACATCTGATACAGATTAAGTATATATAACATCTTATATGATGTGTTTTTACAGAAAGTTAAAGAGGAAGATCATGTGGAATATGCTCCCATCACCATTAGAAGATGATCAAACTTTAATCCAGTTGCAGTGGCACTAATAGTTTCCTTTCCCTAAATATTCAACCCCTTTTCTCTTTTTCTCTATTTCTCTTAATGAATCTTCATTCTGCGTCTCACTGTTATCTTTTGTACTGCAGTAATAGAAAAGATTTTCCTGTCATAGAGTGAATTATTGTGATCAAAATATATCTTATGTTTGTGAGTATTAAGACAGTCTTGTTCTCAGAATAAAGTAATACAAAGTATTTTTTATATTATTGTTAATTGGTTTATTTGGGAGATATTTGAAGTTTTTTTTTTTTTCTCCATGGCCTCACTGGTGAAGTTTTGTATGAAAAATAAAGGAGAAGAAACAACACATTCACAGTGTGTTACATTTGTTACACCCAGACCAGAAGTGAAGTAAGAACATGATAAATAAATAAATAAATAAATAAAAAACTATTATATAATAACAATACTTAAAGGAAATTATGTTCTTCATTCTGAGTAAATCAGAACAAAAGCAGCAGTGTCTTAAATTAAGAGTCAATTATTAAAATGTCTTACAGCTTCAAAACTGTCACTTCATGCGAAGATGATACAGACAATATACAAAACAAATTATATTTTAACACAGAGTCACAGATAACTTTCAAACAGGCCACAATAATATTACATACATTTATATTAACTAAAGTATTTATTATATAATTAAAAATAACATTAACTTGACAATCATTTGGTCTATATTACAAATTTATATATATATTTATATATATATATACAAAATTATACTCACCATTGACTATTAATACAGTTGATATTCTGCTAAAACTGAAGTTGCTGCTGTTGCTCCTGATCTGTAGTGTATAATCTCCAGAGTCTTTGGTTCTGGTGTTTGTGATGGTCAGAGATCCAGTCTGATGATCCAGCTTCAGTCTGTTTCTGAATCTCTCTTTACATTCATCATATGAACAGATTTCTCTCATTTCTCCAGTGGTTTTAGTGATTTGGATGTCATTAAAATATCATATCATCATTTCTTGTTGATTTGCTTCAGTATTACTGTAGAGAGACTGAATCTCCCTCCATCCCTCCAAGGCTATCATTTACAAACTTAATCTCATGCAATCAATGTCTTGAATTTGAAACCGTTCATATAAGGAACAAGTGACCGTACCCCATACGCAACACCACACTCACTAATGCATACAGTATGCATCAACGTGTAATTAAGATCATTATAAAAGGTTCAGTCTTATCAATATGTCAATTTATTATAAGAAACACAAGACTTTAATGGCCAATGACATTTACAGATGTGGAGACTCAACTGATTTCTACTGTTAAGTGTTAATCACCATCTAACTCAACCAGTCAAGAGCTACATTTAGCCTTAGATGTTATATGAATGTGGTCCCTGAAGCATAGGTTTTATTAGCTGACAATAATAATAAATAAATAAACATTATAGGCACAAATACAAATGTACTTTTAGAAATAGTTTTTGAAAAAATTGGTGTTATTGTTTTGGCAAGTTTAAATTAAAACTCTATCTATGAAAACATGTATGATATTCCTTTAAAATAATGTTTTAGTATATCTTTTTTTTTAAGTATATTTTACTGTGCAATTTCTTACATAATTTCTATGAGTTAGACCAAACTTTTATTTTGGTGGGTTGTAGAGAGAGTTTCTGTGTTTTTTAATTAACTATTATTATTAGCTAATAGGAAGTATAGCATATCAAGTATGCTAGTACTTGAAGTATAGCATACTCTACTATGCAATAGTACTATATTTCTGTTTGAATTTCTTCAAGTTATACCAAAATTTTATTTTGACAGGTTGTCGTAAAGACGTTTCTGTCAGTCTGTACGATACGAATGAATGACGATAGTTTTATCAAATGAAATGGTGAAATCCTCTCATAGTGCTCTTGCGTGCACATGTGTAGCCTACATCATGTGTCAATATAGTGAAGAGCTGAAAACACCACGCGTGCTTCAGTGTGTGTGTGTGTGTGTGTGTGTGTGTGTGTGTGTAGTAGAGCACACATTTCCAGAGATGTGTATAGCACCACCTTCAGGGCCGCTGCTGGCTAAATGGGTGTCCTATAACTTAAAGTGTTTAGCTAGTTATCTCCTTGTAATGAGGTGTTGTTTAATTGTTAATGTTAACCGGTTTAATTGTGCAACTATCAACATAAGCTGGCGAGCTGGCTAGGGTCAGGCTAGTGTCTTTCCATAAAGTTGATATTCTTGTGAATTAAGTGACTGTTTAACAGGGTCTGTCGCCCCGATTTTCATCCGATTTTGAGCCGAATTCTGACTCGTGCGACTCTTTTTGGGGTCCTCCTCTCGTGAGGTATCGCATTATTGAAGCAGGACTACGAACCGATTTTCCGCGTTTCCCTCACTGCGCGTGCGCGAAACCATAAACAAAGCCATGGTGAAGCGGCGTGTAGTGTGGACTGAAGTGATGTAGGGAAAACTTAAAAAAGTTTAAAAAAAGAGGGAAGAAAACACCTGCTTACCTCCAGTTCACGTTGCAAAATGGATAAACCATAATTGGCCACTGCCTCCGAGCCACCTGCGCATCTAGATATACCTACGCCTTTTGTTTTTCTTCTCTTTTTTTTGGATGTTTCAGCACACAGAATTGCGCATATCAGTACAGTGTGAGTTGGTACCTTGCCGAAATCGCACAGTGTATGCCTGCCTTAACGTGAAACAGGTGTTGTGCCGAATTCTGACTCCCCTCGCGTGCACGCGCATGGCGTCATATGATGGCGCCAGTTGCGAAAACAGACAGTTGTAAGTAATACATTGCAATTTGTGTATCAGTGTTTAAATGTGTATTTAACTAAACGTATCTGATATACAGCTTGGACTGTCTAGCTGTGCTTTTGTTGTTTGTGTATTTTACTGCAGTAAAACAATAAAAAAACTGCTCATTTTCTCTATTGCAATATTCCTTTTAATGAAACAAAATGTATTTGTTAGAGAGCAGAACAATTTCAGGAGTTTTGTTAAATCTGCCTTAATTACTCAGCCCTTCTGTTGATAACATTGAAAAGCTGTGAAGACCTTGTGCTTATACATCGAGCATATCAATAGAATGTCATAAGAATTCAGCGAATTCATACTTCCCTTTATTAAATGCTTATTGAATCTAAACACTTTTTTGCAGATATTCTACAGGATGAGATGTGTCTCCAAAATGAGTTTATCTGGCCCCTGACCCAGTAAACTTGATGCTTAACTTCAATATTTGTTTGTCATGATGTTTAGATTGGCTGTTATGTGTGTCCACGTTGGTTTCGCTGCAACGGTGTCCAACACTCAAGGAAAGACCGAAGTTAATCTGCCCCATTTGTGAACCTTGATGTGCACACTCTCATGTTGATTTATTGCGATATTTTTTAATGTAATGTAAGTATTACGTTTTATTTCTTTTATAGTTTTATTTGAAAATATTATATTATTATATTAGTTTGCTTATTGTAATTTTTAAAATTTTGTAAAACTGTGTAAATTGTAAATAAAAACACTTAATGATTTTCCCATCTCATGTTATTCACAACAGAACTGTGAAATCATAATAAAAAATATGATGAAAAGGTGGTACTAAAAGTACATTTATTAGGATAACTGCCAACAGAAGAGTAACATAACATGAATTGGGGTTGTGTAAATGGTTCTGTGATGGACAGTATCAGTGTTAGTAGCAAATAAAACAGCTTTTGCCTGAAAACAATTCTAAGTAGTTAAATATTTTATAAGGGTCATCGGGACACTACAGTCTATAGTCAAGAGGTAGCAGAAAGACCTTTATTGCCAAATATGTTTGTAAGGATAATTAAATAATTTCTTGTAACAGAAAGAGCTTTCAAGTACACAGATACAACAACAGCAGTACACTGAACCAATTACAGTACAGTAAAATAAAATACACAGATATTATGTACATGGTTGTATGCACTTGTGCTTCATACAGCATAACAATATAATTTATATAAAATACATTATTTGACATTTGTCAACTGCCAAATTCATAAATCTCATCCTCAACACGATCAAACCCCAATTCACAAATTGCAATGTATTACTTACAACTGTCTGTTTTTGCAACTGGCGCCATTGTATGACGCCATGCGCGTGCACGCGAGGGGAGTCAGAATTAGAAACACCTGTTTCACATAAGTTAACGTTACAACACAAAATTAGGGCCAATAACTGCACAAAAGCCTGAGCTGCTACCTCGGATTGGGGCGACAGACCCTGTCAAACAGTCACTTAATTCACAAGAATGTCAACTTTATGGAAAGATACTAGCCTGACCCTAGCCAGCTCGCTAGCTTATGTTGATAGTTGGACAATTAAACCGGTTAACATTAACAATTAAACAACATCTCATAACAAGGAGATAACTAGCTAAACACTTTAAGTTATACCGCTCCCCTGTCGTTGCCAGAAGCCATGTTGAGGTCTCAACCAACTGAAAGACAGAACTCCACCGTGCTAGCTCACGCTCACTACACAGATCACAGATGGTGCCTCCTCTGCGTACTCTGCGTGTAGGGAGCGACGGTACTGAACACCTTTAATATTCACAGACACTAGTCCATATCGAGATTTGATTAAATGTACAGCTATACTTTTGGTTTATTTATTCAAAAATGGCCGACGTGATGTTCTGCTTTATACAGCAAGTTCCATTCGTAACTGAATTCTGCGATTCAATCCCTGCGTGTCGCTTTGCAAACACAGATGGGGTGAATTTATGAATGAAAGTGTGAAAGTTCTGACACAAAACGAAGTTGTTACTTATTCTCACGCTTTTTAAAAGTGGGTAATGTATCATTTAGTAAACTACACCACTGTAACGTTAGTTATTTATCATCTCAAAGTGTGTGCTTTCATTAAAGCTTCATTTCTTGATAGATAGATAATCCATTTTTACCTCTTTCCTGTGTCTCATGGTTCCCTCGCTTTGCGCGCACTGAGAAAGTTTTCCAAACAAATCAGTCTCTTGCATACTGTCTATAATCTCTTGCAGCTCTGGCGTCCTCGCGTGCTGCTGCTTTCACTGCAGTCACACATTGGAGATTTGCGCTCGTAAATTTCCAAATTGGCCATAACTTTTAATTTGTTGCTGCCAACTGGGGTGGCAAGGCTTTCTTTTAGGGTGGCATTTGCCACCTTATGCCATCCCGGTAGATCCGCCCCTGCCTGGAGGACAACAAATGAACATTCAATTAAATCTGTGATAGTGGGTTTAAATTATTGTTAAATAACATTTGTTTCTTCGTCTTTATCTTTCACTGTCGTCTGACCATTCTCAGTCCTTGCATAGGCCCATGGAAAGAAGTAAATGAACATAAAGACTTTTAGTCTGCTCACAAACTTCTTCAAAGTTTATTATTTTGGAAGGGAGAAAGGGAGGGCAGGAGTAAATCACTCACTCTCTAACAATAAGAGGAAACATCTGTGATCTGTGTAGTGAGCGTGAGCTAGCACGGTGGAGTTCTGTCTTTCAGTTGGTTGAGACCTCAACATGGCTTCTGGCAACGGCAGGGGAGCGGTATAACTTAAAGTGTTTAGCTAGTTATCTCCTTGTTATGAGATGTTGTTTAATTGTTAATGTTAACCGGTTTAATTGTCCAACTATCAACATAAGCTAGCGAGCTGGCTAGGGTCAGGCTAGTATCTTTCCATAAAGTTGACATTCTTGTGAATTAAGTGACTGTTTGACAGGGTCTGTCGCCCCAATCCGAAGTAGCAGCTCAGGCTTTTGTGCAGTTATTGGCCCCAATTTTGTGTTGTAACGTTAACTTATGTGAAACAGGTGTTTCTAATTCTGACTCCCCTCGCGTGCACGCGCATGGCGTCATACAATGGCGCCAGTTGCAAAAACAGACAGTCGTAAGTAATACATTGCAATTTGTGAATTGGGGTTTGATCGTGTTGAGGATGAGATTTATGAATTTGGCAGTTGACAAATGTCAAATAATGTATTTTATATAAATTATATTGTTATGCTGTATGAAGCACAAGTGCATACAACCATGTACATAATATCTGCGTATTTTATTTTACTGTACTGTAATTGGTTCAGTGTACTGCTGTTGTTGTATCTGTGTACTTGAAAGCTCTTTCTGTTACAAGAAATTATTTAATTATCTTTACAAACATATTTGGCAATAAAGGTCTTTCTGCTACCTCTTGACTATAGACTGTAGTGTCCCGATGACCCTTATAAAATATTTAACTACTTAGAATTGTTTTCAGGCAAAAGCTGTTTTATTTGCTACTAACACTGATACTGTCCATCACAGAACCATTTACACAACCCCAATTCATGTTATGTTACTCTTCTGTTGGCAGTTATCCTAATAAATGTACTTTTAGTACCACCTTTTCATCATATTTTTTATTATGATTTCACAGTTCTGTTGTGAATAACATGAGATGGGAAAATCATTAAGTGTTTTTATTGGCAGTTTACACAGTTTTACAAAATTTAAAAAATTACAATAAAGCAAACTAATATAATAATATAATATTTTCAAATAAAACTATAAAAGAAATAAAACTTAATACTTACATTACATTAAAAAAATAGCGCAAATTTCGGCAAGGTACCAACTCACACTGTACGAGTAGATCGCATGCGATGTAAAGCCAAAGCTCACGATTTTTATGCGCTCACTGTACGGTCCGATCGTCGAGTTGCGATTTGACTGCTCACACTATACATGAGGAATCAACCGAATCAACACATAGGAGGGCAGGAGTAAATCACTCACTCTCTAACAATAAGAGGAAACATCTGTGGAAAAGAACGAGTAAGAAGGGAGGAGGAATTGCAAACTCACAGAAGCACTTTCAACATGTTTCACAAATATTTCACTGTTAAAGATTGTAGATTAAAATATGTCCAGATTGCATTCATCTACAAGTGTAGTAGACGATCAAAACTAATAATGAATGGCCTGAACCTGGCCTGTTGTCCCTTACAGAAAAAGAAGTTTATTCAAGTGTGCTATTAGTATACTTCTTTTAAACTAAAAATAGTAAAGTATACTTTTAGTTTACTTTTTATGTACTACTCAGAAATGCTCTTTATGTACTTCTCAGAAATATACTTAAAATTACGTTTAAGTATACTTGACTTATACTTACAAAAAGTCTAAATATATTTGAGCTATACTCCTAGAATCTGTGTTTTCATTGTTTTATGGTAGAGGGTGCTAGTATGCATCTTCTGTACAAAATTTTCAAAAATACACAAGTGAAGAAGAAAAAGAAACACCACCCAGCAGGCACAGGACATCAATGTGACATCAGGAAGATGTTGGACTCCAACTAATGTAACGTCAGTCAGACGTCATATTTTGGTTGAAAATTAAAGTCGGGTTGACTTCTAAACCCAACTTTGTTTGACGTCAAACTCCGACATCAGACAGACGTTGAATTTTGGTTGGAATAAGCACCACACTGCAACAATGGGTGAAATGCATGGCAGCACATTAAATATCTCAGCAGAGGAGGATTAAACAACTCCACAAACAGCATTACCAGCTTCACGTATTACTAACCAGACTGACTTTATTTCTGTCAGACGTCTACAAAAGCTCTTATTGAAAATTCAGCATCTGCCCAACATTGGAGCTTGACGTCAAACAGTCGTTGGATTTAGACGTCAAAACGATTTTCATTTTCAACCAAAATCCAAAGTCTAACCGCTATTAAATAAATAGTATTAATAAACTGTAAGTAACAACTGATAAAAACTACATCTAGGTCATAAAAACCATAATAATACCTACACTTAAATATTTTCTTCTCAGTCATGTCATCAATTGCTCTTGAGCGAAATCTCCTCATCCGTTGTCTGATTGGAATTTTGCAAGGATTTCTGTGTAGTTAAAGTGTGCATAGCCTGCATCTATCAACTTGTTTTTTTTTTGTAACTTACCCGCATTACAGTGTTTAAAAAAGAATGCATGAAGCTAGAATGACATGTTTTTGTTTACAAGCAGATACACTGTTCTTTCTTTGTATGTTTTGCATGCTCAGATATTCATGTAACAATATTTATACAAATTTAAATCTTATAGGGACAAAGTAGTCTTAAAGTATGATATAAATTTCACTTAAAAAATACGTATACTTGCAGTATAAGTGTACAAAGTATTTAATTAGTAAACTATCAGCAAATCAAGTTCACTTTTATTATAATTGCAGTACAAACTACAAACATAGAGGTAAACTAGTTGTGTCCTCAAAGTTTGCTACTGTTATACTTAAAGTATATTTAAAAGTATATTTTATATACTAGAAAGTGGGCAGATTTAGTCCCAAGGAGTATTGAAACAGTACACTTACAAGTATACTACTAGAACACTTTGTATACTTGCTACATAAAGTATAATTAAAAGTATACTTGAACTTTACTTAAGTAAACTTAATAAAATAAACTTGAAGTATACTACTTTTTGCTAAGGGGTAGCTACAATCAATAGTTTTCGAGCACACATCCTCCATGACATGATGTGATATTAAATAAATTTGGTGAGGCTGTGACCTTGTTAACCTGTGCTGATCAGGGGGGTGTTGTTTTCAGTGTTGGCAAAGTTAACTTTCTACATGAACTAGTTCAATTCATAAATTTTAAAATGAACTAGTTCAGTTTCTTAGTTCAAACTACAAAATTTTGAACTAAGTTCACTAAGTTCACAGTTCCAAAAATGAACTAGTTCATAGTTCTTTTTTTCCATATGTTGCTGCGAGGCGAGCTATTATTTTTCAAAATTATTGCAACAGCCCATATAGAATCACAGACAGCAATTATTTTATCAGTTTTAACAATGAAGCTATGCGTCAGAATTCATCTTCATATACAATTTTGAATCCTTATCCAACCAGGGTTTACATTAGCATTGAGGGGGCAGCATTTCCCCATTGTTGCTTTAAAGGCCGTGTTGCAAGGTTAATTTTTTAACGAATTTGTGCAATTTGCTTGTTGGTAATAAACATTTAAACTGTTATCAATTGTATTTTATGTTGTTGGGTATCACAAAACGGAATATAATACGAAAAAGTAGGTACTATCTTACAGCGGTCTCCTTTCCCCCACAATGCATTGCATCACGTCACGTTGGGGAGAGAATTTACCAAAGCCCGTCTTGAGAGCATTGAGAGTGACTAGAGAGACGAGTAGTAGACGAGAGTATTCAGATAGCGCAGATTATACATAAATAGATAAATACATAGATATATATAGATCGATAGACTACATATATAGATAGATAGACAGACAGATAGATAGAGAGATAGCGACCAACAGCGACCCAAACGCACTCACTTCCCCTACAGCACAAGCTTTTCAGCGCAGTTTCCCTGGGACAGCACTGCCCACACAAACACCTGCCAAACACAGCGACAGACACGCGGCTACGTTTGCAACAACATTTTCACCGGAGGAAGAGATAAACGCTTAGAAACGTCCATATAGCTAGCGTGATGCCTTCTATTTCTAGATGACAAAGACAAAGTTTACCGGTACTTATCTGAACTAACGTCATGATCACTGCCACTAGATATAAATAAAGTGGAAACACGGCTGCTGCTCAATGACAGTAAAAAATAAATAAAATTTTATATATATATATATATATATATATATATATATATATATATATATATATGTGTGTATGTATGTATGCATGTGTGTGTGTGTGTCTGTCGTTATTGTGCACTGCTGCTAGTAGACTAGCTCCAGTGCTCATTGCTGCGATGCTAAATGATAGCAACTCACCAGGACACTTCAACTCTCCACTCATTCTCCTCAGACCATGCATTTGCCCTGTCACGGCTGACTCGATCGAAATTACATGGCTGCGGGCCATCATACATGTTGGCTACCTCTTCCTCATCCCGGTCAGGCGCTATAACATTAGTTCTGATGCTGCGCGCGTTACAGGCAGGTTTTTGAGCTCGTAATCACTATTTCATACCAACGACTTTGTACCGTTCCAGGCAAGTTACGCCAAACTTTCTTAACGCAAGAAATTGTAACTAAATTATTTATTTTATCGCAACGTTACATTGACCTAAAATCGTTTATTCAACGTGTACCACTTGCATAAACACTGCATCCGTAGGCAGTATTATTCGTAGGGGCTGTCATCGTTGTTTCGCGTGCTGTGTGACCTCGGAACTCGGAGTACATCGATCTAGTACGAGACACGAGTTCACGGGTGGGAAGTCACGGGTTTGATTGCCGTTCCAGTGCACTTTCACAGGTTTAAGGTTGGAAAAACACGGGTTACAGGTTGCCTGGAACGCGGCATCATACTAGGCTGAGGCTACCTTTCCTCGACTTCTCCCCAAGGTGACGTCATCACCGAGTTGCGTAAAAAAAACGTTAATACCAAAAACTTTAAAAAAATAGGTCTTTAAGAACATTTTTGAGACATTTTAAAAATGATATACATATCTTGAGTGATTTATGTACCCATTAGTCGAAAGTGGTGGTTAACCTGCAACATGGCCTTTAATGCTTTGTCTCCCATTCTCACCGACCTTGTCATAAACATCATAAAATTATTTTAAATGATCATACGCCTTCTTGCTACATGCTGCTGTTTTTTTTCTCCATGCTTTTTTTTATTTTTTTTGATGACGCGTCACGCATGCAGCGGAGGCGGTGCGACACTGGTGGCTGGTGTTGCCAGATTGGGTGTTTTTCCGCTATATATAAAGACCCGTTTACGGTGTGTTTTAGCCGGGTTTTCGCCTCGAAGGCTCTATAGAAATCTGGCACCCTATTGAACGAAGTTAACCTGAGAGAGCGTGCCGTTCACAGACACCAGAATGAACGAGTTGACTGTAACGTTCATCAGGCATTAATACAGCACGTTCAGTTCACGTTCGCCCAAAATATGAACGAGTTCATGAACTATCGTTCAATGAACGCGTTCAGGCACAACACTGGTTGTTTTAACAGGTGTAACAAAATTATACCACCCCCATGTACACCAGTTCTGTTGTGGCTACAATCAAATGCTTTTAAACACAATCCTAAATGACATGATGTGATAAAATACATTTGTGAGTCTGTGACCTTGTTAACCCATGCTGCTCAGGCAGGTGTAGTACAGGTTAACAAGGAGATTGTGTGCTCTAAAGCTTTAACATAACATGTATAAAATATCAGGGGGACTCCCATAAGTCTATTTTTTTTTTTCTGGATCCCCCCAGCTCCGCTTAATTCAGCACTGAATATCATTTATATTATGTTTAAAAAAAATGTTGCTTTAAAAATTAATATTTAATTAAGAATTACACATGCTATATTTTTGTTTCAGAAGCTGGATCGACATATCTGAATCGACATATATTTACAGACTAAAACTGTTTGGTTATCAGCATTCTTCAAAATATCTTCCTATGTTTCTCAAAAGCAATAAAGACATAAGGTTTGAAACAACATCGGGATGTGTAAATGTAAATGTAATAAACACAAATTCAATTTTTGTTAAACTATCCCCAACTATTTTTTTTAAACTGAAATGATAGCCTACTTAAAATATGTTATAATAACAAAATAATAATACTTTCTTATTAATTTAACTAATTTAACTGTTGTATAAAATAATTTCCAAATTTGCACTCATTCGTGCCTGGTGTGATAACTTTATGAGACAAAAGCTCATTCAGGGGCATTTTTCCCCATATCAAGAATTTTAAGGGCTGTCCTTGCCATCTCCGTGCTCTTGCTGTCACAGTGTCTGGGTTGTTGTTCCCTGGGGTTCCACTAGATGTCCTCCTTCTCACGGTGTCTGTCACCAGATCACTTCCTGTTCCCTTATATGGTCACCTTCCTCCTTGTTGTGTAATTGATTGTGCCCCCACCTGTCTCCTGTTTCCCCATTATCCTTCTGTGTATAAATACCCGGTCTGTCTGAGTCTTTGTCACGGAGTCCGTGTTTAATGTTAAAGTTATTTCATGTCCGTCATTCTCGCCTTGTCTTGCCTTGTGTTCGTGTCTTGTTTATGTTTCGTTTGGATTATGTTTGGTTTTGACCTCTGCCTGGACTGTTTACCCCTTTGGATTATCCCTAAATAAACAACTTGCCTGCAATTGGTTCTATCTCCGTGTTTTCTATAACACTGCCGTGACACTTGCAAACTGTACGCTCTGACTTGCCGTAGAGTCCTCGTAGCCATGAGAGTTGTGTCCATGTAGATGAGCAAATAAATCTTCATCTTAAGTGGCGTGTGGCGTTAACTTAACATCTCTCGGCGTGTGGCGTTATTTTAACTTGTGGTGGCATATGGTGTTAACTTATCGCCTAACGGCACTTATTTAACACCTGGCGGCATTATGAAAATGCTGTTTTAATATTAATACGGCTGTAAAAAGCACGCAAATTCTGAACCCTTTGGCTTCCATACAAATTGGCATTGCAAATTGAACATGTAGCTCGACTTGAATCATCTTCTTTTGGTTAAAAAGTACTGCAAACAAAAATTTTTTTTTGCTTATGAGTTCCATTTTCAGATTCTCACAGGCTAATACATTTGAACAGTCAACATGTAAACACTTTCATGTAAACAGCTGTGTGACATCGACCAGTGTAGCACAAGCCTAGGGTTCGGTTCGGTGGAAAAAAAATCTAAGGTTTGGCCAAACCAAACCCCGTCAAAAAGCCCAGTATTCAGCCCAGTATTCGGGCGAATCCAAATCCAAATCCATCCCTTCTACCAACCACAACCTGCTGGTTCATGACAGTCATCAGCAGATGTTGGTGTTTTACAACAACAGCTAATAAACAGGGCCAATTTGGGCCCTGTCGCAAATCGCACACTAAACCCTCATGGTCTTCCTCTGAGTCTGCACTTTTGTGACGTAATGCTGCTTTGACTGTCTGGTAGAAGTCTGCTGCGGAGCTCAACCCAGTGTGGCCTCGACAGAAGTGCAATTCGAGGGTGCATAACGGCTGCAAATGGGGGCACTCGCGAGCACCCTTTTGAATGCTAAAATTATGGGACACACGGGGCGGCCATTGTAAGTCCCCAAGACTGAAAGTGCACATGAAGTGTTTTATTGTGTCCTAAATGATACACTGCACACTTATGCTATGTACTGTCATTTATTGTATGAATTTTAGCACATCCACGTTTTTTTCACATGGAACACTTTTTATATTATATTATATTATATTATATTATATTATATTATATTATATTATATTATATTATATTATATTATATTATATTATATTATTACACAGAGAGGTATTTGCCAGTCAAAGTGGCTTTAAGTCTTGAATGAAGATCACACAGGCTTATTAGGGTGCCATTTGATTTTGGACATGCACTGTTTGCTATTTTAGTAAAAAGTAAAAAGTGCTACTTGTGTAACATTGAAGTTAAACCCACCGTTACATTAGACATTTATTATAAATAAGGACATTACAATGATTGCTGTCTACTACATCATAATGTAACATGGTGTTTCATAGTTATTAGGAGCTATGCTGAAAAAAAAAAAAAACATTTAAAGAGTAATAATCAATTAATTTAAGTGAAATGTTATTAAATAAAATGTTTAATTGAGACAACTTTTAAATGGTTTGATCTTTGACCTCTGACTCTGATTGGTCGGTTTTTAATAGATTCAGTGTTTTCTCTGACAGTCAAACTGTTCTATTTATAGAAGATCAACTGAGAGTTTCATAGCAGAACAGGAAGAAGCTCTAACACATATGCCAAGAATGCCTGCACACATACTGTTTTTGTCCATCCAACACAAGGCCGTTGCCGTTTTTTTATATTTTATTTTTTAAAAGATCTAATAATAGAGGTACTTTTACCCAATAGAGAGCACTATAAACACATGCTGCTGTTCTTATAGAGGAACCACTAAAGACCCAATAATAACATCATACCTGATCATTGCACTGCACACACTAAATCTTATTAAATCTGCTGAATCTAGTCAATATTGACTATAAATAAGAACATCACCTTACAATGTTTAGCTATTTATATTGCTCTTTTCACAATACACAATGTTTCAAAGCAGCTTTACAGACAATCATTATGTTTGTACCGTTATGCTCTGTAGTCATTTGGCAGATTAAATAGCCAAGTCCAACACTAAATAACCTACAATGAGCATGTGAGTTCCATTGAATGGGGTGATGAATGGTGTTTCCTGATGGCTGGGCCTCTTTCAGCAAGATAATCTCACAACTTGCAGGACTTAAAGCATCTGCTGTTGATTTCTCTGTGCCAAAGACCACAGGGCACGCTCAGATGTCTTGTGGAGTCCAAGGCAGCACAAAGGGATCTACAAGATATTAGGCAGATGGGTTTAATGTTGATCAGTGTGTATTTATGCTATAAGGACCTTAAAACTGTAAAATACAGACAGGTTTTATTACTAGAGATTGACTGAGAATTGGTTTTACCAATATCTTTGACTCATATTTAGGCATTTCTACTACAGTCTTCACTTTCATGATTTTGAGTGGCGCCATCTGGTGTTGTGTATGATAGCATCACAGCACTATACAACAGGAAACTGTGCACAGGAAAAGGCTAGTTGTACAACTTTTTTCATGTTAATGACATTAGTTATTTATTGATCATGTATTGAATACAACAAATACATAAACAACAGGAAAGTATGTAAGCCTTAATATAGGCAAAACAGGCCTACACTATGCTCCTTACACTATAATAGTGACTATATGACTTTCTTCGGTGCCTGAACTCATCAAGACACAAATAATACAAACAGCAGAAGAACATCTCTGATTTAAACATTCACTCATCAGACAAACCTACATGAGTCTCAAGGATGATCATGTACATCCTGAATCATATATGCCCTCCTTCTTATTCACACACAACAGTGTTCACTATATTTACTGAACAAAGGGAGAGATAATTAATTTAATGCTATTACATGTTTTGCTCAAAATATTGCATGTGTTTTCAAATTTACTCTTGGATATCCCAGGATTATGTAAATATATCAGTATCATTAGCATCTGTTTAGCAGATAATGATGATTCATGATAATAGTTGAGTCCATTTCTGAGATTTGGCCAAATCTGAACTATCAACCAGCCCATTGTAAACTTACTAAAACCTTAAGAAAATAGCAATAACAATAAAGAATAAAACACAGTAGCATATCAGTGGAATTGTGAAAAGTTTGACATCAAATATTTATTTTGAGCAATGGGTGAAAAATTCAAAATTTGATTCTAAACTTGTTATATGATTATTTAGTTTTTATTGGCTCTCTGCCTCTTTGTCAGACACAGTTTCTGTTTTTTTTTTTTTTTTTTTTTTTTTTTCTGTAGATTAAAGGGTCTAAAAAAGTTTCTCATAGAGGCAGGAAGACACTGTTCAGCTACAAACTAAACACAGATGCTCTGAATGTCCACTCTCACCTACATGAGGTTTGTCCACCAACAGATCAAAACACATTTCAACAGAAATCAGACCAGAGCAGGTTTCAGTTTGACTCAGACGAACATTGGTAAACTGGCCCTGTGAGATCATATGCAGTTTCAACTTTGTTTTAGTTTTTTTTCAATACACAAAAAATAAAAAGAAAATTAATATACAAATTTTTAAATATCATGATGGTTATGTTCTATTTCATCATGAAATGTAGTTCATCTGCAATTTACACAATATTTATATACTTTTAGCCAACGCAGTCAAATATTTAAACATAATTATCTTACAAAATGTAGGCTCAATGATAAAAATAAAGACTATTTTAACCCATTAAGAACAGTTAAAGTCTTATTTAGTGTCAGAAGCACTATAACATTATATCATATGCAAATGCAGCGTGTGAACTAGGAGGGTCAAACTCTCTCAGGGGAGGATTCACATCAGGTTCAGTGTTTTCAGCAGATCGTCTTATTACATTAGACTCTGAACAACTGAAAAAATGTTTCATATTTTTGTTTTGTTCTGTTTGTGCTGCTGTCATCTGATTGGTAAGTTATTACAATATTTTATGGCTTTGATTACATGAATTATTTGTGCAACATCTAGTTTAAATCAGGTGTCCATTCTGAATTTTAAAGTTTCAGGCCTGGAAAAGTAATGAAAACCAAAATGTTAAAACTCATTGGAATTAATAATATATTTTATATCTCACCTTACAGTTAATTTTGTGTTTCTGCTGTTCTGGATGTTCTTCAGTTCACATTTAAAAGTTACAAACAGCAAATTAATTCATCTTTGTAAACCATTAAGAGCCTTAATTTGTGTAATACTTCTTTACGTTATCCAGGTGTGTGTTGTGTTGAGATGATGTCAGTGACGGAGGGAGATTCTGTGCTTCTACACACTGATGTTACTGCAATACATGAAGACGACGACATACTGTGGAAATTTGGAGCTGAAAACTCTCTGATCGCTCAAATCAAGAGAGGGAAACAAATCTTCCCTGATGAGAGATTTAGAGACAGACTGAAGCTGGACAGACAGACTGGATCTCTGACCATCACAGACATCACAACTCAACATGCTGGACGTTATGAAGTACAGATTAGTGGAACAAAACGGTCAACAAAAACATTCAGTGTTTCTGTCTATGGTGAGTAGAGATAATTTGTCTTGTCATTAGTCTTTCATTCTTCTTCATTATTCAGTCAGTATTATTTTTCTTAACAGCATTCTTTGGATAATTTTGATTTACCACAAAAAAGAAAAAAATATATTCAAGTAAATGGGACCAAATATTATATTTGGAAATTAAACACACACACATAAACACTTCTGTTAAAACTTGTATGTTATGTTATATTTAACTTAACAATACATTAAGTGATTTTTCAAATTTTCAATTAAACATCTTGAAGATCTTATTTTCTTCCATTGTATGTGCTGTAACCATTAAAAAAATGAAAGAAAGAAAGAGAGAGAGAGAGAGAAAGAGAACGAAAAAATAGATGAAAAGAACAAATGCTGTTGATTGAGTTTAACTATGAATGAACACAGATAATTTTTTTAACTACCTACTTAAAGTGTGAGATGACAAAAGCTCTCTCTGATTGTCAACACGCTACACTGAAAATAAGATTGATCTTTGCATATATCCATATTACTGCTTGTTCTCTTAATTTTCAGCCCATCTGCCCAATCCTGTCATTACCAGAGCCAGAGATTCTCCACAATGTTCATCATCATCATCATCATCATCATCTTCATCCTCATCACAGCAGAATTGTTCATTGTTGTGTTCAGTGGTGAATGTGGGTCATGTGACTCTCTCCTGGTACAAAGGAAACAGTTTATTGTCCAGCATCAGTGTGTCTGATCTCAGCATCAGTCTCTCTCTACCTCTGGAGGTGGAATATCAGGAGAAAAACAGCTACAGCTGCGTGATCAACAATCCCATCAGAAACCAGACCACACATCTGGACATCAGCAAACTCTGTCAACCATGTGAAGGTAAGTCTATTGTGCATGAGTTTATGCCTGTGGTTGAGCAGATATGATCTCAGTTTCATGTTTTTATTCCTCAGACTCTGTCCACTGTTGTGATTCTGCTGAAGCTGTGATCCGATTGGTCGTCACTGCTCTGGTGGGCGTGGCTGCTGCAGCTGCTGCTGTTGTTCTGGTTTATGACATCAGATCCAGAAGAGCTGAACAACATTGAATATATTCCCACAACTAGAACCGAAACGCTTTTATACGGAATATCTTATTTATTTAAGATATATTTTATATCTTACTGTAGCCTATATTTCAGCTAATTTTGCTTCGCCTAGGTAATAACGTCTACAATACTGTACATAAATAAAGGCTGATCAATCACTGTTGATTTTTCCAGAGACAGTACACCAAATGTTTTGTTTTTGTAATTAACATGTTTAAATGGCAACACTTCAGAAGGATGCAGAACTATTCTAAGATCTTTTAGAGCTGCTTGGATTAAACTCACTTTTAATTTTCCCTTTATTTGAAATAAAATTCTATAAAAAATTATATAATATTATAAAATTATATAATTTTAGTAGTCATTATATGCTGTGACAGATATCATGTGCGTTACAAGCTTCTGTTTGAAAAGAGCGTTCATGTGTATGTGTAGTGTATGTGTGTGTGCAGAAAAAAAGATTACAACATTATAGAACAAAACTGAATTAAATTAGCCTATGCACTTTACATATACATCACATTTCTAATCAATATGGTTAACCATAAAGATTAGTAATAAGGAAAAGAAGCACATCACAAATAGCCTACATCATTAAATCCTGTCCAACTGTAGATAAACAGAACATTTCCGCTTATTAACTACATAGTCATGTGCCTAAAATAAGCACAAATAAAGATATAGCAAAACAGAATACAGTGATGTCAACCTTGGTTTTGATAAGCAGTTATTTATGACACAGAACGCGTTGGTGAAACTCATGCATCTAGCAAGAACTTAATACACAAAATAATCATATTGATTCAAGCATTTAACATTTATGTATGAATTAAATGTCAGTAATGAACAAGACTGCACAAATTATAGCAATCACGAGGAAGGTCCGCGTGCAGTAAAGTGGGTAGTGTACACCCCATATAACACCCCATCAGTTATATTCAGGTCTATAGTGCCACCTGCTGGCGCAGTTTTGTAACTTCTTAGAGAAAATTAAGTCATTATAACAAGAAAGCGACTTTGGTTATGTCGAGATAACGAGAAAATTAAGTCATTATAACAAGAAAACGACTTTGGTTATGTCGAGATAACGAGAAAACAAGAAGGGAAAAAAGTTATAATGCATATCACTTTTCACCATTGATTGATTTTGCAGAAGATTTAGATTGACAAATTTGTCACAGGACACGTGATATGACAGTTTCGTCCGTCCATATACAGTATGAACTAGCAGTTTTAAATACAGTATTTTTATATTTAACGTTAGTTTATCTATTTGTTTGAAAGTATATTTTTCGATTATTGGTGATTCCATAGGCTCTCTCTCGGTCACCTGAGCGGTTTAAAACACCCAAAAGTTTTGATATGACGAAAACAAAGAGTCTGTCTCTTGCTCCATGCATGATAATATTGTGTATCGTCAACATGAGCTGATTTGAAAACTGACCATATATGTTTTTTTTTTGTTTGTTTGTTTTTAATGACCCGCCCCACAAACAAAGTGACAATTTCTATACCCCCCACACCCATCACTAGTGCATGGCGAGTTCAGATCAAACTAGAGTAACGACGAGTCGCGATGAATCCTCCAGTTACTTGTAGTGCTCTGAAAGCTGCCAGTTCACACCAATGCTACGAGACGGTGCGGTGCATCATCTTGATATCACTCTTTGTACTTCTGTCCAACTTCCAATTTTTCGCCTATTTTTTGTAGCTGGATATATATCATTTGTTGCGTCTAAATATGAATGAGGATATGGTTATTGACTGTTGTTCGTATTATCATTAAGGGGGGCTTAGGCACATTTTGGGGTGGCATCAGTCCCACTAAATAGGCCTAACGACGTCCCTGGATATAATCATTAAAAAATTAGTCAAAATTAACTATGCTTTTGTCTCATCTAAGTGTACAGAAATGTGGTTTGACCTGCTGGGTGGACAAATGCTATTTCTGGATGTTTGTGGTTGATGTCAGTTTATGTGTGTTTGTCTTGATGTGTCTGTAGTGTGTTGTTGAAAGGTGTTTTTTCATTCCTGCCCATCTGATGCTCACAGTTTGACTTCTGCTCTACACAAAACAGCTTCACTAAATACTTAACCCACCAATAATGACCATAAATAATCCAACATCTGAGTACAAATATCATATACTATGTATTTGTGAAGAATCAAGATATGCATTTATGACACGTATCTTAAAAAAGAAACATTCAGGATGTATTAATTTTGTTGTTTATTGTAAAGGATCCCTGATGACTCATTATCTTCAAGAATAAATTATTTTGGCATAAGCATCTCTATATATATGTAACCATAGAAAAGGGGCGGGTCCCAGCATTTTTGTGCGTGCAGAAAAAAAGGAGAGGAGAAGCGGGGACGGAAGAGAGTTGGTGAGGACTGAACAGCTGTTCACCGTAACAGGGAGATTAACGAGCAACTGGGTGGTGCTGTCGAGAAAATGTGAAGACTGGAGTGACTACAACTTGCATGACTTTTCCCGGGATTCGGAACGAGTCGCGGGGAAACGAAAAGAGGCTGTTTGGAGTTCGTGAGTGTGCTGCGTCATCAGGCTGGATTGTTTGCCGGGAAAACCCGCTTCATCAGTGCATTTCGGGGAAACTCGTACGTTTACCCTGCCATTGAAGGACATTACTGATTACAACTCAAGTAAGATGTTTCCTTCTTCCTTCTGAAACCCAAGGATTATCGGGTAAAAGCAGAGAAGTTTGAACGTTCGAGAGCGATTGCATTGAGACACTTGTTACGCGTTTGAACTGTTCTATAATTGAACTGCGTTGGACTTAAGAGAATCGGAAATACCGCCTGCACAGCCTAATTCAGCAGCCTGGAAGGTTTGGATGTTGTTTTGCTTTTGGAAAAGCTGGAATATTGTTTTGAATATTGTGAAATTCACCATATAATTGTGTTAAAGAGATTTTTTTTTTAGTTTTGTTTTTTTGTGTTGTTTGAATGTTTCCTAATATGTTGAAATGCTCTTTTAAGTGAATTTTTTTCCAAACTGTGTAAAGTTAAATTAGCCCTAATTGTGCATACGCTGTTTACTTAAAAGGGGTCAAAGGTTGTATCTGGGATACACTTGTCAGTATTTTCCCAGTTTCTATTAATTTATTAAGCCTTTCTTTTATCTGACTAATTTTCCAGATTTCAGGTTCAGATAACTTTCTTTTAAATTGTGATTTCCTGAAATTAAATTTTTGATTCTGAATCAGTCAATTTACTTTGGTGAATATTCGTCTGCTCGTTACTGCTGGTAATTTGACTTCAGGTCAGTGTTGGTACTGGGGTAGGGGCGTTCCCTTCTATGCTGTAGGATATTGTAAGGTTGGGGAGATATTTGATGGTTTAGGGCTTTCTCATATGTGCTGTAAACTCCAGGTTAGGCCCGTGACAGAATATAAAGCCTGGAGCCCTCCTCATTTTAGCCTTGATATTAATCAGAATAGTACGGAGCGTATTGAATTTGGGAGCAAGGACAAAGATCCTTTGTCACCATTCATCCAGTGCCACAGGATAATTCACCCCTATCAAAACGGGTATAAGTACTCGTTACATATATCATGACCTCATACACTGAGTGCTAGATTCAGTAGTTATTTTCAGCTCTCGCTATTTTATGTCATATCTTATCGTGTTTTATTCCTATCCTGTGAAGATATGCACCCGCTCCAGCTCTGCAGCTGCAATCTGGACAAGGGATCAAAACACAAGAGGAGTAATATTCAACCTAATGGGGAAGAAAGGTGGCTTTAGTGACTTTCAATGTGACGTTGTTAGTGCCAGACACACTGGTCTGAAACTGTTGGTCTACTGGGATTTTCATGACCAATTACAGGTTTTATAGAGAAGACTGGAAAAATGTAGCTTGGTCTGATGGGTCTCTATCTCCGCTGCAACATTCAGAACGTTGCATCAGGATTTGACAACCAGTGTGAAAGCATGGATATGTCCTGCCTCGTATCAATGTTTCAGGCTGCTGTTGGTGTAATGGTGAGGAGAATATATTCTTGGCACACTTTGGGCCCCTTAGAACAAACTAAGCATTGTTTAAACGCCACAATCTTACCTGAGTATTGTTGATGTCCATCACTTGTTTTCAATAAACAAAGCGTAATCAAGTCACAGTTTTGAAATGTCAGTGATTCTCTGGTTGAGGGTTGATCTTTCTGTAAACCTATGATAGCCTCTGATACCACATTAGCAGTTTTGCTGTAATAACACTACACACGATCATAACTAATAACAGAATAATAACACTGCTACTATTTTATAACAAGGACAGCATCTCGCATGGTGTGCCCCTGATTTAATCTACAGTGTGTTTGTGTGCGAAACCGTTACGCCATCTAGTGTTGAGTTACTATTTATCTAACAGAAAATCATGAATTAAAAAACTTTAAATCAGTTGTTCAGGTGCTGTATTCATATCTTGATTGAAGGTCAAAGGCTGAATCCTAAACTGCTAAAGGTTGAGGTATTAATGCATTTCAGATAATAACTTGAAAATGCAAGTTATGACCAGGGGCGTTGGACCGGGGGTAAAACCAGTACTGATTACCAGGGCCCCAAAGGAAGAGAGGGCCCTTGAAAAGTCTGAAATATATATTTTCAAGGGGAGGGGGACTTTCTATGCATAGGGCCCGGGATCTTGTGCAACGCCCGTGGTTATGACAAAATCCCAGATTCCAGCAAAGAATGGTTTGTATTTAAAATTATAGTTAAAAATAATTTGTATGTATATATTATTATTTTATTTTTTATTTTTATTTATTTTTTATTTTTGGAAGTGTGTGAGTAGTACTTACCCTGCACTTTGTGTCAAGATGATTTACGACTTTGACCTTTGACCTTTTGACAGGTTGAACTTCCGGTGACCTTATGATGGATGGGTTGAACTTTCCGAATAAGTGCATGGGGTTAACCTATTGACCCCATCCCATGCATCGATCATGTGGTTTTGACAGAAGCTTTTGCCCTATTGACCTAGTTAGTCCTAAATCATAGTTTTGACGTGTAGTTTTGCGCTATATGAAGAATCGCAGATGTTTTTGCCGGTTGTTTGAACTTTGTCCCAGTTATATGGGTTTGTGTGTGTGGTTATGTGTGTGCGTGTGTGGTTGGCTGCATGCAAGTTCTCTCTTTCTGACATTCACCTCCCATTACATTCCTGAGCAGTATATAAATGGGGTCGGTTATTTCATATATGTGACATTCAGTTATTTCACATTTATATATAAAACATTCTATAATTTATATAATCTCAAACAATTAAAGGTTGAAAAAACATTTTAGTTATTTCACATTCATATGTAAAACATCCTATCCTTTATATAATTTATATAATATAAATTGTATAATATTTATCATGCTAAAGTTTAAAAAAACATTCTATTCTTTTAAAAGGTTATAAATGAAATGGTTATAAAAAATATACTGAAACCGATAGTTAATCCGATACATAATCATAATATCTTTAAAGATGTTGTTAATTAAAACCATCGTATCTCATGCAGGAGTAGCATGTTTTTGACAGTTTTCTGAAGGTTCCATCTATGAATTACGGACGGTCCGCGTCTAGCATCTCTCTTGCCCACGAATTTATGGTGACACGGCTGATCCCTGCTCTGTTTCCACCAATTGAACAGATCCATTCATAGAAGAAGGATGACACCTAGCGGTCACTCAACACCGATTTCTTTCATACGGTCACCTTTATAAATGCAATTTGATGTGTTCAAAGCATCACTTGTACACAGCAATGTAAATGTATTAAATTGTTTATGCATATTAACCAGATTGCTGTCTTGGGCAAGCAAAGTTTGGTGCTTGTTTAACATAAACTGATGTCAACTGTCAGTGACCTGATGATTCAATCTGAGCTGAAGATTAATAAATCACACCATCTCTTTACACTCTACCTTTTGTGTTAAAACATGTGAACTATCCATACGACGTGACCATTTGTTGTTTTTCCAGGTTATTGTTGGTGATTGGTCAGTGTTATACGTATCGCTCTCTATCTCTATCTCTATCCGCTCTCTATCTAAAACGATGAGTGGGCCCGGTGACATTTTGCTTGACTCCAAAAGAGTTTATTAGGTCAGTAAACGCAAGTCCTAATGCATCATTTGCATTATCAACGTGAATATTAAAATCTCCCATGATTAGCGCCTTATCAACTGTAACTAGAAGGTCTGAGAGGAAATCTGAAAATTATTTTAGGAATTCTGTATACGGCCCTGGTGGTCTATACACAGTAGCCAGAGCAAGAGATACATTAGATTTCTTTTGCGTGTCTGACAGTGTAACATTTAGCAGAAGTATTTCAAAAGAGTTAAACCTCTATCCTGTTTTCTGGGTAACATTGAGAATATCACTATATATTGTTGCAACACCTCTGCCACGACCAGTCTGACGGGGCTCATGTTTATAGCAGTAGTTTGGTGGAGTAGACTCATTTAGACCAAAATAATCATTTGGTTTTAGCCAGGTTTCAGTCAAGCAGAGTACATCAAAACTATTATCTGTGATCATTTCATTTACAATAACTGCTTTTGGTGTGAGTGTTCTAATATTTATGAGCCCAAACTTTTAAAAAAAATTTTGTTCATTTACTTTACATTTTTCTGGTTTAATTGAAGATTTTTTCTAGATCCTACATTATATTTATATTTTGACCTCACTATTCGGGGAACAGACACAGTCTTAATAGTTTTTACAGCGCAAGTACTTTTATCATTTAAGCGGGTGGAACAAAACTCATCATAATGGTTATTTGAGAATTGTCTTACTAGTCACATGGAGCGAAGTGTCCTGGAGATGTTGTCAGAGAGAAGTTCCGCTCCGATTCTGCTGGGGTGTAATCCATCAGCGCGAAACAGCCTAGGACACTCCCAGAAAAGATTCCAGTTATTAACAAATAGCAGTTTCTGTTCTTTACACCATGGCAACAACCATTCATTTAAAGCAAAAAGTCTACTGAACCTTTCGTGTCCACGTCGATACGTGGGCAGTGATCCTGACACGACGATCGTCGCCGCGGGCGTCGTGCTGCGAACCGTCTCGATCAGGCTGCTGAAGTCCCTCTTCAGCGTCTCCGTCTGCCGCAGCGTGGTGTCGTTAACCCCAGCATGAAGCACGACCGCTCTGGGACTCTCGTCGGCCTTCAGAATTGCGGGTATCTGTGCAGAAACATCGAGAACACGAGCACCAGGCAAACAATGAGTGTGCACTTTACCTTCGGCTAACGTAGCACTTACGTGTCGGACGATGGAGTCTCCGATGATCACAGCGTCGCGTCCTGTCTCGCGGAGGAGGATGATTCTCCACCAGATGATTTTTGCTCTTGGCTTGACACACAAATCTGAAAATTAAAAAGTTGCAAGCCAAGATCCCAACTAAAGTAAACACCGACTACTATAATGGTGACACATAAATTGTGATTTTCAGGGTGTCTTCAATAATGGTCAATCATAACTCAATTAACTTCTTAATTATCTCATTAACTTCAATTCTGCTTCAGTGTTACTTTTAACACTGCTTCAGTGTTTATATGTGTCCACACTCAGAGTGTTAAAATAATACTGGGGATTTTGCTGTGTAGCAAATCCGTCAAAAGTGGACAAAGCAGAAAAATCTCAGCAAACGGTAGATACTAATGCTTATGACCGAAGGGGAGTACACATAGGCCTACTCTTTAATGTCAAGCAGAAATGTTGAAACAAACAAGTACGATGAGTAAAATGTGAACATGGTCATCAGCTATATGAACAAGAGCTCTAGATGTAGGGGCGATATTTTTATGCCATAGTTATGCTGTAAAAGTTCCTATGAACAGGCAATGTATGTTTGACCACAGTCAGAGAAAACTCTTCATCAGAAAACTGCTAAACAACATGTAAACAGATCAGTCGACTATATCTGGTAAAAATAAATAAATAAATAAAATTATACATGTTTACAAGTCACACGTTGACAATTTTTGTCTTATGTGCTCATTACAGCTAAAATCCTGTTTTGCCAAATGCTGTACACACTTTTGCATTTCATAATTCAGTGATTTTTTTTGTCAGTTTTGCTCACAGATAATCCGTATGCAAAAGTTATGTTTGAATGTTTCTATAACCGTTACAAAAGTGAGAACATCGTAGTTCTCAAACGGTAACCCATCTAACAAATCTGGCAGAAGTGGAGAAACAAAGATGTTTAGCACATAAACACATACACCAGAGATGTTGCTTTATTTGAATCAAAGAAGATGGCCAATAGGAACTGAAAACATTCTTTAATGTTGTTGTATTTTGTTTTGTCAAAATAATAAAAAAGTTCGGGCAAATGTTTAATAATTTTTCTTAAATGAATAGAATGTGCTCACCCTGCTCTCTTTCCCATACAAGAGATGGCATGAACTTACAGGAGTCTTAATACAAAATGTGAATTGTGTCATCTGCTATCTGAACACGATGATACTAGTACCGGTACCGAACGGTTCCTGGGCAAATTCCAAATGGAAGTGATCATCCCTATCCCCTTGGAGCGGGGACTTTGGAGTGAGTAGAGCATGTGCG
Source organism: Carassius auratus (assembly GCF_003368295.1). Classification (NCBI taxonomy): domain Eukaryota; kingdom Metazoa; phylum Chordata; class Actinopteri; order Cypriniformes; family Cyprinidae; genus Carassius; species Carassius auratus. Next base: position 64,854 of record NW_020526051.1, read on the forward strand.
TGCCATTAAGTAGTCGTTAGGAAAGCACTTTGCTAAAGGAGCGACATAATTTCCTCATTATCTTCAGCTGAGATGTTCCCGTGACAGCGCAGCATGTGTCCGTCAGCAGATGTCGCTGTTTTACTGTTATAAATGTGTTTATATATATATATATATATATATATATATATATATATATATATATATATATATATATATATATATATATATATTTTTTATTGTTGTTAGCATAACCGTTGCAAATAAACATACATTTGATATTTAAATACGTTTTAAAAATATGCTAACCATGTTAGAGATCACTGTTTGCTTTAGTTGGGCTCTTGACCCTTGACTTCAGTCTTTGTGTTTTCTTTGGCTGTTATAACCGTGTGTTTCTAAAACATGTTCGTTGTATCTCAAAAGCCCAGAAGAAATGCCATTAGCATTTTTTACTTACCCCATTGATGAAAATCATCAATTATTGAAATGATTAATTAATTAGATAATATAGTAAAAGTGATTCCAAGAAGCAGTGGTTCTGTGATAATCATTTAATATAAAGGATTTTCTAAACAGTGTGGTCTTCTACAGTGTCAAGCAGTCACACACAGACATCAATAATCAGAATATGAATCTCAACAATGGTGACCATAATAACAATAAAATGCTGCAGAGCATGCATTGCTATTTTGTGTGTGTGTGTCACCATTGTTGAGGTTCATATTCTGATTATTGATGTCTGTTGGTGACTTATTGCTGCCATAGAAAAAAGATGAATGTGCATAAAGTGTTCAGTATTTTTTTGTAAACTGATTTTGATGAAACCACAGGCTCTTTAAACATATTCCATTATAATAAAGTAAACTAATCATGCATCAGGTACTTTGTCAGTTTTTGGACACTAAACAGCTCCATAATTGACAGTTGTCATCACCAGAAAGCTGCATAACAACCAATATCTGTTAATATTTTCTCTGGGCATTTGAGCTAAAACAAACATATTTTAGAAACACACAGTTATAACAGCCAGAGAAAAGACTAAGACAGGAATCAAGGGTCAAGAGCCCAACTAAAGCAAACACTGATCTCTAACATGGTTACTTCAAATGAAACAATAAATCAACATCTAAACCTTAGTTCATTCTCAATAAGATCTTCTGTAGACGTCTGACAGAAATAAAGTCAGTCTGGTTATTAATAAGTGGAGCTGGTGATGCTGTTTGTGGGGTTGTTTAATCAGATCTTGAGAGATTTCATGTATTTTATTTCAGTTGATTTCATCTAAGTCTGTGTCTGAAGTCAGTTGTAGTAGTTCTTGTGTTTCTCTTTTCTTCAGTGATTCTGTTTGTTAACAGCAGCTGTTCATCACTAATTCTCAATCAGCACTTAGTTAATCGCTTAATTACTTAAATGCAAAGTTTTAAAACTTACATGGTTTAAATCAAGGCAATCTGTTTACTCCAACGGTTTGAGTTAAGTTATTTGTCAGGTTTTACAGTGTATATAATATATGAAAACAAATATATATACAACTTTTTAAAACATTAAATGTATATTGTTTTTATGTCGATGTCCATCAGTGAATCTGCTGTCACGGGAACATCTCAGCTGAAGATAATGAGGAAATTATGTCGGTCCTTTAGCAAAGTGCATTCCTAACGACTACTTAATGGCACGCACATGCCCCACTCACTCCAAAGTCCCCGCTCCAAGGGGATAGGGATGATCACTTCCATTTGGAATTTGCCCAGGAACCGTTCGGTACCGGTACTAGTACCGGAACATCCCTATAACGGAGTAATAAAAATATAATTTACAAATCAACATTTAAAAAAAAATACTTTAACATATGTATTCTGAATTCTATATGCATTGTAAACATTAGTTTTCTTGCTATACTCTCTTTCTTAGTGATTTGGGCCCGGTTCCCCAAAATGTTCTTATCGCTAAGTAGTTCTTAACCTATTCCTTAACCTCTCTCTTAACCTTATGGCACGATTCCCGACACGTTCGTACGCTAAGTATATCTTCTGTAAGTCACACTTTCGTAAGGTTGGTCTGGACCATTCGTAAGCTCTCTCTTAGCGTTGTTTGAGCTCAAGATGCTACTGTACAGCTCATAATAAATTATGTTCGCAATGGATACAGTCCTATTTATGAAGTTGACTTTATGTGGTATCAGAATATGGTGGTAATTAGCCTAGGCTTTTTCGTAATGTAATTAAAGCGAATTGGCAATAAATTTTTTGATGATTAAAATCTGGCAAACAATTTGGCTCTAAATGGCTAAGATCTATAAATGGATAATCATGGTTGTGTCCAGTAAGCGACCAACTATAGCAGCAATCCAACGTGTCCTTGTATTGAATCAAAGACACATATATATATAAAAAAAATTGCCTCCCAAGACAACTCATTATGTAGCTACTGGACCTTCTCAGACAAACGCGGCGGAATTTTGCTTTAAGCCCCGAAGCCCAGTGCTACGTGTTTTTTTTTTTTTTTTTTTTTTTTGCTACAGAGAGCTTCATCGAGGTCGTGGGAGAGGGCTACGGCCTAATCAAGACCTCGGTGTGGAGGTGCGTCCACGCTGTCACCAACGCCCTTCTGAGCCATGCCGGGGATTACATGTATGGCATTCACTTTATATTAAGTGGCCTTAACTACTATGTACTTACATCAAAAAATTAATACATGTACTTATTGTGTTCATATTGTATTGTTAATTTGTTTTGCTGCTATTGAGGTGGGAAAAAGGTAAGGTTAGGGACAGATTTGGTGGTATGGGTAAGTTTAAGGGTGTGTTAAGGTGTGAGGGATGGGTCAACCGTGTAATTATACATGTAATTACAGAAATTAATTACAGATGTAATTATGTGCAGACATTTTTCAAATATAAGTACAATGTAAAAACATGTATGTACACAATAAGTGCATTGTACCAAATTAATAATTTAAATGTAAGTACATAGTAGTTAAGGCCACTTATTATAAAGTGGGTCCCTTTGAACTTTTTTTGATCACTTTCTAGGGTTACTTTTATGCAGGACTGTTGCTGGCCAAATGGGTGCCCTAAGCAGAACTGTACTGTTGTCTTTCATAATTCAGAGTTGATGCTGATTATTGCCAGACCACTCAAGCGCTCTTGTGCCATAGATGAGCGCAAGTATGTTTTGATGAGCTTCATTTTAGAAAAACTTCACTCATCCGAGGCCACAGTCAAAGGGAGCGTCACTGCCATGCACAGCGCAATCCAAAGGTTTGGGTACAACTCTTGTAGGTGGTTGTTACAGAGAAATGATAGCATCTCCAGAGCCGTTGTGAGTGGTGGCAACTGTGGGCGGTTTATGATTTCTTGAGCCAGCTCTTGACCATAAATGTCAGAACCTCCTTCTCCCACTGCAGTCAGTGTCTTCTCTACCTCAGTGCAGTGTTTCTGTAAAGTCTCTTTTGACATCCCTTGAACTGAAATCAAGCAGAACTCCACATCTATCTTTGACCAGAGTAAAAATATAAAATCTCTCTTGAAGTGATGCCAAAGCAGAATCCACAACATGTTACCTCAAGCTTTTTGAGGGCATCACTGATGGGCTCATCTGCAGCCTCATAGACAAAATGCCTTTTAGTGCATCTCAGCCTTTTCTCCTTAAGCTCAGGTTCTGTGTTTAGGGCCTCACAGAGTTCCTATGCTGTTGACTGAGCATCCACAAATCCAGACTGTCTGTATTTCAAGAGATAATGTGTGCGAGTGCTTTTGTCCTTGACTCTTGACAGATGATTTTCCATCACAGGATCAAACAAAGCAAGATGCTCGACTTCCCTGAGAAAGTTGCCATTGTTTGGGAGAGTAAGAGAGTTAATGATGCTCTATTGCCTTCTTTTCTTTAGACGCATCTCAAGTTCCCTCCATTTCAACATGGATTGTGTGTAGTCGAAGCTATTGTCGTGACTTTAGAGAGTCTTGCTGAGGTTGGACCAGTTCTTTAAAACCACCTCCTGACAGGTTTGTGTCTTTGGTATTGAAGAGTTTACAAGCAAAACAAAACACAGTTTTTCTGCTTTGAATGAATTAGCCAAATTCTTATCACTTTCTCTCCATTTGTAAGTATGCAATAACAATGTAACCTTTCTGCTTCTTTACTGAGTGATGATTCCTCTACGTTCATGGAACCTTTGCCTGACTGTAGATTGAGAGTTGTGACCATTGCATCTGTACCTACAGAGCTGGATGACAGACTTGCTTCAGTGCTGCTTCACACGTCAGGTCCCTCTGGAGCAGTGCTTGAGGGAACCGCTTCATCCTCTTTTGTAACACATTTTAGCATTGACCCTGCATTAATTAAAGCAGAAGATTATAGACACTCAAAAATTACTAAATGCACGTTTAAATAAACAATCATTTTTTTTTTATCTAATAAAACATAAAATTAACAACATCATTTTATTCTTAGTAAAACCATGGTTAATTTTCAGCCCTACGCAGCTGCATGTAGGGAGTGGTGGTACTGCTTTTACACATAAAACCCCTTATACAACAGATATGAATACTGAGAAAAAAGACAATACAACCATCAACATATTTTAAAATGACTTTAATGTAACAAAGAAAAAAAAAATGTTAAGTGTGACATCAATAAAGTGCAGGTAATGCTCTAAAACACCAGTCACTAACATTCTTTTGAGCTTTATAAATAAACACTTTCTTTATGGTCACTATTGTGATTGGTGGGATTAAATTAATTAAGGCAAGACACTACAGGTGAAGAGAGTAAAAATTATATCAAAATATTTCTTGTGATGATCAATCATAGTACACCAAGACATTTTTTTTTTCAACTAAACTGTTTAAATATTCAGATATAACATTATCCATGTATATAAAGTCTTATTTATATATATTTTCAATTTAATCAATTTTTTAATTTAGATGTTTTCATTCCATTAGTCAAAGAAGCCAATTTATGGAAGTCAAATTGTAAAATTGTCCAGTGCATGTAACAATAATGGATTTGTCTGTAGTGTCTGGCCTTAAAGTCATTTACCAAAATAATCTCCAGACTGGCGAGTAAATTAAAAAATGTACTAGCCTGGCGATTACATTGTCCATAGAGGGCTGCATGTAGAAAAAGAGAATAATGCCACACAATTTAAGTATTCAAATGATGGTCCCTTTTACACTACACAACAGTCATCAAAGTAACTTTGAGGGTATTAAAGTTATTGCATTTTACACTATATGACGTTTTGGTGACTGATGTAACACATTACAATATTTCACTGGGAAGAAACCTCCACAAATCCTCATCTCATGCAGAAAAGCCATGAGTGAGAAGTGAAATGATGAAATGTAAGATCACACGTGAGACTGGAACTTTCTCTTGTCCTGTATCATGCTCTCTCATTGGCTAGGAGGCACTGCTGATGTCATTACAAGTTAAAACACATTTCACACTACATTTCTACACTGAATCACAGACAGGTCCAGGTTTTTATCCTGCTATAGGCTGCTAAATATTTCTTGTGCATCTGCGACACATCAGTGGTTCTCTTAAATCACATGTTTGATATTTCAGACCATGTGAACTTCACTCATCTAATCTAGCACCTATCTGCCACAGATTTCAGGTTTTGTCAGTGATCTCCACAAAACTTTACTGATGTGAGTTAAAACTGGGCATACAATTGTGCAGTGTATGCACGACACAAAGGAACAAAAGTATTGCATAAGAAGGTAAAAACAAATCTTAAACAATAAGCTGATTAGCTAAAGCCACGTGCCCAATGCTTGTTAAATGGCTGTTAAATGCTTGAATCTGATTGGCTGACGAACATTCTGAGGTGTGCAATTATTAGCTCTCCTGACCTTATTAGAGTTTCATATCACTTTGCATAGTTAACAGTAATAACAGAAATTACAGGACTAACAAAAACAATCACATGACAGATGATTTTCTGAAAGTAAATACACATGATATTTCTATAGCGTTGTTAAGAGATGCTGCAGAAGAACACTGTTGAGGGACGCACAGAGGAAGCCTAATTCACACAAGCTCTCTCTCTCTCTCTCTCTTTCTCTCTATCGCTCTTTTTCTGATAACTTCATTAATAACTGCATTAGAATTCTATCAATGGCTCAAGCCTCCATTACCAACTTGAAAATTACGTTTTGAAACAAGCAAAAGAGTCATTGGATGAGATGCGGAATAATTAATCCTACTCACAATAGCGATTTAAGTAAAAAAAATGGACAAATCCCTTTAAATATATCATCTGATTCTGATCGATGTCTTGAGGTGAGGTAACTGTGGTATAACTCTGCTTCACGCTGTGGCCGCATCACCACCTCGGGTGTGCATTATTTTTCTAATAATTCAACGGCCCGTCGACAATTATTCCTTACGTATTCAATGGATTCACACTCTCAGTCAGTGTTGGGCAAGCTACTTGGAAAATGTAGTGAGCTAAGCTACCAGTTACTCTACAGTAAATGAAGCTTCACTACACTGAAGCTACCCCGCTGGGAAATGTAGCAAGCTAAGCTACATCAACAGTAGCTTGCTACATCTAAGCTACTTTTAAAATTACATTTTTATGTTGAACACATTTTATTACACGTCAATGCTATCTCAAGTGTTTAAAACTGTCAGTCAAACAGATAGGCAGGTGTAATTGTTTAGTTTAATAGTTCTTTGTGTTCCTTATCAATTTGGCAACAAAACCAATCAAAATACTTGTAATTAACAATGTGCGCACAAGTATGCACCTGTTGCATGGGCATGCTTAATATACAGTAGGACTTTGCAGAACAAAATGCAAGACCTCCAAACAGTACAAAAAAAAAATGGCCAGGCTGGCCCTTATGAAACAAAAAATATATTGCAGTATATTGGAAAATATCAGGTAATATATTAGGCATATATTCTTATATATATAAATTTTTTCCAATATATTGCAATATATTGAAAGCGGCAATAATTGTATATTTTGCAATATATTATATAATATATGTGTCATCAATATATTATTTAATGTATTCAAATATATAAAATATTAGAAATAAAAAGGAAAATAATATATTACAATATATCACAATATATTTTAAGAAATATATTGGTAAATATATTTTCCTTTCGTAAGGGGGACCCTGATAATTTTTACAAGCAGCATCTGAAAACATATTTTCTCTCTGTTATCTCAGTCAGTGTCATGTACCTGTCGAGGTACGGCCACGGCGACTCACTCCTCGGGATTAACTGTTCTCCGACCTCATCTTATGCCATCATTTCATCAAATAATTTTTTGCGTGACTGGCCAAGGAGTGGTACCATCCGGAGCAGAAGGTGGCGGTAATGCATCATAAAGATGGTTGGTTGCTATCCACCGTAAGCACGAACAAGATGAAGTAGCGCTGTCGCGTCATTACTGATCCAGGATCAGCGATCTTAGCAGTTGTATTTCCAGATTTGAGTTTGAGCTTCAGAAATGCTTGCGAAAATGTAGCTTGTGTGGAAGCTACAGCACTACTTGGTAAAAAAAAGAGCTTCGCTACTGAAAAGCTATTTGATTCAGAAAGTAGCTTGTAGCAATGCTACTGCCTAACACTGCTCTCAGTCTCTCTTGCTGTCTGTGACAGTATTCCAAAAACACACAAAGAACACAAATATTACATAAAAACAAAGCACACTGGACAAATGCATCTCAGCTGAGCATGCTTAATGGACAAAACTATGAGAGACAAGAAGGAGAAAACACCTGTAATGGACAGATGATGTGAAAGAATGAACATTTACCTTCACATGATTTCCATTAGCAGTATCACTAAGCATTGACCTCCGGAGATCAAATTGATATATTCTCTGATAAATTTTTTCCCCTGTAAGAAAACACATATTCACAGAAAGTCAAAGGTCCACCCAACTTAAAATAATAACTTAATATCACAAGTTGTCACAACATAAATACCGTAATTCCTCAAATAAAAAACAGTAGTCAAATAAACGCCAGGTCTCTTATAGTGGCCGGGGGTGTGGTCAACACGGACAAATAAAGGCCGGTCTTAAATAAAGGCCGGGGGAAAATGTGTGCAGCAGAGCCGAGAAGGGTATTCCTGCACAACCGGAGGCTGCAGTTTCAGGAACGCAACTCTTGGACCGCAGCTTTAGGACCCTAGTTTTTTTGTGACAGCGCCACCTACCATACTGGATCAACACTAATTAAAGATGGACGACGTGGACAGCAATCAGAAGGTGAGTACCGAGTTTTAATTAAGTTTTATATTATAATGTTTAAACGGTGCAAAGTTTACATAGTGAGAACTGCTAACTATGAATTAATAATTAATTCCCACCAAATTAAGAATTTGTGAGCTAGTTTTATTAATTACTACGACGTTAATTCGTGGCCATGATTTCATAAATCCTTGTTGAGTTTTAATGATGAAGTATTATAAGTGAATCTAGCCTGCACATTAATTAAACCTTTCCGATGACAAGAGAATGGTTGATATAAGGTTTGTAAGATTTACCTGCAGCTTAATGTATTCGTGTGAATACTGGCTTAATAGTCATAGTTTTACCATATTTATGTATAAAATATCTTTCATTATTAAACTGCACTGACTGTCTAGTTGCAGTATGTGTTAGCCTGTTGTTTTGGCATCGTTTTGCAATGATAAATGAGGCTTTTGGCAATTTTAATAGCTTGTTACAATTTGGCCTAATCTGCAGGTCTACTCCACACACAGTCCATTGCTATCATGTGTTAGTTTCTGTCATGTTCTGCATGGCCAATATGAAGTGATTTTATGGATTTGGTTAGGTTCATTGTAGGACAGATGATTAAAAAAGGCACTAGGGATATTTTCATGATCTCAAAATATTCTAACAAGTAGGTTCTCTCTTTTTCAAGTAACATATAACAATCCAAAAAGGGAGATCCCTGCCCGAATTGAATATATATATATATATATATATATGAAAGACCTTGCAGCATGTGGTGCATCTCTTCAATTCGGGCAGGGATCTCCCTATATATATAGTGGTGGGCATAGATTAATTTTTTTAATCTAGATTAATCTCACTGTGATCTGGAAATTAATCTAGATTAATCTAGATTAAAATGGCTCATTTGAATTCTGCCGAAGGCATTCAGAATATGTGTGTTACCCAAATAAAATTGACAAACAGTAAGTCTTTGAGAAGGGGTTTATCAAGCTAGGTGGTGCATTAGAAAAGGGGCTTCCAAAATGCACCACAAACTGCTTGAAAAAGCTGTAAACTAATTCCACATTGCACAAGGTGCAAACAACCTTACGTCTGTTTCACACTAATGTTTAAGTTTTTTTCAAGTGTGTAGGTGTCAAGGCACAGAAACCAAATAATTAAATGTAAAATAGCACTGGATTAGCCTGACTACGTCAGACTTCCTACTTCCGCTCAATTTCATTTCGCTTCTGTACTCAGTCTGATACAGCGTCAGAGCTTTCTGTTTGCCACCGGTCTGGAAACAGCCAGGCCAATCAACGAACAGAGGGCGGGCTGAGAGCCGTGACGTAGATGCTTAGCGCCGAGTTTTACATTGTAGGTTAGAGAAATCTAAAACTGAAACGACCGCGGAAATGGGAAACGAGACACGGGATGCAATTCGCTCTGTTATGGAGAACATTCAACTCGTGAGAAACAAAGAGCTGTGTTTAAAATATCTAATCCTAAATTTGAGAGTTGGCTACAAACATTTTCTTGTTTCACTCTGTCAAAAATAAGTTTAGAGGCCGTGATTGTACCGTGTTTGCGTAGATTAACTTCGCATAATCTGCAAAAGCCGTTTACAGCCATGTATACTCCGGCATTTTGCTCGCATCATCATGTGTTTACAACAGGTTTACAGTGGAAGATTTGAGTTCGATGCATGATGTCTGTGCTTCGATGCGGCTGTACAGGCGCATAACATACGTCATAACTAAACGTATCTGATTGGCTTTACGGGTAACCAATGATTTTAAACTTCAGACAAGCGCCCCCTAGCGAGAGAGAAAACACTTCTCTATTATGCCATTCCAGACTCTGTCTACGAAGCAAAGTGAAGTAGCAGAGTCTGGTATTACCAGGCTAGCACGGGATAGTCTTCAATGTAAACATTTTACAATTAAAAACAATTATACAATCAAACCTAAATTTATTCAGACACCTTTAACATTTCTCATATTATTACAGTTTTGCTATATATATATAAAATTATTTCTGGTGTCTGAATAATTTTTGGTTTGACTGTTAAAACTACAGAGAAATTCAGTCAAGAGCAGTGAGTGATTTTAATTTTAATTTTCTTGGATTAACATTACAGCAGCCAGTAGCTAAATTATGCGCGGTCACTTTAAGAGACGATGAACGCATCCAATATAATACACATCCCATTTTCACGTAATAGTTCCTTTAAAAACAAACAAAAATGTTAAATACATGTGACTTCATGCCACAAGACTGCTAACGTATGAAGGTATAATTAACACTGGATTTATTTAACATGCATTATTTACCATGTGTTGAGTTCAGTGTAAAATGCATTGAGTAAAGAAGTTAATATACAAGACTTGGTATGTCCTTGTGCTTTGGACACAAACTTTCAATAATAAAAAAAGTTATTTGACCCGTGTTATGGTCTTTTATTTATTTAGACTATTTGAATAATATAAAAAATTGTGTATGTGTGTAGATGGTTGTGTTGGCGCAGTGGATAAGACACATGCCTTTGGTGTGAGAGACCTGGGTTCAAATCCACTGTGAGACCCCAATGTGTCCCTGAGCAAGACACTTAACCCCTACTTGCTCCAGAGGCATGTGACCCCTACACATATATAGCAATTGTGAGTTGCTTTGGATAAAAGTGTCAGGTAAATGTAGATAATAGGCCTTGTGGAGCGTAAACAACACATATTTATGACCTCCCTCTCCTCTCCCCTCCTTGCCTCTGACTCTCACTCTTCTCCTCCAAAAGCAAGAATATCCATATGCCATGTTATATCTTGTGAAAATGTTGTTTTTTCCACTTCATGTTTAGTATCTTTTTAAAGGTCTCTGTGCGATTGGTAAAATGGTCCCAATTTATTCATTTATATTATGAGAAAGATCAAGAACTTTTGTAGAATTGTGTTCTGCTGAGAAGGGGGTTATTTTGTGAATGTTTAACTCCAGCCAGGTTTGACCCTTATGTGACCACGGGAACCTTTTGAACCAAAATGACCTTTATGTTTTTACAACTGATTTGAAGATTTCTTTGTTGTCTGTTCTGAGTATTAAAGGGAAGTGACAAAACACTACGGGGCAATTCTGTAGTCACATATGCTCCATACTATGTATCTTTCTGAAGTCAGGTATATTATTACACGCCGCACTGCTGCAGTAATTCAGGAAAAAGGAGCCCCAACTAAGTATTGAGTGCTGTACATGCTCATACTTTTCATGTTCATACATTTCAGTTGGCCAAGATTTCTAAAAATCCTTTCTTTGTTTTGGATTTTTCTTAGTTGTCAGTTTTAATCATCAACATTAAAAGAAATAAACATTTGAAATATATGTGCGTAATTAATGAATATAATATAAAAGTTTCACTTTTTGAATGGAATTAGTGAAATACATTTTTTGATGATATTCTAATTATATTACAAGCACCTGTATATTATATTATATTATATTATATTATATTATATTATATTATATTACATACAGAAAGACATTTGCCAGTCAAAGTCGCATTGGGGTGCTATTTGATTTGGGACATGCACTTTTTACTATTTTATAAACCGTACAGCAGTACTTGTGTAACACTGAAGTTAAACCCACTGTTACATTAGACATTTATAATAAACGAGGACACTACAATGATTGCTGTCTACTACATCATAATGTAACATGGTGTTTCATAGTTATTAGGAGCTATGCTGAACAAAAAAATCTTTAAAGAGTAATAATCAATGAATTTAAGTGAAATGTTATTAAATAAAATGTTTCATTGAGACATGATGCAGTTATTCCAACTTTTAAATGGTTTGATCTTTGACCTCTGACTCTGATTGGTCTGTTTTTAATAGATTCAGTGTTTTCTCTGACAGTCAAACTGTTCTATTTAGAGAAGATCAACTGAGAGTTTCATAGCAGAACAGGAAGAAGCTCTAACACATATGCACAGAATGCCTGCACACATAATGTTTGTCCATCCAACACAAGGCCGTTGCCTAGGGCACAAAATGACTGGGGCGTTCCACAGGAACGTTTTTTTTTTTTTTTTTTTTTAAAGCTCTAAATCAACAACCGATCCTGTAAATCTGGCAAGGTATAAGAGCTGAGCTCGCCCCAGTGCGGGCTCCAAATAAGCTTGTGAGCACCCTTTTGAATAGGGATGTTCCGGTATTAGTACCGGTACCGAACGGTTCCTGGGCAAATTCCAAATGGAAGTGATCATCCCTATCCCCTTGAAGTGGGGACTTTGGAGTGAGTGGGGCATGTGCATGCCATTAAGTAGTCGTTAGGCAGAGGTGGGAAGTCCAGGTGCCAAAGAGTAAAAGTCCTGCCATATTTTTGTTCCACCCAAGAATCACCAGACGATTTCATCAGAGGAGGAACCAAGTCATTCCTTCCAAGTCACAAACGAGTCTTGAGTCAAATCCCAAGTCCTCAAAGAGTTAATGTTAATGAGATCATTAAGTGACTAATTAAATGAAGATGCATTAGTGATGAACACCTGCTGTTTACAATCAACATCACTGAAGAAAAGAGAAACACAAGAACTACAACTGACTTTAAGCTCAGCCTTGGATGAAATCAATTGAAAAAAAAAAACAAACAAAAAAACTTTGCCACCATAATTGTGGTGAGTATTTGCTTCAGTTGATATCTTGAGCCTTTAAGCGGTTTTCACAAATTTGCTTCTATATGATTGCATTATTGTTTTGCAGCAAACATTTGTGCAATGCTGATACAACTCTTGATCTAGCAGGTGATTTATGCTTTTGATGACTGTATGATCTTGATTAAATTTCTTGATTATATGAGAAGAGTTTGTGGCTTAGTTGTTAGAGAGAACTGCCGTGAATTCACTGCTCTGTCTGTGCACTTTGGATGGGTTAAATACAGAATATGATTTCTGAGTACGGGTCACCACACTTAACTGTATGTCACTTTCACAAAAAAGAGAGAAATCTCATTATGCAAATGCCACCATATAATGCTTTATAACACTTCAATATTAAGAAAAAAAAAATTGGATTTAGGCATTTAGCCATGAACATTTATCATGTGATCCTCAACAGTGGTGAAAATTATTATTCATACTGCAGTGCATTATGGGAGTAATTCATGTATTGCAACATGAAGCATTTTGTTGATTGTAACCATTGTAGAGATTCATATGCTGGTTCTTGATATCTGTGTGTGTCTAAAAAGCACTGGAGTTCAAACTTTTATATGTGTTACAAATAAAATAAAAAATCCATATCCTGTAAATATTAGAGCAATGCTTTTTTTGTGTGTGCATGCTGTAGTTTCACTGGAATTATTCAAAACCTAGACATGTGATAAGAAAGAAGACAAAAATATTTGAGATATAGTTAAACCAGCTCATTGTAACTATATGGTTTTCATATGTCATAATTCTGTCTTCTCCACAACAACCCATGCAGAGCTACAGAGAGAGATCTAGCACAACAAGTCAAGGGTCAAGAGCACAATTAAACCAAACACTGATCTCCATGATGGTGGCATCTTTTTAACCAATAAAACATCCACATCTGATCCTCTGTAATTCTCAATAACAGCAGGTGTTCATCACTAATGCACATTCAATAGTCACTTAATTATCTCATTAACTTTAACTCTTTGAGGACTTGGGATTTGACTCAAGACTCGTTTGTGACTTGGAAGGAATGACTTGGTTCCTCCTCTGGTGAAATCGGCTGATGAGTTGATGGGTGGAACAAAAATATGGCAGGACTTTTACTCTTTGGCACCTGGACTTCCCACCTCTGTTCCCGTGACAGTGCAGCAGAGGTGGGAAGTCCAGGTGCCAAAGAGTAAAAGTCCTGCCATATTTTTGTTCCACCCATGAACTCACCAGACGATTTCATCAGAGGAGGAACCAAGCCATTCCTTCCAAGTCACAAACGAGTCTTGAGTCAAATCCCAAGTCCTCAAAGAGTTAAAGTTAATGAGATAATTAAGGGACTAATTAAATGAAGATGCATTAGTGATAAACACCTGCTGTTTACAATCAACATCACTGAAGAAAAGAGAAACACAAGAACTACAACTGACTATAAGCACAGCCTTGGATGAAATCAATAAAAAAAAATAAAAAAAAACCTTTGCCACCATAATAGTGGTGAGTATCTGCTTCAGTTGATATCTTGAGCCTTTAAACGTTTTCACAAATTTTATTCTATACAATTGCATTATTGTTTTGCAGCAAACATTTGTGCAATGCTGATACAACTCTTGATCTAGCAGGTGACTTATGCTTTTGATGACTGTATGATCTTGATTACATTCCTTGATTATATGAGAAGAGTTTGTGGTTTAGTTGTTAGAGAGAACTGCCGTGAATTCACTGCTCTGTCTGTGCACTTTGGATGGGTTAAATACAGAATATGATTTCTGAGTACGGGTCACCACACTTAACTGTATGTCACTTTCACAAAAAAGAGAGAAATCTCATTATGCAAATGCCACCATATAATGCTTTATAACACTTCAATATTAAGAAAAAAAAATTGGATTTAGGCATTTAGCCATGAACATTTATCATGTGATCCTCAACAGTGGTGAAAATTATTATTCATACTGCAGTGCATTATGGGAGTAATTCATGTATTGCAACATGAAGCATTTTGTTGATTGTAACCATTGTAGAGATTCATATGCTGGTTCTTGATATCTGTGTGTGTCTAAAAAGCACTGGAGTTCAAACTTTTATATGTGTTACAAATAAATAAAAAATCCATATCTGTGTAAATATTAGAGCAATGTTTTTTTGTGTGCATGCTGTAGTTTCACTGGAATTATTCAAAACCTAGACATGTGATAAGAAAGAAAACAAAAATATTTGAGATACAGTTAAACCAGCTCATTGTTACTATATGTTTTTCATATATCACAGTTCTGTCTTCTCCACAACAACCCATGCAGAGCTACAGAGAGAGATCTAGCACAACAGGTCAAGGGTCAAGAGCACAATTAAACCAAACACTGATCTCCATGATGGTGGCATCTTTTTAACCAATAAAACATCCACATCTGATCCTCTGTAATTCTCAATAACAGCAGGTGTTCATCACTAATGCACATTCAATAGTCACTTAATTATCTCATTAACTTTAACTCTTTGAGGACTTGGGATTTAACTTGAGAGTCGTTTGTGACTTGGAAGGAATGACTTGGTTCCTCTGGTGAAATCAGCTGCTGGACTTTTACTCTTTGGCCCCTGGACCTCCCACCTCTGTACAAAACTGGTCTCTTTAGGTACAAATCACAAGGGTACAGCACCAGTGACAAGCTATTGTACCCCTAAAGGTACAATTATGTACTTTATTTTCTGAGAGTGTACCCTCAATGTTACAGCTTTTGTACCCTTGGCATAGGGTACATAAAACATGACCATCTGATCCTCTGTAATTCTCAATAACAGCAGATGTTAATCATTAATGCACAATCATCATTTAATTAGTCACTTAATTATCTCATTAACTTTAACTCTTTGAGGACTTGGGATTTGACTCAAGACTCGTTTGTGACTTGGAAGGAATGACTTGGTTCCTCCTCTGGTGAAATCGGCTGATGAGTTGATGGGTGGAACAAAAATATGGCAGGACTTTTACTCTTTGGCACCTGGACTTCCCACCTCTGCAGCGCAGCATGTGTCCGTCAGCAGATGTCGCTGTTTTACTGTTATAAATGTTTTTTTTTTTTTTTTTTGTAAGCATAACCGTTGCAAATAAACAGAGGTGGGAAGTCCAGGGGCCAAAGAGTAAAAGTCCTGCCATATTTTTGCTCCACCCATGAACTCAGCAGATGATTTCATCAGAGGAGGAAACAAGTCATTCCTTCCAAGTCACAAACGAGTCTTGAGTCAAATCCCAAGTCCTCAAAGAGTAAAAGTTAATGAGATAATTAAGTGACTAATTAAATGAAAAACGCATTAGTGCTGAACACCTGCTGTTTACAATCAACATCACTGAAGAAAAGAGAAACACAAGAACTACAACTGACTTTAAACACAGCCTTGGGTGAAATCAATTGAAAAAAAAAAAAAAACTTTGCCACCATAATTGTGGTGAGTATTTGCTTCAGTTGAGCTCTTGAGCCTTTAAGCAGAGTTTAAAAAATTGCTTCTAAACAGTTGAATTATTGTTTTGCAGCAAACATTTGTGCAATGCTGATACAACTCTTGATCTAGCAGGTGACTTATGCTTTTGATGACTGCATGGTCTTGATTAAATTTCTTGATTGTGTGAGAAGAGTTCGTGGCTTAGTTGTTAAAGAGAATTGCCGTGTATTCACGGCTCTGTCTGTGCATTTTGGATGGGTTGAATACAAATTCTGAGTACAGGTCACCATACTTAACTGTATATCACTTTCACAAAAAAATAGAGAAATCTCATTATGCAAATGCCACCATATAACGCTTCAATATTAAGGACAAAAAAACGTTTTGGAATTAGGCATTTAGCCATGAACATGTATCATGTGATCCTCAAAAGTGGTGAGAATTATTATTCATAGTGCAGTGCATTATGGGAGTAATTCATGTATTGCACCATGAAGCATTTTGTTGATGGTCACCATTGTAGAGATTCATATGCTGGTTCGTGATATACGTGTGTGCGTCTAAAATGCACTGGAGATCAAACTTGTATATGTGTTACAATAAAATAATCAATATCCTGTAATCATAGAGCAATGCTTTTTTTTTGTGCATGCTGTAGTTTCACTGGAATTTAGTGATGTGTCGTTCGTGAACGAATCGTTCTTTTTGAATGAATCGTTCTTTTTGAACGAATCTTTTAGGTGAACGAATCGTTCTCGTTCACGCTATCCACTGACTCATATTTCTCGTTCAGTGAAGTTCCTCCCTCCACAGCAGCGCGGCGCTATAAGCAGCGCATGCGCAGCTCGGTGAACCGGGTAACAAGCATTTCATCCTGTCAAAGAATTACTCAACCTCGAGCCAATAGCCTTCGAGTATGAGATGTGACAGAGTATGTGATTTGTTCAATGTAGTGAACGAATACGCCCTTCAATGAACGAGTTTCATATGAGTCTGAACGAGATCTAGAGATCTTATCGTTCGTGAACGAAATGATTGAATGTCGTTCGTGAATGAGTTGAATGTGCTGATACATCTCGTTCGTGAATGAAATGACTGAACTGGCACATGTCGTTCGTGCACGAGTTGAATGATACATCTCGTTCGTGAATGAAATGACTGAACTGATACACACATGTCGTTCGTGAACGATATGAATGAGAGTAAACCGGGTTAGTCTGCCATTTAGCATGTCAATCTCGCAAAAATGCAAAGCGCAGTTATAGTTACTGTACTGTGCACATACGCTTGTTTTGATATTTAGCAATTCCACGTTTAATCCCCGATTTATGAATGTGAATATATAATATATAAACTGTCGGATCAAACAATTAAAATGCTAATAAGGCAAGAAAACCTTGTGCTTTGTTCATCTGAACAACTTAATTAGACTTTATATATTGAATGCGATTATACACACATTAATAAAGCCAGATCAGTTTTTGTAACAAGTGAATACGTTCGTTGATTTAAGACATAACACAATACACTTTATTTTGCCACCTGCTGGCTTATTTTGTGTAATACGAAGAAATGGTCACTGAACGAATCAGTGAATGATTCTGAACGAATCATTTTGGTGAACGAACTGAAAATGAACAAATCTCTAGAAAGAATCATAATTTCCACCACTACTGGAATTACTCAAAGCCTAGACATCTGATAAGAAAGAAAACAAAAACATTTGAGATATAGCTAAACCAGCACATTGTGACTATGTCTTCTCCACAACAACCCTGCAGAGCTACAGAGAAAGATCTAGCACAACAAGTCAAGGGTCAAGAGCACAATTAAACCAAACACTGATCTCCATGATGGTGGCATCTTTTTTACCAATAAAACATCCACATCTGATCCTCTGTAATTCTCAATAACAGCAGGTGTTAATCATTAATGCACAATCATCATTTAATTAGTCACTTAATTATCTCATTAACTTTAACTCTTCGAGGACTTGGGATTTGACTCAAGACTCGTTTGTGACTTGGAAGGAATGACTTGGTTCCTCATCTGGTGAAATCGGCTGATGAGTTCATGGGTGGAACAAAAATATGGCAGGACTTTTACTCTTTGGCCCCTGGACTTCCCAACTCTGCAAATAAACATACATTTAATATTTAAATACGTTTAAAAAATATGCTACACTGTAAAACCCGACCAGTAAACTTAACTCAAACCGTTGGAGTAAACAGATTGCCTTGATTTAAACCATGTAAGTTTTGAAACTTTGCGATTAAGTGATTAATTGAGTGATAATAGTGAATTAGTGATGAACAGCTGCTGTTAACAAACAGAATCACTGAAGAAAAGAGAAACACAAGAACTACTACAACTGACTTCAGACACAGTCTTTAATTAAATAAACTGACATAAAATACATGAAATCTCTCAAGATCTGATTAAACAACCCCACAAACAGCATCACCAGCTCCACTTATTAATAACCAGACTGACTTTATTTCTGTCAGACGTCTACAGAAGATCTTATTGAGAATGAACTAAGGTTTAGATGTTGATTTATTGTTTCATTTGAAGTAACCATGTTAGAGATCAGTGTTTGCTTTAGTTGGGCTCTTGACCCTTGATTTCTGTCTTAGTCTTTTCTCTGGTTGTTATAAACGTGTGTTTCTAAAGCACATTTGTTGTAACTCAAAAGCCCAGAAGAAATGCCATCAAGTGTCAACCTGTACCTAGGTGTAGGTTTTTATATGTTATATGGGTGATGAGAATCATCAATTATTGATCTGTATGGAGTCTAGTCTCTGATGAAGTAGGTAAAAGCTGAATGTCAGTCAACAATCCAAATAAGACATCTCATGATGTCCAAGTCAACATGAGTTATAAGCAGAAAAAGCATAAGATCATCTGTCACTACAAGGTTTGATTCAGCAATGCTTACATGTTTGTTGCAAAAACAATATTGAAATTGTTTTGAATCAAACTGCTTTGAATTAGTAAAAGGGTCAAGAGACTACCTAAAGCAAACCCTGACAATAAATTATGGTGGCATAGTGTTTTTTTTTTTTTTTTTTTTCAGTTGAAGGCTGTGGCTAAATTCAGTTGTAGTTCTTGTGTTCTCTTTACTTCAGTGATGTTGATTGTTAACAGCAGATGTTCATCACTAATGCACAATCATAATTTAATTAGTCCCTTAATTATCTCTTTAGCTTTAACCCTTTGAGGACTTGAATATGACTTGAAGACTTGCTTGTGACTTGAAAGTCCCACCTCTGGTAATTAGTAGTATATATTTTAGGGCTGGGCGATATATCTAACGATATGATCATGCGCATCTAATCAGTAAAGCTGCTTCCGTGATCACCGCTAAAATCTCCATCACCTGCTTATAATTGGAGTGGCATTTAATAGACAGCAGAGGTGGGACTTTCAAGTCACAAGCAAGTCTTCAAGTCATATCCAAGTCCTCAAAGGGTTAAAGTTAATGAGATAATTAAGTGACTAATTAAATGATGATTGTACATTAGTGATGAACATCTGCTGTTAACAATCAACATCACTGAAGTAAAGAGAAACACAAGAACTACAACTGAATTTAGCCACAGCCTTCAACTGAAAAAAAAAGTAAAAGAAAAAAAACAAACACTATGTCACCATAATTGTGGTCAAGGTTTGCTTTAAGTAGTCTTGACCCTTTTACTAATTCAAAACAATTGCAATATTGTTTTCGCAACAAACATGTATGCATTGCTGAGTCGAACCTTGCAGTAACAGATGATCTTATGTGTTTTCTGCTTATAACTCATGATGACTGAACATCTTAAAATTGTGTTTATCTTTGGATAGTAGACTGACACTCAGCTATTACTGAACTGAAGTAAAAAAAAAAAAAAAAATCTAAATGTTGAAAGACACAAAAGGAGACAATGAGTTCAGGTTTTTAGACAAACACACTTATCACACGATCCTCAACAGGGGTGACAATTTTTCATACTGCAGTGCATGACGGGAGTTTTTACTAAGGTTTTACCCAGCATGCAACATTTTGTTGATTGTCACCACTGTTGAGAGTCATATGCTGGTTCTTGATGTCTGTGTGTGTCTACAGAGTATAGTTTTTCAAATTTTGTATGCACTTAGTAGATTTAAAATTCACTTTAATTTTTTTTTTTTTCCATAGTGTAGTTTTACTGGGTTGATTATGCTAAACTTAAATAGAGCTAATGTTAATTTGATTGTAATCTGACCACCTATCACATACAGATTAATTTCTTCTCGCTGCTTTACAGCACCTCATGCAATGCTACATAAAGAGATCTAACATGACAGTCAAGGGTCAAGAGCCCCACTAAAGCAAACGCTCATCTCCATTATGGTTGCATCACTTTAACCAATAAAACATCAACATCTGATCCTCTGTAATTCTCAAGAACAGCAGGTGTTCATCATTAATGCACAATCATCATTTAATTAGTCACTTAATTATCTCATTAACTTTAACCCTTTGAGGACTTGGGATATGACTTGAAGACTTGCTTGTGACTTGAAAGTCCCAACTCTGGTAAAAGCTGAATGTCAGTCAACAATCCAAAGAAGACTATCTCATGATGTCCAAGTCAACATGAGTTATAAGCAGAAAAAGCATAAGATCATCTGTCACTACAAGGTTTGATTCAGCAATGCATACATGTTTATTCGAAAAAACAATATTGAAATTGTTTTGAATCAAATTGCTTTGAATTAGTAAAAGGGTCAAGAGACTACCTAAAGCAAACCTTGACCACAATTATGGTGGCATAAGTGTTTTTATTTTTATTTTTTCAGTTGAAGGCTGTGGCTAAATTCAGTTGTAGTTCTTGTGTTTCTCTTTACTTCAGTGATGTTGATTGTTAACAGCAGATGTTCATCACTAATGTACAATCGTCATTTAATTAGTCACTTAATTATCTCATTAACTTTAACCCTTTGAGGACTTGGATATGACTTGAAGACTTGCTTGTGACTTGAAAGTCCCACCTCTGCTGTCTATTAAATGCCACTCCAATTATAAGCAGGTGATGGCGATTTTATCGGTGATCACGGAAGCAGCTTTACTGATTAGATGCGCATGATCATATCGTTAGATATATCGCCCAGCCCTAATATATTTCCAGCACATGCGTTCAGATCAGGGTTGCCAGGTTTTCACAACAAATCCTGACCAGTTGCTTCTCAAAACTAGTCCAAAACTAGCCAAAAACACGTTTTCAGGAGGTCCCCCGATAAAAATGGCCTCCCGGGGTTAAAATATACTTTTATTGGAAGGGTTGCCTTGGTAAAATGTACATTTTAGGCTCTAAATATCAAGTTATTGGGATTGGGGTTTCTTCGACCAGCAGACATGAAAAACAGCCACGGACTTGGCAACACTGGTTCAGGTGGAGCGGCAGTTACAACACAGAGCCGGACTCCACCAACAACTAACACAAAATCGCTTTCAAAATCGAGAAAAAAATCTATTTTGTGCAGATTGTCAGTGAATTACGGCTCTGTGTAGTATATGCCAACCAGTGTTGCCAAGTCTGTGGTTGTTTTTCATGTCCGCAGGTCGAAGCGACAATACCAATAGCGTGATATTTAGCCCCTAAAATGCGAATGACAGAATTTTCATTTTTGGGAGAACTCTTTAAAGAGGTGGTTCTTCCTCATTGATATTCTGAAACAGTCTTACCTTGTATCTTGCACATCTTCTGTTTGATACAGCTATGTAGGGCTGGGCGATATATCTAACGATATGATCATGCGCATTAGGGCTGGGCGATATATCTAACGATATGATCATGCGCATCTAATCAGTAAAGCTGCTTCCGTGATCACCGCTAAAATCTCCATCACCTGCTTATAATTGGAGTGGCATTTAATAGACAGCAGAGGTGGGACTTTCAAGTCACAAGCAAGTCTTCAAGTCATATCCAAATCCTCAAAGGGTTAAAGTTAATGAGATAATTAAGTGACTAATTAAATGACGATTGTGCATTAGTGATGAACTTCTGCTGTTAACAATCAACATCACTGAAGTAAAGAGAAACACAAGAACTACAACTGAATTTAGCCACAGCCTTCAACTGAAAAAAAAAAAAAAAAAAAAAACACTATGCCACCATAATTGTGGTAAGGGTTTGCTTTAGGTAGTCTCTTGACCCTTTTATTAATTCAAAGCAATTTGATTCAAAACAATTTCAATATTGTTTTTGCAACAAACATGTGTGCATTGCTGAATCAAACCTTGTAGTGACAGATGATCTTATGCTTTTTCTGCTTATAACTCATGTTGATTTGGACATCATGATATAGTCTTCTTTGGATTGTTGACTGACATTCAGCTTTTACCAGAGTTGGGACTTTCAAGTCACAAGCAAGTCTTCAAGTCATATCCCAAGTCCTCAAAGGGTTAAAGTTAATGACATAATTAAGTGACTAATTAAATGATGATTGTGCATTAATGATGAACACCTGCTGTTCTTGAGAATTACAGAGGATCAGATGTTGATGTTTTATTGGTTAAAGTGATGCAACCATAATGGAGATCGGTGTTTGCTTTAGTGGGGCTCTTGACCCTTGACTGTCATGTTAGATCTCTTTATGTAGCATTGCATGAGGTGCTGTAAAGCAGAGAGAAGAAATTAATCTGTATGTGATAGGTGGTCAGATTACAATCAAATTAACATTAGCTCTATTTAAGTTTAGCATAATCAACCCAGTAAAACTACACTATGGAAAACAAATTAAGGAAAGTGAATTTTAAATCTACTAAGTGCATACAAAATTTGAAAAACTATACTCTGTAGACACACACAGACATCAAGAACCAGCATATGACTCTCAACAGTGGTGACAATCAACAAAATGTTGCATGCTGGGTAAAAACTCCCGTCATGCACTGCAGTATGAAAAATTGTCACCACTGTTGAGGATCGTGTGATAAGTGTGTTTGTCTAAAATCCTGAACTGATTGTCTCCTTTTGTGTCTTTCAACATTGAAGCATTGTGATTTTTTTTTTTTTTTACTTCAGTTCAGTAATAGCTCAGTGTCAGTCTACTATCCAAAGATTCAGTCATCATGAGTTATAAGCAGAAAAAGCATAAGATCATCTGTTACTGCAAGGTTCGACTCAGCAATGCATACATGTTTGTTGCGAAAACAATATTGCAATTGTTTTGAATCAAATTGGTTTGAATTAGTAAAAGGGTCAAGACACTACTTAAAGCAAACCTTGACCACAATTATGGTGGCATAGTGTTTTTTTTCTTTTACTTTTTTTCAGTTGAAGGCTGTGGCTAAATTCAGTTGTAGTTCTTGTGTTTCTCTTTACTTCAGTGATGTTGATTGTTAACAGCAGATGTTCATCACTAATGCACAATCATTATTTAATTAGTCACTTAATTATCTCTTTAGCTTTAACCCTTTGAGGGCTTGAATATGACTTGAAGACTTGCTTGTGACTTGAAAGTCCCACCTCTGATAGACAGAGCCGTAGATCGCTGACAAGCCACGCCATATCGCGTTCATTATCGAAGGCGATTCATCTGCGATAATGAACGTGATATGGCGTGGCTTGTCAGCGATCTACGGCTCTGTCTATTAAATGCCACTCCAATTATAAGCAGGTGATGGAGATTTTAGCGGTGATCACGGAAGCAGCTTTACTGATTAGATGCGCATGATCATATCGTTAGATATATCGCCCAGCCCTACAGCTATGATGTTATGGAACATGTCTATTGAAAGTTCAACCCCTATACTGCGATAAGGTTCTTCATTGCCTCTTTTGATTGTAAATCTAACAAATTCTTAAGTATCTAATCTCATCATTTGTTCAATTAAAACACCGCATATCACTCCCAAAACAACTGATCTGCTTAATTATTGATATTTACAGTTAATTTGAATATTTACTTTTTACTTTCTGGTACTTAAGTATGTTTTAAATCGGATACTTTTGTACTTTTACTCAAGTGATGTTTGAATGGAGGACTTTCTACTTTTACTGGAGTCATTTTTTATTTAGATACATCTACTTTTACTTGAGTATAACTTTTGAGTACTTTTACCACCCCTGTTAGTTTTTGTGTAGCATTGGATTACATTTTTTTCTCCCTCATTTACTGTTTATGGCTGTTTTTGCACATTGACTTCCATTATTTGTTTTATTTTTTTTATTATTATTGCAAATCCATGTGACCATATAATCATGCACTCTTGGTGGTTTTCCCTGCTGGGCTGAGGTAAAAAAAAAAAAAAAAAAAAAAAATATATATATATATATATATATATATTAAGAAATATTCCTTCTCAGTGGACTCAAATGAAAGAAGTGGCGGTCAGTGCAGTCACAAATTAGCCACATTTCCACTGTGGACACAAGAGCTAAATGGGTCAGCCGGGGCTAACAGCTTCAAACTATGACCATCGAAGCCATAATCAAACAGCATAAACTAGTATTTATGTTTATTTCACACAGAAGGAGGTCACACATATTGAATTGCATCTGCACAGATTAATTTGTGATTACACAGCTACTTTAAACATCTCCATTAAGGCTTTAGCCACAAAGAGATACATTTAGAAAAATAATGATAAATTCTCATGTGTCCCTGGAGCACAAAACTTAACTCACTGGAGTACAGTTTTAGCAATAGCCAAAAAAACTCCCCAAAAAAACATGATTTTTACTTTATTTTATGTAAAGCACTTTGAATTACCATTGTGTACGAAATGTGCTATATATATAAACTTGCCTTGCCTTTGATGCATTCTTAGTTTTTGTGTAGCATTGGATTTAATTTTTTTTCTCCCTCATTTACTGTTTATGGCTGTTTTTGCACATTGACTTCCATTATAATTATTATTATTATTATTGCAAATCCATGTCACCATATAATCATGCACTCTTGGTGGTTTTCCCTGCTGGGCTGAGGTAATATATATACAGTTGATCACTAGGTGGGACCATTAATCCTTTAGATAGGCCTGTGCAAAAAAAGCTTTAAAACACAATTTCACATAAAAAAATAAAAATAAAAAATGTTTAAAAAAATATTGCACTAAGTGTGCAAGGCACATGTTTTGGTTTTCTGCTGAGGTTGCAGAACTGATTTTGGTGAGGGTGTTACTGAAATAGCATTTCTAAAAGCATTTTACAAAAACAGAAACATGATCAATTTCACCTAAATCTTGCTGTTCTTCTAAACTCCAGTTAAAAAAAGCTAAGAAGCTTTAGTTACAAAGGTAAAAGAAAAACAATTGACAAAGAAAGTATAATATTACAAATGAAGACATGAAGAGGAAAGTAGCAAACATCTGAACATTATAACAAAGTGCATATTTGTGTTATATCAGTAAATAGACTGTAAAATGATGCAATGTAAAACATTAATTCACTTAAAACCAATAAAAGCTCATGCAGCTCCAAGTAACAAATATAGAAGTAAATATATAACAACAACAACAACAACAAAACAGATATATTTTTTATAAACTTATTTGGCATTTTGCTCTAGTCCAGTTATTGCAGTTCCTGTTACAGGTTCAGTTCCTGAGATTCAGTTCCCAGCATTTTGGTCAAATGATACTTCATGGATCAACACGCAGGATTTGAATATTTAGCCACAAATGTATGACCCCACAAACAAACAAATACAAAGTGCTTCAATAAAAAAAAGAAAAAAAAAGAAAAAAAAAAAAAATATATATATATATATATATATATATTCCTGCTAAAAACGGCAGTTTTTTGTAACGTGAATGTTAGGAATCACAGCATACTGTGTTTCATCAGGGATGTTTCTCTCTGGTGTTGTCAATATGCTAATACGGTTAATAATGGCTGTAGCATCACAAGGAACAGTACCCACTGGTCAAAGTTACGTCCAGTGGACGTATTTTTTATGTCTTTGCTGACGTTGAAAAGACGTCCACTGAGGAGCCAGAATTAAAGTTTTTATGATGTCTTTTTGTGATGTCTTTTTTTACGTCTTCTGTACGACATATTTTCAACATCATTTAAGGTTCATTTAGGCATAATTTATACTGTTTCTGGACCAAATCAACACTCTCAAGGATGCGTTAGATTTAGAGTCATGTTATTTCAATGTAATTTCCAGACATTGTGTTTGTCCTAAAATCATGAAAATAAAATAATCTTTATGAAATAATGAAATAACTGAAGATTGAACATGTGGTAAAATCAACTGTAAATCAAAGACATTAAATCTCTGAAGATCTCAGCAGAGGAGGATCAAACATCTCCACAAACAGATTCACTCATTAGATTGACTTTATTTCTGTCAGACATCTAGAGAAGCTCTTATCGAGAATTAACAGAGGTTTAAATGTTGATATTTGAGTCATTTTAAGTCACCATTGTTGTGATCAGTGTTTAGTTGAGTTGGGAACTTGGTCCTCGCATGTATTGGGTTAGCTTGTTTCTGGCTGTGTGTTATAAAGCACTTCTATTGTGGCAGAGAGCGTTGAGCTCAAGTGTTAATAATAAGTGAATAACACTAAGTTAAGTCTTATTGTTAATGCCACCAACATGATAGCAAAATAATATATTAGTATTTTGTTGCAGCTATATTTATTTTCTTGAATAGAAGTCTTGTAGAAAAAAGTAACATATATATTTTTTACAAAATCATGCAAGATTTTGGATATGTATCACATCAACGGTGACAACCAAACAAAATTGTTGTGATGCATAGCCGGAATCGTGATGTCTGTGTTTGAGAACATGGCGCTTTTACTCAAAATATTTAAATTGCATGCATTTTGTCCATCTTCAAAATAAGCAAGTATTTTGCTCTTAGTTTCTGTAATGTAGATTTAAAAGGCTTGGGGGTTATAAATGAAAGTAAATAAACAAAGCTAACTTCATAACCTCAAGTACTTGATATGTGAAGAATTTTTCATCATCAACAAAGAACTGATACCACCTGAGCTCTCTTAATTTTGTTTCTTTTTACTGCAGTGTTTCACAAAAACACAGTTACAGCAGTCTTATCAAAGACAGGCTTATCAAAGAAGTGGACTAAGCTGGACTAAGATCCCAACTAAACCAAACACTGTCCACAACAATGGTGACTTCAAATGAATCAAGTATCAACATTTAAACCTCTGTTAATTCTCAATAAGAGTTTATCTATATGTCTGAAAGAAATAAAGTCAATCTAATGAGTGAATCTGTTTGTGGAGATGTTTGATCCTCCTCTGCTGAGATCTCAGAGATTTAATATCTTTGATTTGCAGCTGGTTTTACCACATGCTCAATTGTCAATTATTTCATTATTTCATAAAGATTATTTTATTTTCATGATTTTAGGACAAACACAATGTCTGGAAATTACATTGAAATAACATGACTCTAAATCTAACGCATCCTTGAGAGTGTTGATTTGGTCCAGAAACAGTATAAATTATGCCTAAATGAACCTTAAATGATGTTGAAAATATGTCCACTGACCCCTTTTGAACTAGTTTTTAACCTTGTAAGGAGGTTCTGTGAAGGTCTAAATCAGGCGTACAGAAGACGTCAAAAAAGACGTCATAAAACCTTTCATTCTGTCTCCTCAGTGGACGTCTTTTCAACGTCAGCAAAGACATAAAAAGACATCCACTGGACGTAACTTTGCCCAGAGGGTAGTACTGACTGAATTCAGCACCTGCGTGTTTGACTGGCACAAGTAAAATTAAAATGTGCGATGCAAGTGCAAATACACTAATGAGTATTTGCACTTGCATCGCACATTTTAATTTTACTTGTTCAAAAAAATCAGTCAATTAATGAAACAAATCTTGCAGTTTAAAAGCTGTCAATTTTGTCAGCTATTTTTAATATATTCCAATTTAAATTATTTTTTTTTTATTTAATTTAGGACATTTATTGTATTTTATTGTATATACACAGCAAAATCTCCAGTGTTAATTTAACACTCTGAGTGTGGACTCATATAAACTCTGAAGCAGTGTTAAAAGTAAAACACTGAAGCAAAGTTGAAGTTAATGAGATAATTAAGAAGTGAATTGAGTTATGATTGAGCATTATTGAAGACACCTGATGTTAACAAGCAGACTCACCAAACGAGAAAAAACACAATTTGTGTGTCACCATTACAGTGGTCAGTGTTTGCTTTAGTTGGGATTTTGGCTTGTGGTTTTTTACTTTAAAAGTTAGTTTTGCAAGTCAAAAGCAAAAGTCATCGGGTGGTGATGATTATGTTTTAATGTAATCGTTGTTTGACCTGAGTTGCTGAACTAATTTACAGTGTTTTCTCTAAATAAAACTTCCATTATTGATTGTAACAGCTTTGATTCCACAATGAAAGCTTCTGCATTTTCGATTCATTTTTTTAGCCATCTCTTGCAAGTGACTCTGATTATTTATTTATTTTTAAATTAAAAAGTTTTTAGTTTAGGCACACACAGATAACAAGAATCAGCGTATGAATCTCAACAACGGTGACAAACAGCATATCCAGATAAACAGATCTACTCTGAACATCACATAACTAGATACTAAAAATTCACATAAAAACAGCAAAAATAAAATATAGTTAGAATAAAAAGTTAAAAAGACAGTTCAGCTCATAATTTATTCATGCCGCAATGCATGATGGGAGCCATGGATGAGTTTTTATTGGCTACAACATGCTTTTTTGATGGTCACCGTTGTTGTGATGCTCACGCTGATTCTTGAAGTCTGTGTTACTAAACTAAAGATTTTTTTCTTTATGTAGAACTAACTTTTAAAAACATGTCATATTGTGCCAAAAATGATAGATTGCTGACTTTTCCCCACTTAATTTATGTATACATTAACGAAACCTGAACTCACGCATTCAGATCATTACATGACAATTAGCTCAAACCACAATCAATAACACACATGATTGCCTTTGCTCTGGTCTGTATGTTATAATTATGTTACCACAGCAACACAAAGTCTAAAGCAGACATCTGAAGGTTCAAGATCCCAACTAAAGCAAACACTGACCACTATAATGGTGACACACAAATTGTGATTTTCTCGTTTGGTGAGTCTGCTTGTTAACATCAGGTGTCTTCAATAATGGTCAATCATGACCCAATTAATTTCTTAATTATCTCATTAACTTTAACTCTGCTTCAGTGTTTTACTTTTAACACTGCTTCAGAGTAGGGCTGGGCGATATATCTAACGATATGATCATGCGCATCTAATCAGTAAAGCTGCTTCTGTGATCACCGCTAACATCTCCATCACCTGCTTATAATTGGAGTGGCATTTAATAGACAGAACCGTAGATCGCTGACAAGCCACGCCATATCGCGTTCATTATCGCAGATGAATCGCCTTCGATAATGAACGCGATATGGCGTGGCTTGTCTACGGCTCTGTCTATCAGAGGTGGGACTTTCAAGTCACAAGCAAGTCTTCAAGTCATATTCAAGTCCTCAAAGGGTTAAAGCTAAAGAGATAATTAAGCGACTAATTAAATGATGATTGTGCATTAGTGATGAACATCTGCTGTTAACAATTAACATCACTGAAGTAAAGAGAAACACAAGAACTACAACTGAATTTAGCCACAGCCTTCAACTGAAAAAAAAAGTAAAAGAAAAAAAACACTATGCCACCATAATTGTGGTCAAGGTTTGCTTTAAGTAGTGTCTTGACCCTTTTACTAATTCAAACCAATTGGATACAAAACAATTGCAATATTGTTTTTGCAACAAACATGTATGCATTGCTGAATCAAACCTTGCAGTAACAGATGATCTTATGCTTTTTCTGCTTATAACTCATGATGACTGAACATCATGAAATTGTGTTTATCTTTGGATAGTAGACTGACACTCAGCTATTACTGAACTGAAGTAAAAAAAAAAAAATCACAATGTTTCAATATTGAAAGATACAAAAGGAGACAATCAGTTCAGGTTTTTAGACAAACACACTTATCACACGATCCTCAACAGTGGTGACAATTTTTCATACTGCAGTGCATGACGGGAGTTTTTACTAAGGTTTTACCCAGCATGCAACGTTTTGTTGATTGTCACCACTGTTGAGAGTCATATGCTGGTTCTTGATGTCTGTGTGTGTCTAGAGAGTATAGTTTTTCAAATTTTGTATGCACTTAGTAGATTTAAAATTCACTTACTTTAATTGTTTTTCCATAGTGTAGTTTTACTGGGTTGATTATGCTAAACTTAAATAGAGCTAATGTTAATTTGATTGTAATCTGACCACCTATCACATACAGATTAATTTCTTCTCTCTGCTTTACAGCACCTCATGCAATGCTACATAAAGAGATCTAACATGACAGTCAAGGGTCAAGAGCCCCACTAAAGCAAACACTGATCTCCATTATGGTTGCATCACTTTAACCAATAAAACATCAACATCTGATCCTCTGTAATTCTCAAGAACAGCAGGTGTTCATCATTAATGCACAATCATCATTTAATTAGTCACTTAATTATCTCATTAACTTTAACCCTTTGAGGACTTGGGATATGACTTGAAGACTTGCTTGTGACTTGAAAGTCCCAACTCTGGTAAAAGCTGAGTGTCAGTCAACAATCCAAAGAAGACTATCTCATGATGTCCAAGTCAACATGAGTTATAAGCAGAAAAAGCATAAGATCATCTGTCAGTACAAGGATTGATTCAGCAATGCATACATGTTTGTTGCAAAAACAATATTGAAATTGTTTTGAATCAAATTGGTTTGAATTAGTAAAAGGGTCAAGAGACTACCTAAAGCAAACCCTGACCACAATTATGGTGGCATAGTTTTTTGTTTTCAGTTGAAGGCTGTGGCTGTGGCTAAATTCAGTTGTAGTTCTTGTGTTTGCTTTACTTCAGTGATGTTGATTGTTAACAGCAGAAGTTAATCACTAATGCACAAACATCATTTAATTAGTCACTTAATTATCTCATTAACTTTAACCCTTTGAGGACTTGGATATGACTTGAAGACTTGCTTGTGACTTGAAAGTCCCACCTCTGCTGTCTATTAAATAGCACTCCAATTATGTGATGACGATTTTAGCGGTGATCACGGAAGCAGCTTTACTGATTAGATGCGCATGATCATATCGTTAGATATATCGCCCAGCCCTACTTCAGAGTTTATATGAGTCCACAGACTCCACACTCAGAGTGGTAAATTAACACTGGAGATTTTGCTGTGAGTCACTCTATCTTTTTTTGGTTAAGTTTTAGTTTTCAGAGAAAAGAAATCATGAAATTTAGTCACGCTGCATGGCTTAACCGATCATCATGATTACTAAGCTCAAAATAAAATTTTCTGATTTACATTTCTCTTATAATTTTTGGGGGGAGAAAATTAAACAGGATATTAGGAAATTAAATCTTAATTTTAGTCTTGTCATTTTGTCAACAATAATGCATGTTGATATAGTTACATTTAGTGTTTAATGACTGGTATTGTACAGACTGCTCAAATCTAAATCTGTAATATAATAAGATATATCTATAATAAGCTATTTCTCTTTGAGTAATGACCGCATTTATCCACTTCTCTCATTTCCCAACTCCTCTCCATGTTTCTTTTCAATCAAAATAAAATAAAAAACAGAGTTATGTTAATGTCTGGCTGGTCATCTCAGACTCAGTCTGATTTAATGAAGACTCATGAAGAGTGTTTGGCTCTACAGACTGATTTGAGTCTTCAACACCATTTGCCTGTAGAAAAAAATAATATTTTGTATTATTATTTTTTTTTTTATTGACCATTGTAACACCTTATGGTAAAAATAAATTGCAAAATGTAATAAATGAATACAATTGTATCATAACGTAACATTTAATCACACCACTGTTTTTAATATAAAGTGTAACAGAAAGAGAGCTGTGCTGTCTAGAAGAGTCCCAGCTAGAATTTTTTTGTTCTAAATTCCCATGGATTGCTATAGCAATGTTTTTAGCGGGTAGTTTTATTTTTGTTCCCAGAACGTTCTCTAAAAACATTCAAAAAATGTTTATTGATAACATTATTATAACATTATCCCCTAACATTCTAATTAAGATTTAAGCATATGTTTAGATGTTGATGTCTGTTTAAAAGTAATAGTTTGGTTTGATGTCACCATAATGGTGGTAAGTGTTGGCTTTAGTTGTGCAATTTGACACTTACTTGTCAGTGATGTTCTTTAGCTGCTGTAATCTTTATTATAACAAAAAAAAAGCAAGATAACATGTGGTTAGACGACTCTGGTTGCATGCTATTGATTAATACAACGCGTATGCAGTCTGGTTGCTTGTTTTCTCCCAATATAATGTATAGTGCATATTATTTTTTGAAACAGCCTAATGGCTCAAGCACCTGAGATCCAGCTGAGTTTAAAGCAGATTATTTCAAGCCTTTAAAAAAGAAATTGTCACACAAAGATCAAGATTTAGGGTATGAATCTCAACAATGGTGACATGCTTCATGCTGCAGTGTATTCTGGGTACATCATGCAAAACTCATCCGTGGCACCCAGAATGCATTACGGCATCAAGCTTGTCACCATTGTTGAGATTCATACACTAATTATTGAGGTCTCTGTGTGTCTAAGCAATCTCTGGTTCATTAACAATGTAATCTAAAAAGAACAGACAAAATATATGAATTTGTAGAATCTTATGCACTGCATCTGCTATAGTCTCTACTATTAAAATAATAACATAGATTCAACTCCAGAAAAAAAAGTTAATCAGATCAATACGTAAAAAAAAAAAAATTAATATCAGCAAGTAACCAACATCACCTGACAACGGTTTTCTCGCACTGTCTTAGCTATAACAAATATAGTTATAGCGTTTAAATAAACAGATACACTGAAAAAGACTCATACTGCCTAAGTACTGATCACCATAATGGTGACGTCAAACGAAACTATTATTTTCAATAAACCATCAACACCTCTGTTAATCTCAATAAGAACTTTTTTACACTTATGACAGAAATAAATGTTGTTTATAATAAGTGCAGTTGGTAATACCGTTTTTGGAGTTATTTACGCTAGAGTTTGACACCAAACAGAGGTTGGGTTTTCACTTTCAACCAACATTTTGACTTCTGAGCGATGCAAGTTCACATCTACACTGTAAACCCTGATAAGTTCACAGAACTCAAAAAATATTTTGTAACAGATTACACAAAAACATTTAAGTGATGTTTTTAAATGTTTTAAGTTTACATAAACTTAAAAAATTTAATTCCAGTCGCCTTAAATTATCTCAGAGTTATCTTAAACAATTATATTTCTGAACTTATAATTAGGGAGTCATTCACTCATAATTTTATCTATTTTTCAACTCCTATAATGTGGGAAATACACTCAAAATTAGGCTTTTGCTGTCCATCCTCAGTCTAACCACAGGCTCTACTCTTCACCACAACGGTAACACTACAAATCCAACATAACATAAACCTTTGTAAAATCTAATATAACACAACATTTATGTATTAACTTATGTCCCTCCATGTTAATCTTGTGTAAAAACACACAAAATAACACTTAATTTCTAAATTTATTTTCCTTGTTTTCTGATGCAAAGCATGCTGGGAACTAGAAAACACAATCATTTTAAGTTCACCTCACTACAACAAATTTTTGAGTTAACAGAACTTATTTAAATTAAGTCCAATGAACTTTCGTTATTATTTGAGTGCAATTAACTAATTTCATTTGATTAATTTCACTGTTCGGTTTTACAGTGTAGTGTGACGGGAAACTTTATTAGAATGTTAGAGAATAATGTTGTAACAATGCTATCAATAGACATTTTTAGAATGTTTTTCGAGAATGTTATCCTAATTTTTAGCAGAACATTCTGGGAACTAAAATAAAACTAGCCGCTGAAAAAGTTCCTAGAACATTAAAAATTTCTAGGTGGGGTCAGTTATTACTGGAGTTTATATAATAATTATTGGTGTTTCTAAGCAATATTTTATTTTATTTTATTTTAATTTTCTTTCCAGTCAGTAAGTTTCAGTTCACATTGTATCTCACCTGATGACTCCGCTGGGTCCTGATGTCTGTTAGAAAAATAATCACTTGAATTAAACACACATTACTTTGGTTAAATGGTGTACAAAAAAAAATAAAATAAATAAAATTAAAAACAAAAAAAAAACAAATTCACATTGTTTAAAGATTATTTCCACACAGCAAATCTCAAAGTTCCATCTAGTTAAATCAGCTTTATATAACACTCACATTTCCTTTTTGAATGGCACTTGCAAGAGTAAATTAAACCAGCAGATGCAACCAAGAACACCAGAACAGCAGAAACAGCAGAATATATTCCTGTTCGGTCAGCTGAGAACAGAGTCATTATTATAACTGGGTAACTGATAATCTGATGATAATATTATAACATTGATGTGAGGGGAGGAAGGCATGGTTACACCCCAAGCTTAAGACCGATTTCCAATCTGTCTAAACGCCTGTTATTAATCACTTTTTTTAAGTCAACCACAATGAAAACATTTGCAGGGTTGATTTAAACATTTCAAACTGGATTGTTAAACTGCTCCAGGGAAAGTTTACTGAATGACTAAATGATACTCACCAATGACAGTAACACTGAAGCTCTTTACACTGGTGATGCGGATTGTGCTGTTGATGATGATCTGTAGTTTATAAAGTCCAGAGTCTGTGGTTCTGATGTTTGTGATGGTCAGAGATCCAGATGTCTGATTCACCTTCAGTCTGTCTCTGAATCTCTCATCAGCATCTTCACACTGAACATCTGTGCAGATTTTACTCTGATCTCCACTGATTTCAGCGATGCATGTTTCATTAAAATGCCACATTAAATTGTCTTGTTTGTTTATTACATAAGTGTCTAAAGTGACAGATTCTCCCTCCTCCGCTGACTTTGTCTTTATTTCATCTCGTTCAGAAGCAGAAACACCTGAAACACAAACCAACATCTGCTGGATGATCTTTTTACTGAAAACAACAAACAGACTAGGCAAATCAAGGGCAAAGCAAGTTTATTTATATAGCACATTTCATACACAATGGTAATTCAAAGTGCTTTACATAAAAGAAAGTAAAATAATAATGAAGAAAAATAATAACAAGAATAAAACAAGCAATTTTAAAACTTTTACAATTATTAAAACATTTACTTATTTAAAATTCATTTAAAACAGTTAGAAAATGATTTTACATAAGAAAATAAAAAATTGAAAATAAAGTGCAATCAGTTTGGACATTGCACAGTGCTCATTCAATAAATGCACAGCTAAACAGATGAGTTTTGAGCCTAGATTTACATGTGACTAATGTTTTAGCACATCTGATCTCTTCTGGAAGCTGATTCCATCTGCATGCACAAAGCAAAATCTCCAGTGTTAATTTAACATTGAGTGTGGACTCATATAAACACTGCAAGCAGTGTTAAAAGTAACACTGAAGCAGAGTGGACGTTAATGAGATAATTCATAAGTGAATTGAGTTATGATTGAGCATTATTGAAGACACCTGATGTTAAAAATCAGACTCACCAAACGAGAAAATCACAATTTGTGTGTCACCATTATTTCAACCCAACCCATTGATCAGATGAAACAAAAAAATTAGCTTTTTAGCAGCAAACACTCAAGATGGGTTTGGTGAACATAGAGATAAAAAGTACCCCATGTGTACAATGAAATGTACTACTGTATTTTTGATGTTGTGGGCCTATATTTCTGCTGGAGGTCCTGGACATCTTGTTTAGATACATGGCATAATCACTGTAAAAAATTGTGCTGTTAAATAACAGTAATTTACTGGCAGCATGGGGTGCCAGTAAAGTACTGTTAATTTACAGCTTTCACCCATTAATTTACCACTCTTATTTATTTATTTTTTACAGTATTTTACCGTAAATTCTACCATGGAAATTAACTCCACTACTTCAAACAGTTTGAGTTTAAAAGCTAGCATTCCTACCAAGTTGGTACTATGAACTTATTTAATTTGAGTCCACTGAGAAGGAATATTTCTTAATATAAAAATGCAAACACTTAATGTGTAGTAGTAAAGAAACTAAATGCATGACTTTTACTCAAATCACTGCATCTCATTGTCAGCTATAGCACACATGTATGTGCTGAAACACTTAACACAGAGATCACCACTATATCAGCGACTCCACATTTACTGTCTTTATACAAAGTGGCAGAAGATCAGTGTTTATGACATATCATTGACTGAAATACAGGCTCTACTTTCCAGCACAATGGTGAACAACAAAACTACATTAACATCTCTCTAACAAGAGCCCAACTAAAGCAAACGCTGATCTCTAACATGGTTACTTCAAATGAAACAAATCAACATCTAAACCTTAGTTCATTCTCAATAAGATCTTCTGTAGACATCTGACAGAAATAAAGTCAGTCTGGTTATTAATAAGTGCAGCTGGTGATGCTGTTTGTGGGGTTGTTTAATCAGATCTTGAGAGATTTAATGCATTTTATTTCAGTTGATTTCATCTAAGGCTGTGTCTGAAGTCAGTTGTAGTACACTGTTAAAAATCGCTGTAAAAAAACGGCCAAATTTCGACAGTAACATACTGTTTTTCATTAAAACAGTGGATTCTGGGTAATATTCATCATTTTCGAGAAGGTACACTGTTAAAAATCGCTGTAAAAAAAACGGCAAAATTTCGACAGTAACATACTGTTTTTCATTAAAACAGTGCATTCTGGGTAATATTCATCATTTTCGAGAAGATAGCCTGCTGCTATATATCGTTAATTAACAACGTTCAAAGTCGACACTCAGTGGCTCTGTTTCAAATCACATCCTACACCCTCATTCACTATTCCACATGAGTTTACTAATATAGTCCAACTGACACAGACAATGAAAACTAATGAGTGAAATCAGACACTGATCAACAGCTGCTGTTAACAAGTAGAATCACTGAAGAAAAGAGAAACAAGACAAACACAAGAACTACAACTGACTTCAGCCACAGCTTTAGATGAAATCAACTGAAGATTTAAACAATCAACAAACAGCTTTACCAATGTCACTCATTACTAACCAGACTGACTTTATTTCTATCAGATCAGAGATCAGAGACCAAAAGATCTTATTGAAAATTACAGAGATTTAGATGATAATGTTACGGTTTCGTTGGACGTCACCATTGTGGAGATCAGTGTTTGCTTTAGTTGGGCTCCTGACCCTTGGCTTTCGCACTTTAAATTTTGTTTCATTTCTATATTTGTATCTTTATGATACATCTGTTATAGCAATGTTAATTTTAATAGTCAAGTGATTATGGTTGTTTCTGTCAGGCATGATCTACTAGACTGACTTAAAGTGTTGCTATAGTAATCAAATATTAATTTGGTGTTGAAATATGTGAAGAACATTTAGATTTAGTGAGCATTTAAGTTTTAAATATTTTGGGCAGCAGTGTCTAGAACACTCAGAGAGATATCAACAATCAGCATATGAATCTCAACAATGGTGACAACCAAAAGTTAATGATACAATGCATGCTGGGTACCAGCAGAGGTGGGAAGTCCAGGTGCCAAAGAGTAAAAGTCCTGCCATATTTTTGTTCCACCCATGAACTCACCAGACGATTTCACCAGAGGAGGAACCAAGTCATTCCTTCCAAGTCACAAACGAGTCTCGAGTCAAGTCCCAAGTCCTCAAAGAGTTAAAGTTAATGAGATAATTAAGTGACTAATTAAATGAAGATGCATTAGTGATGAACACCTGCTGTTTACAATCAACATCACTGAAGAAAAGAGAAACACAAGAACTACAACTGAATTTAGCCACAGCCTTCAACTGAAAAAAAAAAAAAAACACTATGCCACCATAATTGTGGTGAGTATTTGCTTCAGTTGATATCTTGAGCCTTTAAGCGGTTTTCACAAATTTGCTTCTATACAATGGCATTATTGTTTTGCAGCAAACATTTGTGCAATGCTGATACAACTCTTGATCTAGCAGGGGACTTATGCTTTTGATGACTGTATGATCTTGATTAAATTTCTTGATTATATGAGAAGAGTTCGTGGCTTAGTTGTTAGAGAGAACTGCCATGAATTCACTGCTCTGTCTGTGCACTTTGGATGGGTTAAATACAGAATATGATTTCTGAGTACGGGTCACCACACTTAACTGTATGTCACTTTCACAAAAAAAGAGAGAAATCTCATTATGCAAATGCCACCCTATAATGCTTTATAACACTTCAATATTAAGAAAAAAAATGGATTTAGGCATTTAGCCATGAACATTTATCATGTGATCCTCAACAGTGGTGAAAATTATTATTCATACTGCAGTGCATTATGGGAGTAATTCATGTATTGCAACATGAAGCATTTTGTTGATTGTAACCATTGTAGAGATTCATATGCTGGTTCTTGATATCTGTGTGTGTGTGTCTAAAAAGCACTGGAGTTCAAACTTTTATATGTGTTACAAATAAAAAAAATCAAATCCATATCCTGTAAATATTAGAGCAATGTTTTTTTGTGTGCATGCTGTAGATTCACTGGAATTATTCAAAACCTAGACATGTGATAAGAAAGAAGACAAACATATTTGAGATATAGTTAAACCATCTCATTGTTACTATATGTTTTTCACATGTCACAGTTGTGTCTTCTCCACAACAACCCATGCAGAGCTACAGAGAAAGATCTAGCACAACAAGTCAAGGGTCAAGAGCACAATTAAACCAAACACTGATCTCCATGATGGTGGCATCTTTTTAACCAATAAAACATCCACATCTGATCCTCTGCACTGTTAAAAATCGCTGTAAAAAAACGGCCAAATTTCGACAGTAAAATACTGTTTTTCATTTAAACAGTGCATTCTGGGTAATATTCATCGTTTTCGAGAAGTAGCCTGCTGCTATATATCGTAAAATAACAACGTTCAAAGTCGACACTCAGCGGCTGTGTTTCAAATCACACCCTACTCCCTCATTCACTATTCCCTACATGAGTTTACTAATATAGTCCACCTGACAGAGAGAATGAACACTAATGAGTGAATTCAGACAATGATCAACAGCTGCTGTTAATGAGTAGAATCACTGAAGAAAAAAAAAACATAACAAGACAAACACATGAAATACAACTGACTTCAGCCACAGCCTTAGATGAAATCAACTAAAGATTTAAACGATCAACAAACAGCTTCACCAACTTCACACATTACTAACCAGACTGACTTTATTTCTGTCAGATCAGAGAACAGAGATCAAAAGATCTTATTGAGAATTAAAGAGATTTAGATGATAATGTTACTGTTTCGTTTAGCGTCACCATTGTGGAGATCAGTGTTTGCTTTAGTTGGGCTCCTGACCATTTACTTTTACACTTTACATTTTGTTTTATTGCTGTATTTGTATCTTTATGATGCATCTATTACAGCAGTATTAATTTTGATAGTCAAGTGATTTTGGTTGTTTTTAACAGGCATGATCTACTAGACTGACTTAGAGTGTTGCTATAATAATCAAATATTAATTTGGTGTTGAAATATTTGAGTGAATGACACTTCAATTTAGTAAGATTGAAAAGTAGTGTGATAACCAGTATTTATGGATTTAACGACTAGTTTTAGTTAAAAAGTATTTCGGGCAGCAGTCCCCACAACACTCAAAGAGAGAAATCAACAATCAGCATATGAATCTCAACAATGGTGACAATCAAAAGGTTCATGATGCAATGCATGCTGGGTACCAGCACAGGATAAAACTCATCCATGATTCCCAGCATGCATTGCGGCATGAATAAATTATGCCCCTGAATTGTTCACTTATTTTCTTGAATTCTTATGTGCTCATAATTTTGCATTTGTTTTAAGTTTTAGTAGCATGTGTTGTGATGTTCAGAACTGATCTGTTCATTTATTTTGTGGATTGTCACCATTGTTGTGATTCATACGCTGATTCTTGATATTTCTGTCTAAATTTCAGCAAAGGTTTTTTTTTTTATTATGAGTGACATTTTCTTAACAGTCTTTCATAACTTATGGCTCAGCAGTGTTCCTTCTCATGCTGTAGTATCAATATTCAATAAGAGAAGAGACACGGGATTAGATCAGAAATAATAGTATTTGTTCTTGTCAATCTATAAACAACAATATCAGATTTTTTTTCTTCTGTGTACTTTTGTTTTGCTATAACAGGTTCCAAAGGTGCATTGTTACAGCATGAAAAAAAAAAACCTTAGTTGTTGAAAAGTCACGTTCAAGAGCCCAACTAAAGTAAACACTGATCTCCATCATGGTAGTGAAAAAAACACCTAAACCTATTTAACTCTCCATTATTTCTGTCAGATGTCTACAGAAGAACTTAAGTCAGTCTGGTTAGTAATGTGAATCTGGTGAAGCTGTTTTAGTAGTTGTTTAATCAGATCTTGAGAGATTTGATGTATTCTTTTATTCAGTTGATTTCATCTAAGGCTGTGGCTGAAGTCATTTGTAGTTCTTGTGTTTCTCTTTCCTTCAGTGATTCTGCAGGTGTTTATCACTAATGCTCAATCATCAATTAATCACTGAATTATCTCATTAACTTCAATGATTCAGTGTTCCCCTGCTGCCAGTAAATAACTGTTTTTCTACTGTTTCTTGCCGTAAATTAATGGTTGCCAGCAAAAAAAAGTGTTTTTCTACAGTTTTTTGCCGTCAAGTCAAGGAAAAACAGTAATATACTGTAAAATGTAAACATCAGATTTACCAAATGAAAAATAAGTTAATTTAACTAAAATATTTGTGAACATCCATAGAAAAAAAATTAGGCAAAGTCATACACTGATAATGAGAGTAAATACTGAACTCGACTGTATTAATGTGTGTTTGCACAAGAGAGATCGTTTAGTTTAATGTAGTTTTGTTGTTCACCATTGTGCTGGAGAGTAGAGCCGGTGCTTCAGTCAATGATGAGCCACAAATTCTGATTTTCTGCTGCTTTATATAAAGGCAGTAAATGTGGAGTCGCTGATACAGTGGTGATCTCTGTGTTAAGTACTTCAGCACATACATGTGTAATACAGCTGACAATGAGCTGCAGTGATTTGAGTAAAAGTCATGTATTTAGTTACTTTATTACTGCACATTAAGTGTAAGAAATATTCCTTCTCAGTGGACTCAAATGAAATAAGTTCATAGTACTAACATCGTAGGAATGCTAGTTTAAAAACTCGAACTGTTTGAAGCAGTGGGAGTGGAGTTAATTTCCATGGTAGAATTTACGGTAAAATACTGTTAAAAAATAAGAGTGGTAAATTAATGGTTAAGAGCTGTAAATTAACAGTACTTTACTGGCACCCCTGCTGCCAGAAAATTACTGTTATTTAACGGCAAAATTTTTTACAGTGTAGTTTAAAAACTCGAACTGTTTGAAGCAGTGGGAGTGGAGTTAATTTCCATGGTAGAATTTACGGTAAAATACTGTTTAAAAAATAAGAGTGGTAAATTAATGGTTAAGAGCTGTAAATTAACAGTACTTTACTGGCACCCCTGCTGCCAGAAAATTACTGTTATTTAACGGCAAAATTTTTTACAGTGTGTAATTCTCAATAACAGCAGGTGTTCATCACTAATGCACATTCAATAGTCACTTAATTATCTCATTAACTTTATCTCTTTGAGGACTTGGATTTAACTTGAGAGTCGTTTGTGACTTGGAAGGAATGACTTGGTTCCTCTGGTGAAATCAGCTGCTGGACTTTTACT
Organism: Carassius auratus; assembly: GCF_003368295.1. Classification (NCBI taxonomy): domain Eukaryota; kingdom Metazoa; phylum Chordata; class Actinopteri; order Cypriniformes; family Cyprinidae; genus Carassius; species Carassius auratus. The sequence continues at coordinate 106,900 of NW_020526051.1, forward strand.
CTTTGGCCCCTGGACTTCCCACCTCTGTACAAAACTGGTCTCTTAAGGTACAAATCACAAGGGTACAGCACCAGTGACAAGCTATTGTACCCCTTAAGGTACAATTATGTACTTTATTTTCTGAGAGTGTACCCTCAAGGTTACAGCTTTTGTACCCTTGGCATAGGGTACATAAAACATCAACATCTGATCTAGGGCTGGGCGATATATCTAACGATATGATCATGCGCATCTAATCAGTAAAGCTGCTTCCATGATCACCGCTAAAATCGCCATGTAAGAAAAGTGGCATTTAATAGACAGCAGAGGTGGGACTTTCAAGTCACAAGCAAGTCTTCAAGTCATATCCCAAGTCATCAAAGGGTTAAAGTTAATGAGATAATTAAGTGACTAATTAAATGATGATTGTGCATTAATGATGAACACCTGCTGTTCGTGAGAATTACAGAGGATCAGATGTTGATGTTTTATTGGTTAAAGTGATGCAACCATAATGGAGATCAGCGTGTGCTTTAGTGGGGCTCTTGACCCTTGACTGTCATGTTAGATCTCTTTATGTAGCATTGCATAAGGTGCTGTAAAGCAGAGAGAAGAAATTAATCTGTATGTGATAGGTGGTCAGATTACAATCAAATTAACATTAGCTCTATTTAAATTTAGCATAATCAACCCAGTAAAACTCCACTATGGAAAAAAAAAATTAAAGTAAGTGAATTTTAAGTCTACTAAGTGCATACAAAATTTGAAAAACTATACTCTGTAGACACTAGGGCTGCACGATTAATCGCATGCGATTGTCATGCGTGTCTCATCAGTAAAGATGGTTCTGTGATTAGCGGTAAATGTCCATCAGCTGCTTTCAAATGGAGCCGCACCTAATATACAGAGCCGTAGATCGTTGACAAGCTACGCAATATCGCGTTCATAACCGCATGCGATTAATCTGCGATTATGAACGTGATATTGCACAGCTTGTCAGTGAATTACGGATTCCCATCACACTAGATGTGGACTGACATTGCTCAGAAGTCAGATGTTGGTTGAAAGTGAAAACCCAACCTCTGTTTGGTGTCAAACTCTAGCGTAAATACTCCAAAAACATGACAATCTTCACTTATTATAAACAAGATTTATTTCTGTCATAAATGTAAAAAAGTTCTTATTGAGATTAACAGAGATGTTGATGGTTTATTGAAAATTATAGTTTAGTTTGATGTCACCATTATGCTGATCAGTACTTAGGAAGTATGAGTCTTTTCAGTGTTAGCGTTCATTTAGCTGCTGTAATTATACCTGTTACAGCAAAAACATTGAGAAAACGATGTCGTTCGATAATGTTGGTTACTGGCTGATATTAAAGATGTCTTAATGTAACAATCTGATCAACTGATTTTACCAGGAGTCTGTTCTACGCTATTAATTTAATATTAGTGACTATAGCAGATGTGTTGCAATACACAGGGTCCTGACAATTTATGTTATTTTATTTTTATCTGATCTTTTTAAACTACATTGTTTTAGAATCACTTCAAACCATAGGATGCTTAGACATACAGAGACCTTAAGAATTAGTGTAAGAATCTCAACAATGGTGACATGCTTCATGCCGCAATGCATTATGGGTGCTATGGATGAGTTTTGCATGATGTACCCAGAATACATTGCAGCATAAAGCATGTCACCATTGCTGAGATTCATACACTGAATCTTGATGTTTGTGTGACAAACTTTTTTTAAATTTTTGAAATTATCTGCTTTAAATTCAACTGGGTGTCAGGCTGTTGACCATTGAGTCACTTTAATAAATAATACTTAACTAACACCACACAGTAACTTGGGTGAAAACAAGTAATCAGACATATCAATCATCAGCAAGCAAACAGCACCATTGAACCACATATTTGTTTGCTGTTTTAGCCACAATAAAGATGACAGCAGCTAAAAAACAACACAGACAAGTCAAGTGTCAAATTGCACAACTAAAGCCAACACTTACCAGCATTATGGTGACATCAAACCAAGCTATTACTTTTAAACAGACATCAACATCCACATCTAAACATCCACTTAAATCTTAATTAGAATGTTATGGAATAATGTTCTAATAATGTTATTGATAAACATTTGTAGAATGTTTTTAGAGAACGTTATCCTATCTTTTGAGAGAACGTTCTGGGAACAAAAATAAAACTACCCGCTAAAAACATAGTTAGAACAATCCATGGGAATGTTCTTAGAACATTTTAGAACAAAGAAAATTCTAGCTGGGAAGTGCGGCTCCATTTGAAACCAGGTGGTGGACATTTACTGCTAATCACAGAACCGGCTTTACTGACAAAGACACGCATGACAATCGCATGCGATTAATCGTGCAGCCCTAGTAGACACACACAGACATCAAGAACCAGCATTTGACTCTCAACAGTGGTGACAATCAACAAAATGTTGCATGCTGGGTAAAACCTTAGTAAAAACTCCCGTCATGCACTGCAGTAGGGATGTTCCGGTACCGAACGGTTCCTGGGCAAATTCCAAATGGAAGTGATCATCCTTATCCCCTTGGAGCGGGGACTTTGGAGTGAGTAGTGCATGTGCGTGCCATTAAGTAGTCGTTAGGAATGAACTTTGCTAAAGGAGCGACATAATTTCCTCATTATCTTCAGCTGAGATGTTCCCGTGACAGCGCAGCATGTGACCGTCAGCAGATGTCGCTGTTTTACTGTTATAAATGTGTTTATATATATATATATATATATGAGACCATCATCTATATAGAAATGATTTATGATGAAACTAGCAGCTAAAGGATACTGCCTCTCAATGCTGGCGAGATACTTCAGGCCATAATTGGCACAACCTGGGGAGGATGATGCTCCAAAGAGATGTACTTTCATTCGATATTCTCTGGGCTCTGTGTTTAGATCACCATTTAACCTCCACAGAAAACACAGGTAATCCCGATCTTCCCTAATGACATGAAATCTATTAAACATTTTCTCAATGTCACACATGACAGCAATTTGATGTTTGCGGAAGCGACAAAGCTCTCCAATCAACCCATTGGTAAGATCGGGCCCAGTCAATGGATAATCATTCAAAGCGGTACCTTCAATCTTGTCCGTACAAATCGAAGACTACCCTGATCTTATTTGGTTTCTTTGGGTGATAAACACCTTGGTGTGGAATATACCACAAATTTCCCATATCTGGTTTCTCATCAGCTATTTCTACATCCCCATCTCTTAAGACACCTTCCATAAACATGTAATCGCATTTGAATTGAGGATCCTCGTCCGATTTCCTTTTAAGATGCTTCAGTCGTACTAACGCAAGCTTCTTATTATTTGGAAGTTGGGGACTAGTTTTAAAAGGAAGGGGCATCTCAAGATGGCCACATTCATTATGATAAACGCCTTCCTTTAGAACCTGCAGAAACTGAACATCGTCCTGAGATATGCTCTTTTCTCCTAACAGACTATCTACCAAATCCAGCTCAAGGGCTCTAACAGCAGCAGGTGTCACACGGGGAAGCTCCCTGCCTGATATGCGGTGACATATACCAGTCACATCCTTGGAGTTCACACCATGTGGAGTACCTCCTATGATGCTCCAGCCCAGGTCGGTCTTGATGGCATAAGGCTCTTCATCACCTCCATTAATGACCTGTCGAGGTGCCAATGCTCTGGAGCAGTCATAGCCAATCAAAAGACCTACTCCACAGTCCATTAGTGCAGGCATTTCATCAGCAATGACTTCTAGATGTCTCCACCTTTTAGCAGTCTCACAGGTGGGAATATGGGTGCGCTCAAAAGGAATGAAATCCCTTGTATAAACGGGAGGCAGGTAGATAGAGCTGTCTAAAGAAAACCCTCTCACTCGAAGTCCACAGACTCTCTGACTTTCTACAATGGAGTCTTTTCCCATCATCGTGGAAAGCTTTAGTTTTACTGGTTCTATTGATGCTCGCAAACTTTCACACACTTCCTGATCAATAAATGTGTGACTACTTTGAGTGTCTAATAAGGCATAAACAAGGATTTCAGACTCTGAGCCAGAAGACAGCCATACTGGAACAATCATTGATGTTGTACCACCTTCTCCTCCATTCACACAGCATGATAGGGAGGATGTACTCTCTTCAGCCTGCAAAACCATCTGTGAATGTAACTCATTTACTGGCTGACGATCTTCATGCAAAAGAGTTGGGTGGCGCTTCTTACATACAGCACATATGGACCGATTTCTACAATCTTTGGAGCCATGTCCCCTTCTTAAGCATGCTCTTCAAATTACTAGACTCTTTAGTCTTGCTGTCAATAATATTGCTGGTATTACCCATAGCACATGCTGCATCTAAATCATTCACCGTGGTTGCCAACGTATTTACTCTTAAACGCTTGATCTCCTTGAAGGGCTTTTCTTCAGAGATCTTCAATGCATACAACGATGACACAGGATTGCACGCTATGCATGCTTCCTTTGAGACAAATGAAGCAAACTCACTAAAGCTTGGATAATCTTTATCTTGATCTAGCTGTTTTGTGACATAACGGTTCCACCTACTCGTCACCCAGTTGGGAAGCTTGACTAGTATCTTCTGATTCTCTTCGCAATCATTCAACACCTGAAGACCCTTGATGTGCGGCATAGCATCACTACATGATTGCAAGAAGTCACTGAACTCTCTTAGCTTAATGTACTCTGATGCACCAATCTTAGGCCACCTATTTAGTTTCTCTCTAAAGGCACGTTGCGCCACAAAGGAGTGACCATATCTAGCATTTAACTTCTCCCAGGCTTGCTGATAGGCTTGTTCATCTTTCCTATAAAGACTACCTTTCAAAACTGATCTTGCTTCACCATCAATATACTTTTGCAAATAGAACAGCCTGTCTGCTGAATTCAGACACCGTCTCTCTATAAGAGCCTTAAAGGTTGTGCTCCACTCTATAAACTTAAGTGGGTCACCAAAAAATACAAAAGGTTCTGGAACGGGAAGTCGAGATAGGGCAATTGACTCTTGCAATGCCTGTACTACGGATACCTCACCTTTTGTGACTTGCGGACTCAAACTTGATGTATTAGGAACCAGGGGACTGGGGTTGCTCACATCACTACATGCTGAACCACACTGCTGACTTCTTACTCTTAACTCCTCCTCAGTATACACTCGAAGCCTTGCTTCCATAACCTCAATGTCTCTACGATTTTCAAGCTTCTTCAATCGCTGCCTTTGTGCATCAATGTCAGCCTCCATTTCCATTTCTGCTTTCTTTGCAGCTAACAACGCGGCAGTTTCTGCTCTTCTAGCGGAAATGCTTGCAGACTCTGAAGAGGGTTTAGAGTGATTACTAAAAACTGTGGCTCTAGAAACTGTGGATCCATATATGGACCTAGCATACTCACAGTCCAACAACACACGCAATCTTGCCTTCTTAGCTTCGGCATCGAACTCCATGCAATGCTCCACTAAACGTACATTCATTATTTTAATCAAGTCTGCAGTCACAGCTGAACATGCATCTATTTTTCTTCTAATTTCTTGACTTGGTACTGCTTGGAGTCGCATGCTATCATATAGGCCTTTCAATTCAGATTCTTTCTTCTCAACCCCATCCATCATGTCACACAAGTCACTTTCAGAACACTCCTGTTTTAACTTTAAACGAACCTCTCTGACATGGATCTTCCAACTATCATATGCAGATATGAACTTACTTTCCCTTTGGACCAGTTCTTGTGCTTTTAACTCCTGCATCTTTGGTGTTAAATGTTTATCACGGGAAGATTTCCTAATTTCATTGGTCTTTAATAAAGTAGAATTAAGCTCTTTAAGTCTTGCCTCAGATTTTCAGTACATGTGGTACATGATTCATGTCGATTTCTCACAACACACTCATTAACTTGATTCCCTGGTATATCACCAAAAAAGACTGTTTGCTCTTGTAATGGAGATTCATTTTGCTCTGCTAAATCACCCTGAACTGACATTTTCGCTCTTAAAAATGTAACACTTTAAACAATACAAAACATATAATGAAATAACAGTCAATAACAGTGAAACTCTTAAATAGAGTAATGCCACTTAAATGTTTACTTTAAACACTATTTCAATTAAGCAAATTAAGAACCAATTGTCACTAGGACATTTCTGTCTTACATTGTTCTCTAATTATAGACAGCTTTGTCTTGTAACAATTTTATTTTAACTTCTAAAACCATCCATTTACCAAAGATAACATTTAATATTTTATAGTCTGACCTGCTGATGCACGGATGAATCAGGCTGCGTGAGAAAGTCCTCCATCGGGATGTATCACAACTGTACGTTAAACCCGCAACAAACCACCGCGGGAAGACGCATAGTTGCACGCTGAAACTTGCAACAATCAGTCCTACGAAATGAGGCACCGGCTGCACGATGAACCCAGTTTGCAACACTCAAGGATCCAGGAATACCGCACTAGAATCGTGCGCCGAAGACAACCGCCTCTATCACCGCAGGAAGCAGCCAACCACTCAGAAAGACCCAGACGCGAGAAGCCGCACGCTGAAGCCGAAGTAAACTTTGGTGGAATGGAATTAGGCCACGTTTTCACTGTAACTACTCGCTGGTCATTAAACAGTCCATGTTTCCAAAATACTGATGTCCATTTGTTTTATTTATAGATATGGAACACCGTGAAAACTACATACAAACAGAAACACAAAAAATATAGTTTTACACACACATAACAATACGAAGGACATCAATGCAAATAAAGAAATATACATAAATTAACACTTTTACCGTGTTGGCCTGGTTACCAGCAGTAGAATGGTGAAGAGCTCTAACAGGTGTTAGTTTAAATCTCATCATTCAATTTGCAGCACTTCCAGGTTAAATCTAATCAGGAAGGTCACATGACCTTCGATTTAATAAAACTTAGCAGTACCACAAAATAATCACATCAGAATTCATGCAATTGACACACATACACAATATTATATTTAAATTGTAAAGTCTTAAAAATACAAAAAGGAGCAAAACCCTGATATTACAAATACCTCATACACAACCCATAAATGAATTATCAGTGTCAGCTACACTCCCACCAAATTACCCTTGATCTATTCAATAAACATAGAATGCAACAATTTGAATAATCAATGGAAATTTCCAGGCATCAACACAATACATGAAAACAACTAACATGATTCTATCCCCACAATTCATTATTACACATTATTCAGTTAAAATGAACAAATTGTTCACCATATCAAATTGTTTTAATATTAAATGCAGTACAAATCAACATGTGACCAAAATGCCAAGACCTACATGATATCAATACACCTGAATTTGAATAAAGTGATAAGGCAATTTATCTTTTAGTTAAATCACTGCTGCTGTTAACTCTTATCTTGGTATGGAGACAACTTGTGTGGGGGCAACTCTCGCTTTCCCCGTGACTAAGGCACAATGTACCTTGGTACACTCACCAGCCTGATATAGGAGCACTGACCATAACCTTTACTACTTGCGTCAAAAAGGTGTTGCAACTCAGTTCTCAAGATCTTCCCGAAGTTTGAAGATGTTAAACCTATTGGTATCTGTATCTTTTCTAGATTAGACAAATCCTTCAACCAGCTCTCCCACCTTGATCTCAATTCAATGTGTAGTGGTTCATCCCAACTGATGCCCTTATGACACATCTCTTGCAGCACCTTCTTACCGGATATGATGAATGGAGCCAAGAACCCCAATGCATCATAAATGGAAGCCACAATGGAAAGAATACCACGTTGTGTGGCAGGTTTCTCATCAAGCACAGAATTAAAGGTAAAGGCGTCATTCTCCACGTCCCACCTTACTCCCAGAACATTCTTAACTGGAAGATAATCATTATGGAAATCCACATTTTTCACCTCAACAGCACGGTCACTCTCACTGATGGACGCAAGCACTTCTCTATTGTTGGAAACAAATTTGTGAAGGTGTAGCTTTCCTTTAGCACACCGAGCCTGAGCTTCTTCCACCAGCCTAATTGCCAGCTCAACGGATTCCAGCCAGAGAAAAGACTAAGACAGAAATCAAGGGTCAAGAGCCCAACTAAAGCAAACACTGATCTCTAACATGGTTACTTCAAATGAAACAAATCAACATCTAAACCTTAGTTCATTCTCAATAAGATCTTCTGTAGACGTCTGACAGAAATAAAGTCAGTCTGGTTATTAATAAGTGGAGCTGGTGATGCTGTTTGTGGGGTTGTTTAATCAGATCTTGAGAGATTTCATGTATTTTATTTCAGTTGATTTCATCTAAGGCTGTGTCTGAAGTCAGTTGTAGTAGTTCTTGTGTTTCTCTTTTCTTCAGTGATTCTGTTTGTTAACAGCAGCTGTTCATCACTAATTCTCAATCAGCACTTAGTTAATCGCTTAATTACTTAAATGCAAAGTTTTAAAACTTACATGGTTTAAATCAAGGCAATCTGTTTACTCAAACGGTTTGAAGGTTATTTGTCAGGTTTTACAGTGTATATTATATATGAAAACAAATATATATACAACTTTTTAAAACATTAAATGTATATTGTTTTTATGTCGATGTCCATCAGTGAATCTGCTGTCACGGGAACATCTCAGCTGAAGATAATGAGGAAATTATGTCGCTCCTTTAGCAAAGTGCTTTCCTAACGACTTCTTAATGGCACACACATGCCCTACTCACTCCAAAGTCCCCGCTCCAAGGGGATAGGGATGATCACTTCCAAATTTAATTAGCCCGGGTACCGTTTGGTACCGGAACATCCCTACACTGCAGTATGAAAAATTGTCACCACTGTTGAGGATCGTGTGATAAGTGTGTTTGTCTAAAAACCTGAACTGATTGTCTCCTTTTGTGTCTTTCAACATTGTACTTCAACATTTTTTTTACTTCAGTTCAGTAATAGCTGAGTGTCAGTCTACTATCCAAAAATAAACACAATTTCATGATGTTCAGTCATCATGAGTTATAAGCAGAAAAAACATAAGATCATCTGTTACTGCAAGGTTCGACTCAACAATGCATACATGTTTGTTGCGAAAACAATATTGCAATCGTTTTGAATCAAATTAGTTTGAATTAGTAAAAGGGTCAAGACACTACTTAAAGCAAACCCTGACCACAATTATGGTGGCATAGTGTTTTTTTTTTTTCTTTTACTTTTTTTTCAGTTGAAGGCTGTGGCTAAATTCAGTTGTAGTTCTTGTGTTTCTCTTTACTTCAGTGATGTGGATTGTTGACAGCAGGTGTTCATCACTAATGCACAATCATCATTTAATTAGTCACTTAATTATCTCTTTAGCTTTAACCCTTTGAGGACTTGAATATGACTTGAAGACTTGCTTGTGACTTGAAAGTCCCACCTCTGATAGACAGAGCCGTAGATCGCTGACAAGCCACGCCATATCGCGTTCATTATCGAAGGCGATTCATCTGCGGTAATGAACGCGATATGGCGTGGCTTGTCAGTGATCTACGGCTCTGTCTATTAAATGCCACTCCAATTATAAGCAGGTGATGGAGATTTTAGCGGTGATCACGGAAGCAGCTTTACTGATTAGATGCGCATGATCATATCGTTAGATATATCGCCCAGCCCTAATCTGATCCTCTGTAATTCTCAATAACAGCAGGTGTTAATCATTAATGCACAATCATCATTTAATTAGTCACTTAATTATCTCATTAACTTTAACTCTTTGAGGACTTGGGATTTGACTCAAGACTCGTTTGTGACTTGGAAGGAATGACTTGGTTCCTCCTCTGATGAAATCGGCTGGTGAGTTCATGGGTGGAACAAAAATATGGCAGGACTTTTACTCTTTGGCACCTGGACTTCCCACCTCTGAGTACCAGCACAGGATAAAACTCATCCATGACTCCCAGCATGCATTGCGACATGAATAAATTATGCCCCTGAATAGTTCACTTATTTTCTTGAATTCTTATGTGCTTATAATTTTGCTTTTGTCTTAAGTTTTAGTAGCATGTTTTGTGATGCTCAGAACCAGAGGTGGGAAGTCCAGGTGCCATAATACTTATCTGTATGTAAACATGTTGTAGACCTTTTATATTCTGTACTTACTGCTTATTGCACTTCTGGTTAGATGCTAACTGCATTTCATTGCCTTGTACCTTACATGTGCAGTGACAATAAAGTTGAATCTAATCTATTTCATGATATTTTCCCCATTTTAAATTTTTAATATTCAATAAAAGGTAATATTAATTGTGATTTTTTTTTAAATAAAAGATCAAAAGGATTAACAATGCAGATTAATTCTCACAACCTTCTTTGATCATATTTAACAAGGGTGCCTATATTTTTGGTCATGACTGTAGTTAAACAAAATTTCAAATCAATGTTTTTGAATTAATTATCTATTCTGTATACTTTATGTATTTGAATTCATATGAAATAGTAAAAACACCTCTGAATGTCACTGCAAAAATATCACAAAAAGACTTTATGTGATTTAAGAATTTAAATATAAAATTACTCACCAGTGACAGTAACACTGACATCCCTCTGAATGATGCTACTGCTGTTGATGATCTGTAGTGTGTAATCTCCAGAGTCTGTGTTTGTGATGTCTCTAATGTTCAGAGATCCAGTCTGATGATCCAGCTTCAGTCTGTCTCTGAATCTCTCAGTACCTTCATTATTACACTGAACATCTGTACAGATAAAACTGAGATCTCCACTGATTTCAGCAATGAGAATGTCATTAAAACGCCATCTAATATCTTCTTGTTGGTTTGTTTCAGCATCAGTGTGTAAAGTGACTGAATCTCCCTCCATCACTGATACTTTGCCTGAACCAACAGAATAACCTGAAGAAGAAATCAACAGTTCATTACAAGTCAAACAAAAAACAAACAGGGTACACCTCCTGAAGTGGTTAAGAATGAATATGTTCAAATCCTTCTCGAAAACATTTCAGAGATCATTGACAGCTGGGCCCGGTTTTTCAAAAGTAATCCAGTAGGATTTTGGATAACGGATTGGATCAAATCTTGAAAATGTGTTTTTCAAAAGAAAAAACGGATTACATAATCGGATTAGATCACGTAATCCAATCTTGGTTTTGATCCGGATCAAACCTTTAGTTTGGGTTTTTTTAAGAACTTTTTTATAGGATTTGGATCACATTGATCCAAAAAATCTGGATTAAACTGATCCCATCAGAAGGGTGGATTCAGCGTGGATTTCATGGCCAAAATGTAATGAAAACTTTAAAAATGTATCAAATAATACTATATTTGGATCATGCAGTATCTTACAAGATATCCTATTTATTCATAATGTTTTAATTTTATTTGTTAGTCAGGCTACAGTGATTAGGTAGGCTTTAACGTATTCAGCCTTTCAGTATAGGCTACAGCAAAGTAGAAAGAATTTGCGCTCATAAAATAATCCCCCAAACAGCTGTCAAAATTGACCAAAAACAATACATTTTATTCTGTCACTAATTGAATTATATATTCATCACAATTGAAAATATTTTGTACATTAAGTCTTTTTTTTTTTTTATTCAATACATCTAGGCTATACTTTATACTTGTTATAAATATCCTCAATGTACAGTGTTTGTGTTGTAGGTCTCAGATGAGCGGACTGCTGGGAGAGGATGGGGTGGGGGTTTTCTTGTTTTTAGTTTTTTTTTTTTTTAAAATGTGTGGGTTTTCATTTCAAATAAAAATAAACTAATATTGACCCCACACTGGCTATTCTACTTGTTGCTCTTTACATATCTATAGTTCTACATTGTGATTTCCTATCCTGTTTGAGCACTGGTTATCAAGATTTGGTGATCCTGAAAAGTTCCTATCCGGATCAGATTGATCCAATCCGATGCTGCTTTAAAAAACTGGCTCCAAAATTAAGATGGATTACGTGATCACGGATCGCAAAAAAAGGATTACTAAATCCGGATCAATTTTATCCGGATTAAACATTTTGAAAAACTGGGCCCTGGTCTTTTCACAAAAGAACAGCTTTCCCATCAAAGGAAATGCATGGTTTTTATTTTTAATCCTATTGTTTGAATTTCCCACATAAATAACTTGTTTTCTTTAAAATTCTATTAATTCAGCAGAACCTAAAAGCAACTCACATCACATACAGTGTACACTGATCAGTTTATGCACAAATGTCTTGATTCCCAGCTAGATTTTTTTTTGTTCTAAAAATGTCCTAAGAACATTACCATGGATTGTTCTAACAATGTGTTTAATGAGTAGTTTTATTTTTGTTCCCAGAACAAAATAACAAAAATAAAGATTACAGCAGCTAAAAAACATCACTGACAAGTAAATTTCAAATTTCACAACTAAAGCTAACACTTACCACCATTATGGTGACATCAAACCAAACTATTACTTTTAAACAGACATCAACATCCAACATCTAAACATATGCTTAAATCTTAATTAGAATGTTAGGGGATAATGTTCTAATAATGTTATTAATAAACATTTTTAGAATGTTTTTAGAGAACGTTATCCTATCTTTTGAGAGAACATTCTGGGAAATAAAATAAAACTACCCGCTAAAAACATTGTTAGAACAATCCATGGGAATGTTCTCAGAACATTTTTAGAACAAAAAAATCTAGCTGGGAAGTAGATGAAAGTAAATGGCTGCAGATGGAACCGGACACATATGAGATAAAAGATATATTTTTAGAGTATCATCATGAAATTATACTCACTAGTGACAGAGACACAGAAGATCTTTTCGATGCTGCCACTGATCTGTAGTTTATATTCTCCAGCATCTTCAGTTCTGATGATCATGATGACCAGAGATCCAAACTCATCCAGCTTCAGTCTGTCTTTGAATCTCTCTTTACACCGGACATTAGTACAGATCTTACTAATATTTCCAGTGATTTCAGCAATGAGGATGTCATTAAAATACCATCTAATCTCTTCCTGTAGGTTTGTTTTAAAGTCAGTGTGTAGAGTGACTGAATCTCTTGTCCTCACTGACACTGACACCACACCTGCACAAAAACCAGACACAACTGAAGTGAACAGTTCATTATGAGCCAAACAATCAGGAAAGTGCTGTATATAAAAAAAATAGTAATTATAAATCTCAAGATCATAAATATTGTGAGTAGTCAAATTTGTCTGGATTCATGATGTAACACATGCAAACAAACCGCAGAAGAATAAATATCTTATACATTTTAAAAGAGTAGTTTACCCAAAATGAACATTTCCTGATTATTTACTCATCCTCATGCCTTTCAAGATGAATATGACTTTGATTCATTAACAGAGATTAAGGTTCTTGAGGAAAACATACCAGGATTTTCTCCATCTAATGCATATGATCAGGCAATGATCTCAAAGTCCCTTCTATTATATTGGAAGGTTTTACTCAAAAACCTTAATTTCTCTTTGGTTGAAGAAAGAAATTCATATTAATCTTGTCTTTTGGTCTTTTGATGTCTTTGGGATGAGTAAATAATCACTACTCCTACTCCTTTAATTAGGGCTGGGCGATATATCTAACGATATGATCATGCGCATCTAATCAGTAAAGTTGCTTCCGTGATCACCGCTAAAATCTCCATCACCTGCTTATAATTGGAGTGGCATTTAATAGACAGCAGAGGTGGGACTTTCAAGTCACAAGCAAGTCTTCAAGTCATATCCAAAATCCTCAAAGGGTTAAAGTTAATGAGATAATTAAGTGACTAATTAAATGATGATTGTGCATTAATGATGAACTTCTGCTGTTAACAATCAACATCACTGAAGTAAAGAGAAACACAAGAACTACAACTGAATTTAGCCACAGCCTTCAACTGAAAAAAAAAAAAAAAAAAAAAAAAAACACTATGCCACCATATTTGTGGTAAGGGTTTGCTTTAGGTAGTCTCTTGACCCTTTTATTAATTCAAAGCAATTTGATTCAAAACAATTTCAATATTGTTTTTTGCAACAAACATGTATGCATTGCTGAATCAAACCTTGTAGTGACAGATGATCTTATGCTTTTTCTGCTTTTATCTCATGTTGATTTGGACATCATGAGATAGTCTTCTTTGGATTGTTGACTGACATTCAGCTTTTACCAGAGTTGGGACTTTCAAGTCACAAGCAAGTCTTCAAGTCATATCCCAAGTCCTCAAAGGGTTAAAGTTAATGACATAATTAAGTGACTAATTAAATGATGATTGTGCATTAATGATGAACACCTGCTGTTCTTGAGAATTACAGAGGATCAGATGTTGATGTTTTATTGGTTAAAGTGATGCAACCATAATGGAGATCAGCGTTTGCTTTAGTGGGGCTCTTGACCCTTGACTGTCATGTTAGATCTCTTTATGTAGCATTGCATGTGGTGCTGTAAAGCAGGGAGAAGAAATTAATCTGTATGTGATAGGTGGTCAGATTACAATCAAATTAACATTAGCTCTATTTAAGTTTAGCATAATCAACCCAGTAAAACTACACTATGGAAAACAAATTAAGGAAAGTGAATTTTAAATCTACTAAGTGCATGCAAAATTTGAAAAACTATACTCTGTAGACACACACAGACATCAAGAACCAGCATATGACTCTCAACAGTGGTGACAAACAACAAAATGTTGCATGCTGGGTAAAAACTCCTGTCATGCACTGCAGTATGAAAAATTGTCACCACTGTTGAGGATCGTGTGATAAGTGTGTTTGTCTAAAAAACCTGAACTGATTGTCTCCTTTTGTGTTTTTCAACATTGAAGCATTGTGATTATTTTTACTTCAGTTCAGTAATAGCTGAGTGTCAGTCTACTATCCAAAGATAAACACAATTTCATGATGTTCAGTCAACATGAGTTATAAGCAGAAAAAGCATAAGATCACCTGTTACTGCAAGGTTCGACTCAACAATGCATACATGTTTGTTGCGAAAACAATATTGCAATCATTTTGAATCAAATTGGTTTGAATTACTAAAAGGGTCAAGACACTACTTAAAGCAAACCTTGACCACAATTATGGTGGCAGTGTTTTTTTTTTTTCTTTTACTTTTTTTTTCAGTTGAAGGCTGTGGCTAAATTCAGTTGTAGTTCTTGTGTTTCTCTTTACTTCAGTGATGTTGATTGTTAACAGCAGATGTTCATCACTAATGCACAATCATCATTTAATTAGTCACTTAATTATCTCTTTAGCTTTAACCCTTTGAGGACTTGAATATGACTTGAAGACTTGCTTGTAACTTGAAAGTCCCACCTCTGATAGACGGAGCCGTAGATCGCTGACAAGCCACGCCATATCGCGTTCATTATCGCCTGCGGTAATGAACGCGATATGGCGTGGCTTGTCAGCGATCTACGGCTCTGTCTATTAAATGCCACTCCAATTATAAGCAGGTGATGGAGATTTTAGCGGTGATCACGAAAGCAGCTTTACTGATTAGATGCGCATGATCATATCGTTCGATATATCGCCCAGCCCTACCTTTAATGAACACGCAAGCCATACAATTTTAATATCTATAATAATACTTCAAGAAAGTGTGGTATTACCACACCATATGTGACCCTGAAACACAAAAGCAGTCATATATACCACAGGTATATTTATAGCAATAGACAAAAATACTCTGTATGATCCAAAATTAAAGATTTTTCTTTTATGCAAAAAAACATGAAAATATTTTGTCAATTTCCTACAGTAAAAAAAAATTAAAAAAAAATATTATATATATATATATATATATATATATATAATTAGTAATAATAAGAGTTGATTTACTTTAATGGCACTTTTTTTTGCACCTTCAGATTCCAGATTTTCAAATAGTTGTAGCTCAGCCATATATCGTTTTATCATAATAAATCATACATCAATAGAAAGCTTGTTTATTTATTTATTTATTTATTTTTGACTGTAGGGTAGGGCTGGGCGATATATCTAACGATATGATCATGCGCATCTAATCAGTAAAGCTGCTTCCGTGATCAACGCTAAAATCTCCATCACCTGCTTATAATTGGAGTGACATTTAATAGACAGAGCCGTAGATCGCTGACAAGCCACGCCATATCGCGTTCATTATCGCAGATGAATCGCCTTCGATAATGAACGCTATATGGCGTGGCTTGTCAGCGATCTACGGCTCTGTCTATCAGAGGTGGGACTTTCAAGTCACAAGCAAGTCTTCAAGCAATATTCAAGTCCTCAAAGGGTTAAAGCTAAAGAGATAATTAAGTGACTAATTAAATGATGATTGTGCATTAGTGATGAACATCTGCTGTTAACAATCAACATCACTGAAGTAAAGAGAAACACAAGAACTACAACTGAATTTAGCCACAGCCTTCAACTGAAAAAAAAGTAAAAAAAAAAAAAAAAAACACCATAATTGTGGTCAGGGTTTGCTTTAAGTAGTGTCTTGACCCTTTTACTAATTCAAACCAATTTGATTCAAAACAATTGCAATATTGTTTTTAGCAACAAACATGTATGCATTGCTGAATCAAACCTTGTAGTGACAGATGATCTTATGTTTTTTCTGCTTATAACTCATGATGACTGAACATCATGAAATTGTGTTTATCTTTGGATAGTAGACTGACACTCAGCTATTACTGAACTGAAGTAAAAAAAAAAAAAATCACAATGCTTCAATGTTGAAAGACACAAAAGGAGACAATCAGTTCAGGTTTTTAGACAAACACACTTATCACACGATCCTCAACAGTGGTGACAATTTTTCATACTGCAGTGCATGACGGAGTTTTTACTAAGGTTTTACCCAGCATGCAACATTTTGTTGATTGTCACCACTGTTGAGAGTCATATGCTGGTTCTTGATGTCTGTGTGTGTATAGTTTTTCCAATTTTGTATGCACTTAGTAGATTTAAAATTCACTTACCTTAATTTTTTTTTTCCATAGTGTACTTTTACTGGGTTGATTATGCTTAACTTAAATAGAGCTAATGTTAATTTGATTGTAATCTGAGCACCTATCACATACAGATTAATTTCTTCTCTCTGCTTTACAGCACCTCATGCAATGCTACATAAAGAGATCTAACATGACAGTCAAGGGTCAAGAGCCCCACTAAAGCAAACACTGATCTCCATTATGGTTGCATCACTTTAACCAATAAAACATCCACATCTGATCCTCTGTAATTCTCAAGAACGGTGTTCATCATTAATGCACAATCATCATTTAATTAGTCACTTAATTATCTCATTAACTTTAACCCTTTGAGGACTTGGATATGACTTGAAGACTTGCTTGTGACTTGAAAGTCCCACCTCTGCTGTCTATTAAATGCCACTCCAATTATGTGATGGAGATTTTAGCGGTGATCATGGAAGCAGCTTTACTGATTAGATGCGCATGATCATATCGTTAGATATAGGGCTGGGCGATATATCGAACGATATGATCATGCGCATCTAATCAGTAAAGCTGCTTCCGTGATCACCGCTAAAATCTCCATCACCTGCTTATAATTGGAGTGGCATTTAATAGACAGCAGAGGTGGGACTTTCAAGTAGGGCTGGGCGATATATCGAACGATATGATCATGCGCATCTAATCAGTAAAGCTGCTTCCGTGATCACCGCTAAAATCTCCATCACCTGCTTATAATTGGAGTGGCGTTTAATAGACAGCAGAGGTGGGACTTTCAAGTCACAAGCAAGTCTTCAAGTCATATCCAAGTCCTCAAAGGGTTAAAGTTAATGAGATCATTAAGTGACTAATTAAATGATGATTGTACATTAGTGATGAACTTCTGCTGTTAACAATCAACATCACTGAAGTAAAGCGAAACACAAGAACTACAACTGAATTTAGCCACAGCCTTCAACTGAAAAAAAAAAGTAAAAGAAAAAAAACACACTATGTCACCATAATTGTGGTCAGGGTTTGCTTTAGGTAGTCTCTTGACCCTTTTACTAATTCAAAGAAATTTGATTCAAAACAATTTCAATATTGTTTTTGCTACAAACATGTATGCATTGCTGAATCAAACCTTGTAGTGACAGATGATCTTATGCTTTTTCTGCTTATAACTCATGTTGACTTAGACATCATGAGATAGTCTTCTTTGGATTGTTGACTGACATTCATCTTTTACCAGAGTTGGGACTTTCAAGTCACAAGCAAGTCTTCAAGTCATATCCCAAGTCCTCAAAGGGTTAAAGTTAATGAGATAATTAAGTGACTAATTAAATGATGATTGTGCATTAATGATGAACACCTGCTGTTCTTGAGAATTACAGAGGATCAGATGTTGATGTTTTATTGGTTAAAGTGATGCAACCATAATGGAGATCAGCGTTTGCTTTAGTGGGGCTCTTGACCCTTGAGTGTCATGTTAGATCTCTTTATGTAGCATTGCATGAGGTGCTGTAAAGCAGAGAGAAGAAATTAATCTGTATGTGATAGGTGGTCAGATCACAATCAAATGAACATTAGCTCTATTTAAGTTTACCATAATCAACCCAGTAAATCAACACTATGGAAAAAAAATTAAAGTGAATTTTAAATCTACTAAGTGCATACAAAATTTGAAAAACTATACTCTGCAGGCACACACAGAGATCAAGAACCAGCATATGACTCTCAACAGTGGTGACAATCAACAAAATGTTGCATGCTGGGTAAAACCTTAATAAAAACTCCCGTCATGCACTGCAGTATGAAAAATTGTCACCACTGTTGAGGATCGTGTGATAAGTGTGTTTGTCTAAAAACCTGAACTGATTGTCTCCTTTTGTGTCTTTCAACAATGAAGCATTGTGATTTTTTTTTTTTTACTTCAGTTCAGTAATAGCTGAGTGTCAGTCTACTATCCAAAGATAAACACAATTTCATGATGTTCAGTCATCATGAGTTATAAGCAGAAAAAGCATAAGATAAGATGTTATTGCAAGGTTTGATTCAGCAATGCATACATGTTTGTTGCAAAAACAATATTGCAATTGTTTTGAATCAAATTGGTTTGAATTAGTAAAAGGGTCAAGACACTACTTAAAGCAAACCCTGACCACAATTATGGTGGCATAGTGTTTTTTTTTTTCTTTTACTTTTTTTTTTTCAGTTGAAGGCTGTGGCTAAATTCAGTTGTAGTTCTTGTGTTTGTCTTTACTTCAGTGATGTTGATTGTTAACAGCAGATGTTCATCACTAATGCACAATCATCATTTAATTATTTACTTAATTATCTCTTTAGCTTTAACCCTTTGAGGACTTGAATATGACTTGAAGACCTGCTTGTGACTTGAAAGTCCCACCTCTGATAGACAGAGCCGTAGATCGCTGACAAGCCACGCCATATCGCGTTCATTATCGAAGGCGATTCATCTGCGATAATGAACGCGATATGGCGTGGCTTGTCAGCGATCTACGGCTCTGTCTATTAAATGCCACTCCAATTATAAGCAGGTGATGGAGATTTTAGCGGTGATCACAGAAGCAGCTTTACTGATTAGATGCGCATGGTCATATCGTTAGATATATCGCCCAGCCCTACTTTCAAGTCACAAGCAAGTCTTCAAGTCATATCCCAAGTCCTCAAAGGGTTAAAGTTAATGAGATAATTAAGTGACTAATTAAATGATGATTGTGCATTAGTGATGAACATCTGCTGTTCTTGAGAATTACAGAGGATCAGATGTTGATGTTTTATTGGTTAAAGTGATGCAACCATAATGGAGATCAGTGTTTGCTTTAGTGGGGCTCTTGACCCTTGACTGTCATGTTAGATCTCTTTATGTAGCATTGCATGAGGTGCTGTAAAGCAGAGAGAAGAAATTAATCTGTATGTGATAGGTGGTCAGATTACAATCAAATTAACATTAGCTCTATTTAAGTTTAGCATAATCAAACCAGTAAAACTACACTCTACTAAGTGCATACAAAATTTGAAAAAACTATACTCTGTCGACACACACAGACATCAAGAACCAGCATATGACTCTCAACAGTGGTGACAATCAACAAAATGTTGCATGCTGGGTAAAACCTTAGTAAAAACTCCCGTCATGCACTGCAGTATGAAAAATTGTCACCCCTGTTGAGGATCGTGTGATAAGTGTGTTTGTCTAAAAACCTGAACTGATTGTCTCCTTTTGTGTCTTTCAACATTTAGATTTTTTTTTTTTACTTCAGTTCAGTGTGTCAGTCTACTATCCAAAGATAAACACAATTTCATGATGTTCAGTCATCATGAGCTATAATCAGAAAACACATAAGATCATCTGTTACTGCAAGGTTTGACTCAACAATGCATACATGTTTGTTGCGAAAACAATATTGCAATCGTTTTGAATCAAATTGGTTTGAATTAGTAAAAGGGTCAAGACACTACTTAAAGCAAACCTTGACCACCGTTATGGTGACATAGTGTTTGTTTTTTTTCGTTTACTTTTTTTGCAGTTGAAGGCTGTGGCTAAATTCAGTTGTAGTTCTTGTGTTTCTCTTTACTTCAGTGATGTTGATTGTTAACAGCAGAAGTTCATCACTAATGCACAATCATCATTTAATTAGTCACTTAATTATCTCTTTAGCTTTAACCCTTTGAGGACTTGAATATGACTTGAAGACTTGCTTGTGACTTGAAAGTCCCACCTCTGATAGACGGAGCCGTAGATCGCTGACAAGCCACGCCATATCGCGTTCATTATCGCCTGCGATAATGAACGCGATATGGCGTGGTTTGTCAGCGATCTACGGCTCTGTCTATTAAATGGCACTCCAATTACAAGCAGGTGATGGAGATTTTAGCGGTGATCACGGAAGCAGCTTTACTGATTAGATGCGCATGATCATATCGTTAGATATATCGCCCAGCCCTAATATATATATATATATATATATATATATATATATATATATATATATATATATATATTTCCACACCATTTTATGAGACTTCCATTAGCTTTGATAACATAGTAGACAGACATGTTTAAATAAATAAATACAAATCGCATTGAAGTTAGAAAAAGATCTGACGTTTTTATCTTTAAAAAACTACTGTGTATACTGTTTTATTCACTTAAAAAAGTATACAAGATCAAAGATGGAAATAATTACTGAGTATCATGAATTAATTTTACTCACTAGCAGCAAAAACACTGAAGGTCCTCATGATGGTGAATCTGCTGCTCCTGATCTGTAGTTTATAAAGTCCAGAGTCTGGGATTGTGATGTTTGTGATGTTCAGAGATCCAGTCTGATGATCCAGCTTCAGTCGGTCTCTGAATCTCTCTTTACACTGAACATCTTCACAGATCTTACTCTGATCTCCAATGTTTTCAGCGATGAGAGAGTCATTAAAATACCATGTTATCGAATTATTTGGGTTTTTCATTACACGAGTGTCTAACGTAACAGATTCTCCCTCCTTCACTGACTTTTTCTTTATTTCATGTCGTTCTGCATCAGAAACACCTGAAACACAAACCAACAGCTGCTGGAGGATCTTTTTAGCACTGTAAAGCTGTAAAGACTCAATCAATAGCTTATAAAGTGCTATATGCAGGTGACTTGACCTTTTTTACATGTATTTATTTATATTTACATCAACTTTTTTATTATATTATTATGTTCTAACAATGAAATATTTTTTTAAATAATTTTTTATTACATGAAATAGCTTCAATTATACAAATTCCAAAAATATTTGTAAAAAAAAATAATAATAATTGGGGGATATTTAGGAAAATGTTGCCATATGGCAACAGTGTACCACAATGGAAAATATCCAAAAAAGTAGTTTTTCTATTAAATTATGATTATCTTTTAAATTTACATTTAAATTTCTTTTAGATATTGATACATTTTTATACTTGGAACTCATGCAAACCAAAGGGAAATAGGTTCCTATCATTAAACCTTCAAAATGGTACTTAAAAGTATTATTATAATGCTTGCAAATGGACTAAATAATGCGCTTTTGTAACATATATGCATATCAAATTCATCAGCTGTTTTATTGTTTTACATCCACAAAGTTTCCAACAAAAACAAGTCTTTCTGAAAGTATTTTATACAGCTTAAGTAAATGTATGGTAGCTTGGAACATGCACTAATACCATGCGGAACATGAAAACATAAGATACAGGTATTACGATAGGTGGCTTCCTGAAGTAAAGTGAAAAGTGAAAGTTGTGACATTTATCAAGTATGGGGAATTGGTGCTCAGGCATTTAACCTATCCAAGTGCACACGCACAGCAGTGAGAAGTGAACACACTGTGAACACACACCCAGAGCAGTAGGCATCTATATATCCAGTGCCTGCGGAGTAACTGGGGGTTCAGTGTCTTTCTCAAGAACACTTCAGCCATGGGCATTGAGAGTGGAAGAGAGTACTGTTCTCATCACCAATATAAAATATAAAAACCTACACATAGGTACAGGTTAACACCTGATATTAAAATATTTCTTCTGGGATATTAAGTTACAACAAATGTGTTTTAGAAACACACGGTTATAACAGCCAGAGAAAAGACTAAGACAGAAATCAAGGGTCAAGAGCCCAACTAAAGCAAACACTGATCTCTATCATGGTTACTTCAAATGAAACAATAAATCAACATCTAAACATTAGTTCATTCTCAATAAGATCTTCTGTAGACGTCTGACAGAAATAAAGTCAGTCTGGTTATTAATAAGTGGAGCTGGTGATGCTGTTTGTGGGGTTGTTTAATCAGATCTTGAGAGATTTCATGTATTTTATTTCAGTTGATTTCATCTAAGGCTGTGTCCAGAGGTGGGAAGTCCAGGGGCCAAAGAGTAAAAGTCCTGCCATATTTTTGTTCCACCCATGAACTCACCAGACGATTTCACCAGAGGAGGAACCAAGTCATTCCTTCCGAGTCACAAACGAGTCTTGAGTCAAATCCCAAGTCCTCAAAGAGTTAAAGTTAATGAGATAATTAAGTGACTAAAATATGGCAGGACTTTTACTCTTTGGCCCCTGGACTTCCCACCTCTGGCTGTGTCTGAAGTCAGTTGTAGTAGTTCTTGTGTCTCTCTTTTCTTCAGTGATTCTGTTTGTTAACAGCAGCTGTTCATCACTAATTCTCAATCAGCACTTAGTTAATCACTTAATTACTTAAATGCAAAGTTTTAAAACTTACATGGATTAAATCAAGGCAATCTGTTTTCTCTAACGGTTTGAGTTAACATAACTTGTCAGATTTGTAAGGATATCTGTTTACTCAAACCGTTTGAGTTAAGTTTACTTGTCGGGTTTTACAGTGTGTCAGGTTTTACAGTGCAATTTCTTTTGTCTGTTTTCTTAATTGCAGAATATTTATCATGTACATCCAGTCCTTCGTGCTGTCTTTCCTGTAAACTGGTTGAAAGGGACAGAAGTGAGAGACTTATTTACTCTCATTTGCAGAGGTGGGAAGTCCAGGTGCCAAAGAGTAAAAGTCCTGCCAGATTTTTGTTCCACCCATGAACTCACCAGCCGATTTCACAGAGGAGGAACCAAGTCATTCCTTCCAAGTCACAAACGAGTCTTGAGTCAAATCCCAAGTCCTCAAAGAGTTAAAGTTAATGAGATAATTAAGTGACTAATTAAATGAAGATGCATTAGTGATGAACACTAATTGTACTATGCTAGTACCCAGCATGCATTGCAGCAAGGTACATTTGATTCTCACCATTGTTGAGATTCATGTGCTGATTGTTGATGTCTGTGTGTGTCATCATAGATCGACTTTTTCATGTTTGTTAAACTCTAACTGATTGTTGTAATATTGCTGGCTCTCATGTGGCAGAAACACGTGGTTTATGATGTGAACATATTAATGAAACAACTGTTAGATAAAAAAGCAAATCAGCCTGTTTCATGATGATTATAAAACCATCAACAGATAACCGCCATCACCTGACCTCAATTAGCTTGCTTTGATGCCACAAATGTGTTTAACAAACACACTGTCACAGCAGCCAAAAAGATAAACAATAGAATAAGAGTTAAGAGCCAAACTAATGGAAACACTAATCACTGTTATGGTGACACACATTAGAGTTAAATCTCTGTTAATTCTCATTAAAACTTTTGTAGATGTCTAACAGAAATAAAGTCAGTCTGGTTAGTAATAAGTGAAGCTGGTAATGCTGTTTGTGGAGTTGTTTAATCCTCCTCTGGTGAGATCTCCAGAGATTAAATGCCTTCTTTTATCTTCAATTGATTTCATCTAAGGTTGTGGCTGAAGTCAGTTGTAGTTCTTGTGTTTCCTTCAGTGATTCTGCTTGTTAACAATTACTTCATATTTAATATACACAGATTTTGTGGCTCAGATAAGGTCCAGTTCTGGTTAATTTCTTTACTCTTGGCTGACATGTGGCATTGCTATGGTCTGCTTGTGGCTCAAATCTGGCAAACAGGAGCGGTCTGCCCAAGTGCCATAACTCCATGCTGCATGTGGGCCAGATCATCTTTCCACGGGTGCCAGATGTGGGCCGGATCTGGGCCATCACAATGTTGCTATGTAGGATAACCTGCCAGAGGGTAATAAAGTAGTGGGGGGTAAATGGGTCTATGCAATTAAGAAAAATAGTGATGGATCAGTACAAAGCACAGTATGTTGCTAAAGGGCACAGTCAAGAGAAAGGTGTAAACTATGATGAGACGTTTTCTCCAACTGCTAGCATGACTAGTATCAGAGTGTTGATGTAAAAAGCAGTGCAAAATAATTAGATTTTTCAACAGATGGATTTAAAAACAGCACTAATAGAATGTGAGATTTAGATAGAACAGCCAGAGGGTTACAAGGTAAAATCTCAAGGCAATGAAAAATTGTTGTGTAAACTAGAAAATCACTGTATGGACTTAAACAGTCTGGCAGGAACTGGAAC
Organism: Carassius auratus; assembly: GCF_003368295.1. Taxonomy (NCBI): domain Eukaryota; kingdom Metazoa; phylum Chordata; class Actinopteri; order Cypriniformes; family Cyprinidae; genus Carassius; species Carassius auratus. The sequence goes on from NW_020526051.1 coordinate 131,777, forward strand.
AGAATGTTACACGAATACCTACAGTATGTGAAAAAAAGTTTTTCCAAAACCAAGCTGATCATTGTTTACACAAAAGTTACAAAAACTGAGAAAGTTTTCATAATTATTTGGGTTGATGACTTGATTACTGCCGCCAGTGATCTGAGCACATTTTCTTGGCATTAACTTTGAGCAAGGTGTTGATTTTGTAAAAAATGTCACAACACGGATATGTTGAGAAACTAATTGAAAAATTGTACATGCAAAACTTTAAACCCAGAGCTGTCCCTTGTGAGCAGAAACTAAATTACACTGAGAATGCTGATGTAATGGGTGATTTCAAGAAATACAGGGAGGAAGTAGGTAACCTAATTTACCTGGCAACATGTACAAGTCCAGGCCTAAGTTTCGTAGTGAGTAAACTGGCACAATATTGTAATAAGCCAAATATAGAACAGTGGAATATTGTAAAGGCAGCCTACTGTCGCACGTTCCACATGTAAGGCTGACTATATGGAATTAGCTGCAACTATACAGGAGTGTTTATACTTGCAGCAATTGTTACAAAAAATAAGCTTGTTTTTTCAACCCAAATGCTGGGTTGAGACCGCTGCGTAGTACTTTGGGTTGTTTTAACCCAAGTTTGGGTTGAAAATTGGTCTTACTTTTAACCCATCAGGGCTGGGTTGAGAACGCGGACCTGAAGGAGAGCACGCACGTCACGTTAAGATCATACATCTTCAGTGCGAGCAGCCGCCATTTTCTCAGCGTGAAAGAAGCGAGAAGCGAGTGAAAGACATTATGGTGAGTAAAGATTAAAAACGTAAAGTTATCGTTTATTGGTTACCCGGTTGTATGAAAGGCAGAAGGTTTCATGAAAGACGGAAACAAAGGAGCTTAATGTTATATAAAAAAAAACGGACACGGTTTTCGCCTCAGACACGGAGGTCTTAACGGCCTCATTTAACGTTACTGAACGGAAGAGGTACTTTTAATATAACGTCCGTGAATGTATTTTGTCATATTTACATAAGATTTTACATTACCTGTCCTTTTTGAGTTGTTAATAGACGGTTATGGTTACGGTTACACTCAAGTTAATTTGTCTTATTTTTTGTGGTTAAACTGGATGTACATTAGTCTCCTAAAGGAAACGGCATTGTGTATAGACTAGAATAATCATTTTGAGGCTGTTAAAGTGGTAATTGTTAAAAGTATGTTTTGCATGTAATATTTCAGACTTATCAGCTCTGTCTTCATTGTCCTCGCGCCGAGAGTTAAATACACAGAAGCTGTTTGTATGAGAGTCACTCACTGTCTGAGGAGAAGGAGGCAGTGTTGCCAACTAATTTTCAGAGAAAGTTGCTAAAGGAAGGTTGATTTGTTGCTAAAAGTTGCTAAATGACGCTGTGATGTCATTGCGTGATGAGGGCGCTACGTAATCACTACGCAAAATTGTGTCACTGCATCAAATCTAAGCAAAAATACTTGATATGTTGATTTATATATTCATTTAAATAATAATAATGCATAATATAATATTAAAATATAAACAACTATTTTTTCAATTGTTGAACACTTACAAATCTTTTGAACAATTTCAGATAAATTGTTTAGCTTGTAAACTAGTAAAACTACTACACATTCTGAGAAATAGTTTTAAGTATTGTATTAGTTATTATGCTACACTCTAAAAATAGGGCAAAAGTTAATATGAAATAATTTTTCGTATAGATTTTTCACAGGTTTTTACCTGCATTTTTAATTACACATTGTATTTAGTGTTTTCAGTTTACAATGGATAATGTATAATGTCCTGGAAAAATACTAGTACCTTTTCCATTTTTCTAGATATTGTTCTTGCAATGTGATAAGTGATCAGCAATCACAGTTACAAGCTAACACGGTGTATCATTAATGAACAATTATTAAATTTGTATTATTATTAATAAATCAAACAATTGCAAACAGAAAGTAACTTGATTTACATGATGTGTACTCATCTTTGGTTTCCTCTTTTTGTGTATATTAGATGAAAATATTTTTTATCACTCAAGTCACTTATTAAACGTTGCTAAGTTGCCAAATAAATGTAAAATATTGCTAAATTTGTTGCTAGGTGCTTTTTGGAAAAAAGTTGCTAGTGAAGTCTGAAAAGTTGCTTAATCTAGCAACAAAATTGCTAAATTGGGAACATTGGGACAGATGGGTTAAGGAGAGTAAACTTCAGAATTCCTTCATGTTATCTTTATTTTTACTAAGACTAAAATAATGTTTGTTTTTGTAGATGTTGAAATCCAGAGACAAGATAACTTCATTCTTTTAAAACTAACGGGAGTTTTTTTTTTTTTTTTTTAGAAAATTTATGTTTCTGTTGTGTCCTGCCTGTTTACTTTACATTTTGATCCAACAACAGTATGATTAGATGTTCATATTTTATTGAAACCATTGATGTTCCTCTTTGCAGAACTCAAACTAACTGGAGTTAAGGACACATAAGTCTGCTTGTGTGAGGAGGTGGTGGTTTTCTCAGCTTCTTTGGAAGAGAGGGAAAGATCGTTTAAGGCAAGTTAACTTCATAATTTCATGTTATCAGTCGTTGTTGTTTTTAATAAGAGAATAATGTTTGTTTCTTTGTTTTTGTAGATGTTAAAAGCCAGAGACATGGGAGAGCATCATTCTTTAGAGATTTTATGTAAGTTATTTTTAGAAAATAAATGTTTCTCCTGCCGGTTTACTTCACATTTTGATTTTGAACAACAGCATGATTATGTGCTCGTTTTATTAAAAACATTGATGTCTGTGTTTTTCATTGCAGAACTCAAACCAACTTTGGAGTTGTCTGATTTGGAGAGTCATCATTCTTGGTCTTCCCTCTTAAAGGTAAAGTTCACACAAAAAAAATTATTTACTTGCTTTCATGTCATTACAAACCTGTAAGACTTTTGTCTGTCTTTACAACACAAATGAATATATTTTGAATTTTCTCATAATTTTGTTAATCCATTTATAGTCTAGATCAGTGGTCTCAAACTCAATTCCCCTCCATGAGCTCGGCCCTGAGCTCAAAAACGCTGCCTTATCAAGCACATGCAAAATGAAATCGAACATTTTCTAAATACAGTAGTTTCCCTTCTGAAATACAGTGATAAAAAAACACCCGCTCTGGTTTTTGAAACCCTAAAATGTAGTAATTTTAAACCATAAAAAAGCAACCCAGCAGGCTGGGTTAAACATGATAACCCAACCGGGTTGGGTTAAAATAACCCAGCATTGGGTTCGTCCCTTTTTGACCCAGCGCTGGGTTGCCAAAATAACCCAAATTGGGTTGTTTTCAACCCAGCAGTTTTTAGAGTGTACTAATCCGCTCGTAAAGGACTAAAAGCACAATCAAAATAAAAAAGTCACATGTAAACATGTTAATCGGATTGAATTGGCCAGATCTGACTAAAATTTCGATCGAATTGTAAGGGGTGGTTTATTCCTTTTGTAATCCGAGCAAGAGGACATGTAAACAGTTGATCAGATTGAAAACCGAAACTGGATAGTACTGCGGATGCGCAGTGATGTAGAACTAGCGTAGTGACGTATGACGCGTGGAACGAGGTGTTCTTCCAAGCAAATAAAGAGTCATAAATAAGTGTCCTGTCATTATAAAACTCCCTGGGACCAAGTCCCATCAGTTCTTGTTTAAGGGTGTACTCACACTAGCCAGTTTGAACCGTGCCCGAGTGCGTTTGACCACCAAAGTGCGGTTCGTTTGACTAGTGTGAGTGCTCCGAATTGTGCCCGGGCGCGGCTCGATTAGCCGGCCCTGGCCCGCTTGGAAGAGGTGGGCCAGGGCACGGTTCAGTTGGACTCGGGCGCGGTTCGCATGCAGTGTGAGCGCTAACCGTGCAGGACGCGTTGCATCACGGTTTTGCGATGCTCCAAAACCAATATGGCAGGGAAAGGGTCGCTTTGGTCTACGGCAGAGGTGCAAAACGCATAAAAACTAAAAACTGCAAAGTCCTTGCTGCACTTCAGCTGGTACCTTGCAAACATCCTCATACGAGCAGCGTGAAAATTTTCACGCCACTAAGGCGACACATCTGTTTAACAACAGGCTGTGGACCAAACAACACAAAATTATCCACAAAGAAAACAGAGCGATGCACTCCATTGTGTTCAGAGAGCGCCACTCTTCCTGTTTATCCCGAAACTGTCGCACCATAATGACGTAAGCGTGCTCCGGCACGAATGCTGAAACCCTATATGTGAGTGCAGGCCAGAGGGGGAGTGGGGAGGGGGGACAATCGTACTCGGGCCCGGTTCATGGCAACCGTGCCTCGTGTGATTACACCCTAAGACTCTCATCAACAGACGACTCATTTTGGGTCCAGGAAGGGCCACTTTTACAAGTGTTAACGTTAAGCAGCACAACAGTTCATGTGCTGGTTGTCGTATAATTAGGACCAGAAGTAGATAAATATCATGTGTGCTTTTTAAAACAGTATGCGACAGCAGCTGTAAACTCTGTATATTCATGCAGTGTGCACGTCAAAAGAGTAAATTCGATCAGAAGCTTTTGACATATAAACGCTGTAATAATAAAATCCTAATCATCGGGAAGAAGGAGGCGGGAACCAGCGCACAATCAACTGAAACTTTAATAATCACAAAATAAACAAAACAGCGCATCAGCCCCTCACGGCCACCTGAATCACACAAATAAAAACCAAACAGAACTAAAAGCCCAGGCCTGGTCCTCTCTCGTCCTTCACGGTCGTCGCTCCAGTTTTAGATCCTTCCATCTCCTACGTGGGACTCGAGACCGGTGGTGGGTCGCAGGTGATGCTCATTTCCCAATCATTCCGCCGGCCTCACTCCTTGTTCTCACGTCCCTTGGCCCCGCCCCACTCGCCACAAACGCGCATATCAACCCGATCACTTTGTTTAGCGTTCATGTAAACACTACGTTCGGATTCGTCTATCAGAATGAATTCATTCAGATGGAAGCAAAAAAAATTTTTTTATTTTTTATTATTATTTAGTTTTTAGCAGAATTGTACTAAGAGTTAATATTTCATGTATTTTACCACTAAACCTGTAGAGGGCAGTGTGGCGCATTAATGGGTTATTAGGAGACCGACAGCTCGAGTTCTGGGTCATATTAAAACTGCACTTGGGCATGGCAATAACGTGTTCGTCTCCTTATCATTCACAGGTATGGGTAATAACTCTTTTAAAGTGATTTGTGTTAAACATCCATCATTGTTACTAAGAAGAAATGTTTGGAAATGATGTGGGAATGTGTTAGTAGGATAATAGGACGAGATTTAGGTTGCAGAAAATGTTAAATGTTATGTGCTAACTCGTGATTAGCAAAATTAGCAAAGATTAACCAAAGGGACATAAAGAGAATGTCTTGATTCAGGTATGTGGAAATTTGTAAGACATTGGATTGTTTCCTAAACACATTTGTCTATCAATCATTTTGATTGTATGCATTTCCATCTACAGTGTATGTTAATTAAGTCTAGTATGTACTTTTGCAGCTATTCTATTAGTTAATGCATGTGAAGGCATAATATTGATTACGAGGGATATTTCACGTGAATAACAACATGTAATGGGGATTGTTTAATGTGTTAACACTAGTTTTATGGTCCAAAACAGTAATAATTTGGATATTAATGCATTTAAGATTATTAAAGGTGTTACAGTGAAACTGAATTAATTGCATATATGTATTTATTCATAAAGATATGGGAAATTGACACCATTTCAATCAGAGTGATTGCTATCCAGTGTTGGGCAAGCTACTTGGAAAATGTAGTGAGCTAAGCTACCAGTTACTTTACAGTAAATGAAGCTTCACTACACTGAAGCCACCCCTGGGAAATGTAGCAAGCTAAGCTACATCAACAGTAGCTTGCTACATCTAAGCTACTTTTAAAATTTAATTTTTATGTTGAACACGTTTTATTACAAGTCAATGCTATCTCAGTGCTCAAAACTGTCAGTCAAACAGATAGGCAGGTGTAATTGTTTAGTTTAATAGTTTTTTGTGTTCCTTATCAATTTGGCAACAAAAACAAACAAAATACATGTAATTAACAAAGTGCGCACAAGTATGCACCTGTTGCATGCTTAATATACTGTAGGCCTTTGCAGAACAAAATGCAAGACCTCCAAACAGTACAAAAAAATGGCCAGGCTTGACCCTGATCATTTTTAAAAGCAGCATCTGAAAACATATTTTCTCTCCGTTATCTCAGTCAGTGTCATGTACTTGTCGAGGTACGGCCACGGCGACTCACTCCTCGGGATTAACTGTTCTCCGACCTCATCCTTTGCCATCATTTCATCAAATAATTTTTTGCGTGACTGGCCAAGGAGTCCCTTATGAAAATTAACCATGGTTTACAAATAAAACCAAAAAACCATGGTTACTATAGTTAAACCATGGTAACCACAAATTAACCATGGTTTTGCTAAATTAACCATAGTTTAACCATGGTATTTGTAGTAAATCTGTGGTTATACAAATGGTAGTCAACACGCCAAAAAACCATGGGTTACTACAGTTTTACTATAATAAAACCATGGTTATTTTTCGTAAGGGGTGGTACCATCCGGAGCAGAAGGTGGCGGTAATGCATCATAAAGATGGTTGGTTGCTATCCACCATAAACATGAACAAGATGAAGTAGCGCGGTCGCGTCACTACTGATCCAGGATCAGTGATCTTAGCAGTTGTATTTCCCGATCTGAGTTTGAGCTTCAGAAATGCTTGCGAAAATGTAGCTTGTGTGGAAGCTACCGCACTACTTGGTAAAAAAAAGAGCTTCGCTACTGAAAAGCTATTTGATTCAGAAAGCAGCGAAGCTACGACCAAGCTACTGAGAAATGTAGTTAAACTAGTAGCTTCGCTGCTTGTAGCGACGCTACTGCCCAACGCTTTTGCTATCATTGTTGCATTTATACAAGTCAGTATCATTTATGGTGAAGAAATGTTTTTCTGTGATTAAATGCTGTATTCAATATCTCAAAGTATTACCAAAACTACATTATACAGAGGTATTTTCATCTTTATTGGGTTATTTTGTTCATGCAGTTATGTCAGTGCTAATATGTGAGAACTAATTGCAGTGCCTTGAATTTATTCATATGAGTATTGTTAAAGTGACAGTTGAATGCTATTTTATTGAGAATTTTGGTTTGCTTGTAGACAAAGTATGACATGTCCATATTTCAACTGTGATCATCTTTGTGATATTAAAACTAGGGATGGACCGATACCGATACTGGCATCGGGTATCGGGTCGATACTGTCATCATGTACTCATAAAAATGATCTGATACCACGCACCGATACCACGTGCGTTTTGTGAAATGAAACTGGCCGCCGCGAACTGCCGCTTTGTCTAGGTGAACACCATATGAACGTAAAATGTCGGCGGTTTGGGCTCATTTCAAGATCAGGGATGATGACAGCAGCAAGGCAGACTGTAAAGCCGCGTTTCCACCGCAGGAACTTTACCCAGGAACTAGGGACTTGGTCCGGTACTTGGTGTGTTTCCACCGCAGGAACCAGGAACTAAATAAAAGTTCCGGGTAAAAAAATGCCCCCCAGAAAGTCCCTGCTGGCGAGGTGGTACTTTTTTAAAGTTCCGGAACTTTCGGGGGCGGGACTTTGGCGCTAAACATGCTGATTGGTTGAGTTCACGCAGCATTGGTTGAGTTCAACCACCATTTATTCGGATCATTTTCAAATATGACTGTTATTGTGTCATGAAATGTAATTTTAAAAGTATTTCAGGCGAGAAGTAGTTGTTTAAAACTCAAATCTATGGTTTATTTATAAAGACAGCGCCTATTTAAAAAATGTGTTTCGCCGATCTCGTAGACGGTGAGCTCCACTCGATCAGCGGGAGCTCAGTCCTCATGTATCCGCAGAGAGCACACTCTCCTGGGATAGACCTTCTGATATGTGCCCCTGGCTCTGATGTGTCTTTAGTGGTTAAACATAACATATAATTCAGCTGCGGGGTAAATCTAACAGGTTTTCTTTGGTCTGTATTTAATTTATCTATATGTTAAAATTAAAATAAAAAAGGCAAATTTATATAATATTTCGTTTCATTGTAATGGCTGCATATACACATTTCCCTGAACTAAGTACATTTCTGCAGCTGTTATTATGCTTAAATGAAAACGAAAGGAGGCAGTGGTATTTGATATCATATTTCGTTTTATTGTAATACAGTAAGGAAAATTGCAGTAGCCATGACGAGCAGACTGAAGTTATCAAGTACGCTGCTGTTTATAGATTTACCGGACTTGCGTCGTCGCGGACATCACACTCCCAAGAAGAATGCAGGAAGTCAGAACTAACTACCGTGATGCACGTCCAAAATCAGCGTACTTTTTTTTTTTTTTTTTTTTTTTTATCAGCAGTACTTTGTATTAAGAAACGCGCGCAGACCTACGTCACCAGTCTATTTGCCTAATCTACCCGGTACTTTACACCGCGGTGGAAACGCAGAAAGCAACATGTCTGGGGGGAAAAAAGTTCCTGGGAAAAAAAGTTCCTGGCACAAATGTTCCGGGTAATTTCGGTGGAAACGCGGCATAAGTCATGTTCAGCTAAGGTGTCGAGAGTAGGAAAAGAAAGTACATCGTTTAACACCAGCAATCTAATTAAACATCTGAAGACGCATCATAGCGCTGAATACACACAGTTTAGTCAAACTAAACAAGCAACTCAGCAGCCAACATTAACACAGGTTTTACAGAAGCGCGAGAAGATGTCCAGAGATAATCGAAGGGCACAAAAAATAACAGAGGGAATTGCATACTTTATTGCACTTGATGACCAGCCATTGTCGGCTGTTGAAAATATAGGATTTCGACATCTTCTTGGCATACTAGAGCCGCGATACGAAATTCCGAGTCGCCATCACATTACAACCGCTATGCTACCGAAAGTGTTTAATGACATGAAAAAGCACGTCAGTGGCCTGTTGCGTGACGTTTCGACCGTCAGTTTTACAACAGATATTTGGTCAAGCAGTGTCTGCCCAATGTCTCTGCTCAGTTTAACTGTACAGTGGATTGATGACAACTTTACTCTTCGCCACGCCACCTTACAAGCAAAGCCACTTCGGGGTTCGCACATCAGCAAAGCCATAGCAGACGCGTTCGATGGGATGCTTCAGACCTGGTGCATTCCGAAAACCTCTGTCCACGTTGTGCTACGAGACAACGCTAAAAATATGATTAAGGGCATGAATGATGCTGGACTCCCTAGCCTTGCCTTGTGCCGCTCACACTCTCCAGCTGGTGGTCCACGAAGGACTTTTGTCACAGAGAAGTGTTGCTGATGCATTGGCTATCGGACACAAAATCGTTGGCCATTTTAAACATTCTCCTCTAGCCTACTCCTGCCTCGAAGACATTCAGTTAGAGATCGGTCAGCCTGCAAAACGACTACAGCAGGACGTACTGACCCGCTGGAACAGTACATTTTACATGATCCAGTCCCTGCTTGAGCAGAAACGGGCACTAGGAGTTTTTGTGTCCGAACATGAACTCCCTGATAATCTCACGGCTCACCAGTGGGCACTGCTGGAGAAGGTTGTAACTGTTCTGGGTCCGTTTGAGGAGTTAACATGAAAAGTTAGCTCTTCTGAAGCTATGGCAGCAGATGTGATTCCTGCTGTCACTGTATTGCAGTGATTTCTGTCTAGAGAGACCGACGATGACCATGGCATCAAAACTATGAAAGGGACTTTAGCTGCAGCTGTCAGGAGGCGATTTTCTGATGTTGAAGAACAACCCCTCTACAGCATCGCTACTCTACTCGACCCCAGGTAGGTGTGTGTGTGTGTGTGTGCGTGCATGTTTGTTTCTGTGTGTGTGTCTGTCTGTGTGCGTGTGGGTCTGTATCTATGTGCGTGCGTGTGTGTGTGTGTATGTATGTGTGTCTGTCTGTGTGCGTGTGTGTCTGTGTGCGTCTGTGTATCTGTGTCTGTGTGTGTGCTAGATAGCGAGTTAAAAGTTGCCAATGTCTTGCTGAAAAGTACATTTTAGTATTTCATTTTCATTAATAAATTATTTGATTAGGCTGTGTTATTTTAATAAATACCTCTTGTCAGATGCCTAATTTTTTTCTCCCTCTGGTATAAAAATCTTTTTTTTCTCTAATACCAACACTGCTACAAATGCCAAGGAGATGCTGATGCGTGAGCTGTTGAGGTCGTCTAGAGAAGAGGAGAATCATGACCTGCACGAACCTCCTGTCAGAAAACCACGCAGGGATCAGGCAAGCAGCAGCCTGGACAGTATATTTGATGAAATAGCAGATGAGCAAGCACCAGTCTCTCCAAACAGAGCTCAAGTAGGTTGCTGCACAATTAGAGACATACCTAGGGGAGAACACAATTTCTCGAGAAGACAAACCACTACAATACTGGGCAGTTAACAAAGTGCGGTTCCTTACTCTGGCCAAAATGGCATCCAGATACCTCTCAGCACCATGCAGTAGTGTTGCCAGTGAAAGGCTGTTCAGCTCAGTGTCACATATTGTGAATGACGACAGAAACAGAATCACAGCTGATCATGCAGAGATGATTTTGTTCATCAAAAAGAACCTGCCTCTCATTCTCCCAAAAAGTACCTAAGCTAGTTCAGACCACATTGCTGACTGAAATGTTTGTTTAATTGAAACAAGGGAGCTGTCACTGTGCCACATAGTTTAATTGTTTAATTGAAATATGAAGTAGTTTAATTGAGACTTGCAATAGTTTAAAGGGGGGGGGGGGGGGTGAAATGCTCGTTTTCACTCAATATCCTGTTAATCTTAAGTACATATAGAGTAGTACTGCATCCTTCATAAATCCAAAAAGTCTTTAGTTTTATTATATTCATAAGAGAAAGATAGTCTGTACCGATTTTTCCCGGAAAAACACGACCGGCTGGAGGCGTGACGTGTGGGCGGAGCTAAAGAATCACGAGCGCGAGTAGGCTTTTGCGTTGAGAGCATGTGGAAGCTGTGACATTACCGTGACGCACTAACAAGGAGGCAGAGATATTTGAAGCAGTTTCACTCACCGCATGCGGTTCCAACACACGATCGTGACCCTTTTTCCTTGGGATTGCATCATCCTTAAGAAATAAACGATACGCAAATCCGTCGTCAAACTGGGCCTTGTGAACAAGCATCTTCGAAATGCAGGGAACAAACTAAAACACTTGCACAACTCCGTTGATGCTCTGTAAAAATAAACTCCATCCACTGGTCCCTTAATGCCGTTTTTTTTTTTTTGGTAATCTGTGCAGGGTTGTCTTGCCCTGGCAACCAAAAACACACTTCTTTTGTGACTTTTCGCGACGCTCTCGCTCTTATCAGTGAATCGCTCTGATCAGTGGAATGTCTGTGCTGCTCAGCCTCGCTATACGGGAGCGCGCGCTCTTCCGGCAGAAGTGCCTTAGGACCCATATAAGGAAATTCCGCTCCATCTAACGTCACACAGAGCCATAGTCGAAAAAAACTTTCCGAAACTTGTGACAAACCGGAAGGAGTATTTTGGGAACAAAAATACTCCTTCAAATGTACAACTTAATTTTTGAAACTTTGTCCATGTTTAGCATGGGAATCCAACTCTTTAAAAGTGTAAAAAACTCAGTATGCATGAAATAGCATTTCACCCCCCCTTTAATTGATGTTTTGTTTAATTGAAATATGCAAGTGTTTCATTGAGACTACACAACAGTTACATTGAAATTGAGTTAAATTGAAAGCTGGAGACGTTGTCAAACATTTAATTGATATATTGTTGAGTTGACGGTGTTGACTGTACAATATGTTTTATTTATATTTTGTCAGTTGTGAAGACAGTGCCAGTTTTGAGGCTTTTTGTTTACACAGAAATATATATAATTTATTTTTTATTTGAAATTGCCTACATTTATTATTTTACTCATTATTCATTTTAAACTTGTTAAAACAAGCAGAGAAAATAAAAACAGTCTTCTAACCTGTGTTCTAAAATAGTCTTCTGTCTTCTTTTCTGGTAGCCTGTAATTACTTTTGCTGTAGAAATATCGGTATCGGTACTCGGTATCAGCAAGTACACAAATGTTAATACTCGTACTCGTATCGGTTTGGAAAAAAATGGTATCGGGCCATCCCTAATTAAAACTGCACTTGAACATGGCAATAACGTGTTCGTCTCCTTATCATTCACAGCTTAGTGCATTATTTGGCTTATGCCGGCACAGATTCCCTTAGGTCTGGAGCCGGTAACAAGTCTATAGTCTATGAAGACAATCAGGGTGCTATAGCTTTAGCGAAAAATCCTGTTTATAGACAAAGATGTAAACATGTTGACATTAAAGGGTTAGTTAAGCCAAAAAGGAAAATTATGTCATTTATGACTCACCCTTATGTCGTTCCAAACCTGTAAGACCTCCGTTCATCTTCAGAACAGAGTTTAAGATATTTTAGATTTAGTACGAGAGCCTTCTGTCCCTCCATTGAAAGTGTGTGTACGGTATACTGTCCATGTCCAGAAAGGTAATAAAAAACATCTTCAATCTAGTCCATGTGACATCAGAGGGTCAATTAGAATTTTTTGAAGCATCGAAAATACATTTTGGTCCAAAAATAGCAAAAACTACGACTTTATTCAGCATTGTCTTCACTTCCGGATCTGTTGTGAGCGCTGACTGCAGTGTGGTAATATCCGGTTCGCGAACGAATCACTCGATGTAACCGGATCTTCTTGAACCAGTTCACCGAATCGAACTGAATCATTTGAAATGGTTCACGTCTCCAGTAAGCATTATACTGTTAAATAGTTGGATTCCCATGCTAAACATGGACAAAGTTTCAAAAATGTAGTTGTACATTTGAAGGAGTATTTTTGTTCCAAAAATAACTCTTCCGGTTTGTCACAAGTTTCAGAAAGTTTTTTTCGAGTATGGCTCTGTGTGACGTTAGATGGAGCGGAATTTCCTTATATGGGTCCTAAGGGCACTTCTGCCGGAAGAGTGCGCGCTCCCGTAGAGCAGAGCACAGCAGAGACATTCACTGATCAGAGCGAGAGCGAATTGTCACAAAAGAAGTGTGTTTTTGGTTGCCAGGGCAAGACAACATTGCACAGATTACCAAAAAAAAAAAAAACAGCATTAAGCATTACCAGTGGATGGAGTTTATTTTTACAGAGCATCAACAGAGTTGTGCAAGTGTTTTTGTTTGTTCCCTGCATTTCGAAGATGCCTGTTTTACAAACAAGGCCCAGTTTGACGCCGGATTTGCATATTGTTTATTTCTTAAAGGAACACTCCGACTTTTTGGGACTTAAGCTTATTCACAGTATCCCCCAGAGTTCGATAAGTCCATACATACCTTTTTCATTTCTGTGCATTCTGTAAGTGTTATTTGAGGCACCCACCGCTAACCTAGCTTAGCACAAAGACTGGATGTAAATGGATAATGTTAGCATAGTAATCCCAATAAGTGACAAAATATTGCAAACATTTTCCTATTTACATGTTGTGATCTGTATAGTCACAGGGTGTAAAAATATGAGACAGAGACCATTTTTAATCGTATAAATACTGGGAACTATATTCTCACTAGGCGTAGGAGCACAGCTAATGTTACTTGGGCAGAGTTGTTAAAACAAACCAATATCCTGGAGTAATTCATGTACTCAAACAGTACACTGACTGAAATGCTGTGCAGAGTGAACTGAAGATGAACACTGAGCCAAGCCAGATAACGAACAACAGACTGACTCGTTCTCGAGTCAAGAACCGTTTCTGTCAGACGCGTCCGATTTGAGAACTGATGAGCTGATGATACTGCGCATGTGTGATTCAGCGTGAAGCAGACCGACACACAGAGCGTCTGAACCGAACTGATTCTTTTGATGATTGATTCTGAACTGATTCTGTGCTAATGTTATGAGCTCAGGTAAACCGAAGGCTAGAATCAAGGGCAATCATCGTCAATGACTTCATTACGTCGATCCCAAAAGAACCGGTGAACCATTTTCTTCAACCGGTTTATTGAATCGAACTGACAGAAAAAGCCCTTTCACACATACAGACGTTTCCGGAAAATTTCTGGTAAATTGCCGTAAAGAGATCATGTGTGAACAGGATCTTTTAAAAAATACCGGTAAATTCGTTCCAGAAATGTAACGGTATGAGAAGTTGTAAGATTACCAGTAAATTCGGAATTCTGCTGTGTGTGAACGCAGAAGGAAAATTACCAGTAGGAGCACGTAAGAGTTCAGAACGCGGTGACGTAAGACGTCTACCAATCATAACAATGTGAAGCATTCACGCACTGTTTAAGAAAATAAAGTAAATGTCATCCATCCAACTGAAGCGACAGTGAAATTAAGGCGCTTCCAATTATCCGGTCGGATGAAGTATCTAATTTGTCGTCATCTGAGAGAAACTGTTAGTGATGTAGTAACGTATCATAAAATAACTGTTAACTGTCGCCGACAGGACAAAGTCAGGTCATCAAAAAACTGAAAACATTGCGTCTTAATTTCTAAAAAATAAACGACCATCACAAACGAAGTAGTAGTGGAAGTATTTATTGTTCCTATTATGACTTTTGTCAGTCTATTTGGGGGTTCTGCTACTCCACAAATCTTGTAGCTCTGGATCTCAACCCGCAGCACGTCATGAAATCCCACGCTGCCCACCATGCCGAACACAATAAAAATAATAATAATAACTTTAAGTTTTACAACTTAATTTTAATTTTAGTTTTTACATAGGGAAAAACAGACAGGGCACAAACGCCCTAACAAAGTCGGAGCAGTGGAGAAGAGTGCTTGACATTCGTTTCAACTTTCGGTTTGCCCCGCAACTCACTTGAGGATGTTCAGCCCGTCTTTTTTTCCAATTCTCCCAAAACAGCTTATACTACGGTTTCAGCTATTAAAATAGCTCAGTTTTGTATGTTTGGAGCACTTTTTGATCGTTAAACAGGCATATAAGTTTTGTTTTTAAAGCGGCTAGCACAGAGAGAGAGTTTACATAGCCTATGTTTAATCAGTTTAGCCTTCTCAAATCATCACGAATTGTCTAAAATAAAATCTAAAGATATAAAACAGTTCAAGCATAATGGTGTTTTAACGTTGAACCCAGATACATGCGCGCTATATGAATATTTTGTGCGGAGAATGCAAGATAAAGCACGCTTTTTTGGGACATAGGTGCCAGCGCGATCATGATATAACAAAGAAATATAAAATAAATAAATATAAATAAAGAAAACAAACATGCTTTCTGCCATCTCGTCTTGAACAGGAGAGCTTACAAAAATATACCGAAACTCAGCGAATACATACCTCACAGACATGATAAATATATCTATAGAAAGCTTTTAATTACTACTTAACGAAATAATAAAAACAAACAACAAAAAATCTCAATACAATCATAATCCGTTTAGGAGGCGCGTCTAATGAGGAGATGACGAGTCAGGCAACTTCATCCTTGGGGCACAGACTCAGAAAACACTAGTCTATTAGTAAATAATTCAAATATATTTTTACTATTTCCCTCTGTCACATTCATGGTAATTTTTCCGGTGCTTTGGGACATATTTTGAACTCAATTTGAACGCAGAACTGTTTATCTGCTCTGATAGACTATTTGATATGAATTTGGATCAGCATAGGCTACATTTGTGAACGCACCTTTTCTGCAAAGTGCGTCTTACAGACTGCAATTTACAATCGCAACTTCATTGTGCTATTAATCCTTTCAAGCCGATTTTAACTAAATTGGTCAGCTCCCGACAGATCGGGTGTTTTATTAATGGTGAGTATAATTATTCAAAACAGTCGTCTATTACGATGTCTCTGTAACAAAAGCAGTTACATGATTAATAAATTTTGAAACAAAAAATTAAACCATAATTAATTAAACCATAAACAGAAATACTGAACACGTATTACCCTCCATGTTTAAAAATACAAGCGCAGCTGTTTAGAGATTAATGACGTCACAGAATTTACGGTATTTTGGAATGGATGTGTGAATGGTGCTTTTCCGGAAAAAAGACGGAATGTAGTTGACTGTGTGAACAGCGCATTTTTTAATTTACCTGTAAAGTCGTTCCGGTAATTTTACGGAACTTTACTGGTATTACTGTGTGAAAGAGGCTAAAGAACCGATTCGCCGAAAAGAACCGAACTTCCCATCACTACTGGTGATCCGACAACCCATGCAACCGGATCTTGACTCTAGAATGATCGAGTCACTCATTTGTTCGTTATCTTGCTCGGCTCGGTGTTCATCTTCAGTTCTCTCTTCACAGCAGTTCAGTCAGTGTACTGTACTGTACAGGATTTTGGTTTGTTTTAACTCAGAGGGAGTTTCAGCCACATTAAAAAAGTTAACAGCTTATGTCATTTGTGGATTAATGCTTACTGGAGACGTGAACCATTTCAAACAATTCAGTTCGATTCGGTGAAATGGTTCAAGAAGATCCGGTTACATTGAGTGATTCTTTCGTGAACCGGATATTACTACACTGCAGTGAACCCAAAAACAACAGACAGGGAAGAGAAGACAATGCTGAATAAAGTCGTAGTTTTTGCTATTTTTGGACCAAAATGTATTTTCAATGCTTCAAAAAATTCTAACGGACCCTCTGATGTCACATGGACTACTTTGAAGATGTTTTTTTTGCCTTTCTGGACATGGACCGTAGACCGTACACATGTGCTGTGTCCGAAACCGCTCCCTATCCACTATATAGTGCACTATATGGGGTGTCAGCCATTTTGCAGTGCTGTTCGAATTCTGAGTGAACTACTTCATTCCCTACATTTGTCCACTACTTTTTTACCCACAATTCATTCTGATTTCGAGTGTACAACCAATGTACACTCGCTGAAGCACTATTTCCCACAATCCAATGCGGAGTAGCATCGAGCTGGAAGCAAGAGCGGAAGCGAGCGAGTTTGAATGGGAGATGAAGTTTACATCTTTATTATTTCTGTTTTAATGTTTTTCCTACATTATTTATATTAAAATGTTATGTAGGCAATAACTCAGTTTAATATTTGACTAATTTACCAAGGTGGCATCGTTGTTTACTTATTAACTTAACTTATTTAATGATTATGAACATAAAAGCATTAAAATATATATATATATATATATATATATATATATATATATATATATATATATATATATATATATATACCATCGATGAAACCACAAAGCTGACACAGAGGTATGTATAACTGCAATATAAAGTAATTTTGAGTATTATTGCTATTAGTATTATTTTCTAAAACTAGGTACATGTAATACAAAAGAACATATGGCAATGTTTTTGCAACAGCTCCAAGTCTCAAGCGCAATGTAGGCTATACGTCACTGTCCGAATCCGTTCACTTATTTATTTGTTCACTCCTTCCTTATATAGTGAACTCAACTGCCATACACTATAAAGGGATTAGTGAATGAGTGAATGATTTCAGACACAGCAACAGATTCAATGGAGGGACAGAAGGCTCTCGGACTAAATCTAAAATATCTTAAAGGGGGGGGGGTGAAATGCTATTTCATGCATACTGAGTTTTTTACACTGTTAAAGAGTTGGATTCCCATGATAAACATGGACAAAGTTTCAAAAATTAAGTTGTACGTTTGAAGGAGTATTTCTGTTCCAAAAATACTCCTTCCGGTTTGTCACAAGTTTCGGAAAGTTTTTTTCGAGTATGGCTCTGTGTGACGTTAGATGGAGCGGAATTTCCTTATATGGGTCCTAAGGGCACGTCTGCTGGAAGAGCGCGCGCTCCCGTATAGCAGAGCACTGAGAGCACAACAGACGTTCACTGATCAGAGCGAGAGCGTCGCGAAATGTCACAAAAGGAGTGTACTTTTGGTTGCCAGGGCAAGACAACCCTGCACAGATTACCAAAAGAGAAACAGCATCAAGGGACCAGTGGATGGAGTTTATTTTTACAGAGCATCAACGGAGTTGTGCAAGTGTTTGTGTTTGTTCCCCTGCATTTTGAAGATGCTTGTTTTACAAACAAGGCCCAGTTTGATGCCGGATTTGCACATCGTTTATTTCTTAAGGATAATGCAGTCCCAACGAAAAAGGGTCATGATCGTCTGTTGGAACCGCATGCGGTGAGTAAAACTGCTTCAAATATCTCTGTGTTGTTAACTTAGCTATCGGCACGTAAGCACATCAAGTAAACAACATGCAATGTTGTCATCAAACTGCACTTTCCACATGTACAGCTTAAAAAAAAAAAAAGAAAAAAAAAAAAAGACGACAAAGTGGAACTTAGTCATTTTCCAAAACCGCTAAGCAAATATATACAGTTTCAGTACATACCACATAGAGACGTTGTTGCTGATGCTGCTCTTGTTAAATTTCAGCCTCTGGATCTGATTCTGGATCATAAATATACGCTGAATCTGACTGTTAGCCATGGTTTGTTTGGGATGATGGTTTTTTCCTCAAGGTAATGTTACAGCTTCCACATGCTCTCAACGCGAAAGCCTACTGGCGCT
This sequence comes from Carassius auratus, assembly GCF_003368295.1. Taxonomy (NCBI): domain Eukaryota; kingdom Metazoa; phylum Chordata; class Actinopteri; order Cypriniformes; family Cyprinidae; genus Carassius; species Carassius auratus. The sequence continues at coordinate 150,320 of NW_020526051.1, forward strand.
CGTGATTCTTTAGCTCCGCCCACACGTCACGCCTCCAGCCGGTCGTGTTTTTCCGGGAAAAATCGGTACAGACTATCTTTCTCTTATGAATATAATAAAACTAAAGACTTTTTGGAGTTATGAAGGATGCAGTACTACTCTATAGGTACTCAAGATTAACAGGAGATTGAGTGAAAATGAGCATTTCACCCCCCCCTTTAAACTGTGTTCCAAAGATGAATGGAGGTCTTACGGGTTTGGAACGACATAAGGGTGAGTCATAAATGACATAATTTTCCTTTTTGGCTGAACTAACCCTTTAAATACCTGGGTGGAGATTTCTGGGGTTTGCCAATTTTTACAGCCGGTTCATTCAGAATTTTAGCCAGGTTGCCTTTCCTATGATGGATCTCACCTCCACTCGAAGATGCTTCTGTTGGTCACCGCAGGCTCAGTCTGCATTTTCTAATTTAAAGAGTCGCTTTGTCAGAGTCAGATCCATCTCGTCAGTTCGTGGTGGAGGTGGATGCATCAGAGGTGTGAGCGGAGGCAGTTTTGTCTCAGAGGTCACCTTCGGATGACAAAGTGCATCCCTGTGCATTTTATTTTCATTGTTTAACGCCCTCGGAACGGAATTACGACATCGTAAAAAATATTTCCCTTGATCACACTAAATTTACCTATTTTTTTTCAACATGAGAATATTCAAATGAACAAAAAAATACTATAAAAATTTATATCAGACTATACCTTTTGACTCTTCTTGCTACATTCGTGGAGTTATGAGTCGGTATTTTTGTGTATGGCACTCAGAAAACAACAGTATTTAAAAATACTTCGGGGAGTTAAGAGCTAAACATAAAGGCCTGTTTTATTACAATATACTGTAACTTCTAGATACTTTATACCAGGGGTAACCAACCCTGCTCCTGGCGATCGACTGTCCTGCAAAGTTTAATTTCAACCTTAATCAAACACACCTGCCTTTAATTTTTAAGTGAGCCTAAAGACCTTAATTAGTTGCTTCAGGTGTGTTTGATTAGGGTTGGAGTTAAACTTTGTAGGACAGTCAATCGCCAGGAGCAGGGTTGGTTACCCCTGCTTTATACTATCCCAACAAAATGTTAAACAAATACACCTTAACTTAGGTTATTTATGTTCTGAGATATTGAATGTCAAATAATAAGGATATGAAAAATTTCTTTTGAGGACTCAAAATCTTCTTAAATTTTTATCAGTTATTTCTCAGCAGGAGAATGTCCAAATTATATATATTTTTTAGTTAACCCTTAAAGACCTAGAACATTTTTGGGGTGCCTGACACACCTGCACTTTTGTTTGTTTTTCAGACCTATTCTAGCAGTCAGCATAAAGTGCCATATATTGTTATAAACAGGAGAACTTAAAGTTTAAGTTTAACTAATTTAAAGTCTCAATTTTCCTTTCGTTTTCTCTAAGAATTAATTAAAATACAGAATTTTAAGGAAAATGCAAGCAACAGTTGGGTGTGTTTTACTGTTTACTCAAACAGAAACTCATAAAGTTTGGATATTTTTCATTATAAAGTTGTTCCTGGGTGTTTAACAGTTCCAAATAAAATTTTATTTACATATACCATTCCCCAAGCAAGTTATAGCAATTTATTGCAATATTGTTATTGACGCTTTTAAGTGAAAAACAGGCCTATTTCGTTAAGTAACAATAAAGATGTGTCCAAAAACATTTTTTTGAGTAAAGAAAATGGAAAGAGTGTTATATGATAACAAAACAAGTTTTTTTCTTCTTCTGAGAAATACATTTTCAATCTGAGTATGAACAATAAACAAACACTATGCACAAATTGTTTTCAACAATACAGTGCAAAAACAGAATTATAAAACAGCAAATGATTCACAAACTACACACAAAATGAGTGAGAAATATTCAGTGCAACAGAAAAAAAGTGCAAACTATCTTTATGAACTGTATAATTATATAATGATTTACTTAGTATACATAATATAAATGATCAATCCGTTAGTTAGGTTTTTAAATGACGAAACACACTAATTTACACATATTTATGAATCGGAATATCAGATTGTTCTAACATGGTATGCAAGTTTGTTAAAATTTTAAATAAAAAAAGGAAAAACTAAAACGTGATTCATCTGTCATAGTGTTATTGTCATAGACAGTAAAATAAATGGACACAGCTACCCCACTGGATTCAACGGAGACAAGTGAAGTCAATTAGAAGCAAGCACTTCCTGGGAGTCGAGCGTACTGCGCAGACTCAAACTGAGCTTGATGATGTAGATGTCACGTGAGCAACCTGTCTGACAATTGTAAGTCTTCTAATAGCTGTGCCAAGAAAAATCTGAATCACCCACCAAATCTTGCAGAGGCGGCAAGCGTGAACAGGAGCACGTTTTGGTAAGTATTCTGATTAATTATCTCCCTTGACTTTATGCCTCCGCGCCCCTCCAACTGCCTCATAGACAGTAGAACATTGTCTGCAAGCTTCTCCTCCTGTCCATACGGTAATTTCTCTACTGTGCAACAGAGAGTCGCAGGTTACGACGCAATCGTTAGCCTATTTTTTTTACAAAAACTGCTTCTACGGGACCATAACTTAAGATACAAGGTAATGGAATCTTTTAGACGTTTCGTGTTTCTTTAGAAATAATGAATGGACAAATGGAGTCTTTAAACGCCTCAGATGTAAAGTTATTCGCTGTCAAAGTGACGCCAAAATGAATGGGAGTCAATGGAATGCTAACAGCAGGTGGGGGTCCGCTAGCCAATGGCATGCTTCAATAAAATATGAAACCCTGCCCCATGGTTATTGTAGACATGGTGTGTCATGTGACAAGCCTGATGCATCGCCATGGAAAGAGTAAGGGGAATGTTCTAAAATAACGGTCGACTAAAAAAGACCACTGGTGGGACCATTGGAATATTTTAAACTCACCACTGAAAAGGTTAAAGTACATTGCTTACTATCAACTTGGAAACTGGAGGAACATCTGCAAATGAAATATTTCTGCTCTTTATTTAGGACAAATGGATAAATACTAGGGGTGTAACGATACGCGTATTCGTATTGAACCGTTCGGTACGACGCTTTCGGTTCGGTACGCATTATGTATACCGAATGGTTCGTTGGACTAATTAATTATATTTGAAAAAAACAAAAAGAGAAATATAATGATATGCATTCAACAAGGTAGCCCAATAACCCAAACGACGTAACAGGCAACGCCTCTGACACTCCCGAAGAAGAAAAAAACAACAACTTATATGTTTATGTTTGGCTACTCAGTCAGGCGCTCGCTCACTCAGTACGCGCTGAAGGCTCGTTGCAAAATGGCCAATGCGTTTAACAGACCAGAAAAAGAAGATCCTCCTGTAACCAACAGGTCTGGTGTTTGGGTGCACTTTGGATTCCCTTTAAGCTATAATGGTGATGGCAAGAGAGTGGTGGATAAAAAAAACAACGGTATGTCGCATGACAGGGTACACCAGCGGGAATACAAAAAAAAAAAAAACAATAAAACACCAGCGGGAATACTTGAAACATGTCAACTCATTTACGCCGACATCACCTTATTATGTCAGTATCTGGGAAAAGACGAAAAAAAGGAGAAACATGCACGCAACAAACTATCCCTGCAGCATTTAGACACCGGTATTATAGCTTACAGGGAATCCAAAGTGCACCCAAACACCAGACCTGTTGGTTATTTTAGGATCTCATATTTCTGGTCTGTTAAATGCATTAGACATTTTGCAACGAGCCTTCAGCGCGTGCTGAGTGAGCGAGCGCCTTAGGGGCCGTTCACATATCGTGCCTAAAAACGCGTGGAAAACGCTAGGCGTGTCTTTCTCCTCCTTTCCAAAGCGCTCGGGCAGAAGCGCTCATTAAGCGTCTGTCTTTGCTAAGCAACAATGACGTGCTCTCTCCATGAGACGCGGAAATTTCAGCGAAGGATAAATGGATTTGCAGCTCTAAAAAAATCGCTTGCAGTAGCTCTGCTACTAAATTTATTTCAAAATTGCAATCCATATACAACTATGATCAGCTGTTCCTTCATCTTGGCTGAGTTTTCAACATTGTTACGGGAAAGGATGAAGCTGATTGGTTAGTTCTTGTCACATGACCCGCGGTGCGCTTGCGGCATTCTGAAAAGTTGAGATGTTTTTACATTTTGGTGTATCTAAAACGTACCGAACCGAACCGTGACATCAGTGTATCGTATCGAACCGAACCGTGAATTTTGTGAACCGTTACACCCCTAATAAATACCATGAGTTTTGTCGTTTAGAATTTCCTCATATAGGTTTGTACTATATGAGAAACTATTTCACTGCATCAGTAAGAAGGTAAACAGATGAAATGTATTGCTGCTCTATTTGGAAACAGTAATACCCTGAGTTTGGATGTCAGCATGGACAGATTACACTAATTTGCAATGGAAAATGTTAACTGCAAAAATTCTAACAAAAGACAAAAAAAAGGAACGACTGCAAGAAAAAAAACATATATAAACATATATATAAAACATTAACTGGAGTGTGAGAATCATTTTACTATGCTGCAGTGTAGCATTTGTCCCTCTTTCCTTACATCCAGTTGTGTTTGGTGTATTTGCATGCAGTGTTGCCAAATTTCGAAATTTAGGTTACTTTGTGGAAATGTTTGATTAACTATTTGGTCGGGTTTATTAACAAGAACCTGACAACCTGAGGAGAAACATTAATTCCAGAGGGGAACCGAATTGACTGCTACACCGCCCCTTCAGCAGTTTTCTGTCGAGGATTTGTTGCGCGAGCCACATCGAGCGTTGCGTCGCACCGCGCTGCTCGCGTCCGGTGTACACACAATATAAGTTAATGTCGCTTTTTAATGCTGGGTTTGAATTTTCATGCCTCTTTATTTGAAACTAGCGCGGGCCAAACATTTTTCTTTGCAGCCCGCATCTACAGAGTCACCCGGCTGCCATTTCGATTCAAAAGCGAGGCTGTGAGGGATAGCAGTCCAGCAGCGTTTACTGTTGTGTACCGGGATGTCAGTCGTTTAGCCATCAAAATAAAAAGAATACATCATTTCACAAATGTCCACAGGTCAAAGAACTTCAGAAACTAACTTTCAGGGTAACAATATTGCATTTATTTAAAATAAAAAATATACAATAAGCATAGCTAATATATGTTATATAAGCCTAATTTCTAATGTGAGCATATTTATCTTCCTTTAAACACTTACATGGGATTGTTTTAAGACAACAACTATAAAATGTCTTCATTTTGTTTGGATTACAAAAAACACAAGAGTGTGCTCGAAATATTTTTATCTGGAATGTTTTTCAAGAATATTGACTGGAATCAGTTCCATCAGTGTTTACCTGGGGCCCGTTTCACTAAGGAGGTTTAACCAACTCTGAGTTTAAACTTGAACTCTGAGTTGACTTACCCTGAGATGGAAAACTCTTGAGTTTTCGGTTACAGAACAGCTGAAATGAGTTGCTTTAATAAACTCAAAATTGACTGACTCTGAGTTAAGCGCGTGCACCACAACTATAAAAAGCCATTATCAATGGATATTCACTATTACGATTCACTATGGCAACAGCTCCCACCAAAAAGCTGTCTGCATACTTCAGACTCGATACAAATGTAAGTCTTCTCAGTGTTATAATATCACAGGTGAAATCTGGCAGAACTAATAACAAATCATTTTTATGGTATCTCATGGGCAAAAAATATATAAAATAATAATATTAATAATATTTTACGTGCATTTTTCTTATTTTACAAATGATCTTCCAATAGAGTAAGAAAAATACGGCAGTAGCTATTTACACTAAGTGGAATACTTTCTTAGCGATATATCCTATTTACAGTAGGCTAAGTGCAAGTAGCTCTAGATGATATTTACAGAATTTTTTTTATATATATTCTATTTAGCATGTAAAAGTAGCAGTTCTTTGTAACAGACTAAGTGTAAATAATAATTAGATCCTAGTTATACTTTATACTGGCAGATACATTTGCACCTCAGTATTGTTCTACATTAACAGGATGCAATAATAACAGATTATAAATGATTATATTTATTACAATTATAAATAGTTGTATCATTATTAAACACTCGTTAGGCACTTTACTTCCACTTTTTTAGAACTTTTTGTTTATTTTCATTGAAAATAAATTCTAATATGACATGTGATGGGAAAAGTGAGAAGAACGAGCTCTGCAAAAATTGGACTCTAACCCAATCAATCACGTTACAAGCTAGTTTTCCGTGCCCAAAACATTACTGCCTACACCACTGAAGCCGTTATTCACATGTGTCATATTTAACCTTATGTGTCAATGGAGGGCAGAGCTACAGTAGATTTGCACTTAGTAATAGACACTCAGAATAATCTTGTTTTCCATTTGCATTAAGATTATTTTTCTCACCACACGGGCATATAATTTTACTTAAGTAAAATGCACTTAACTTAGATCCCCCAGAGGAAACAAGGCTAAGTATATTTTCTATCTTTTCTAATATAGAAAATTGATCTTTATTTTATTATAAAAAGAAAAGAAAAAAAGACACTTAGTAAGAAGAGCATTTTTCCAGCGTGCATCAATGAAGTGTTTAAAAAGGGGGAGGAGACCGAAATAAATTTTTTCTTTCAGTTTACCGAAGAAAACCTGCTGCTGACCAGGTAAGGTTCATAGAGTAAGATACCATAGTAACTGACTCTGAGTATAAATTAGCTCTCTTTCAGAAACTGGCTTGACTTACCCTGCTTTCTCGGGTTTGACAAACCTCCCATTCTGAAACAGAAAACCTAGAATTTCCCTCATTTCAGCATTAACATTCTCAGAGTTTTCACTTACCTCCTTTGTGAAATGGGCCCCTGGACTCAATGACCTTCAGTGAAAAAGATATATTATTCAAATGATGTTATTTAGAGTAAAAAAACAATTTGTGATAAGAGCTTACAGCTAGTTCGTAAGCACCTTTCAGACATTTATTATGAGATAAAGATAAGCATGTTAAGTCATTATAAACTATATTTATGAAAATTGATCAAGAGATAACATATTTAATAGTTTGCTGTGTACTGTTTGAGGTTAACCCCTCTTAAAATATGAACATGTAAATACATAAGGTTACTTTATAAGTTTTGTGTCATATAAGCATTATATGTAACTTCTATAGTTCAATCAATGACAGAACAGAGGCTGGACAAAATGATATGAACACCAGCAATATTTCTTTATTAAGGTGTTTTTTGTTGTGTTAGTGTTTTGTTAGTGTTTGATGGCCTCTATCATTCACTTTTTGTTTTTGCTCTCTATTCTTTTTCGCTGACAAAGTCATAATATTTACAGTCATAATCATACAATCTTTTGTTTTTTTAAATACACAACAATTGAGCTAAAGGTTACAGATGTTTTTGTTAAACAGGCTCTGATTATTTGCTCTTTGGATATCTAACCTGTTACCCATTTCACACAAAGAATGGACCAAGCAACGAAGAATGGTTAGTAGAAATATATCATACAAAATTAATGTGTATATAAATGCATTAAGTGAGAAATAAACATGAATATAGGTGTTTAAATTCAACTTACAAATTCAAATCTCACTTGCCCACTCTCATCCTCTCTCTCTCTCTGTAAGAGCCATATTGCGTAATTTTTTTAATTAAATATAATTCATTATTCATTAATTTAATATAATTCATTAAATTGAGTATCACAATCATTTGTGTTATGTTGTGTGTTCTGGTTATATTATGTTGTATATTACTGTATATGTTGTAAACCAAGTGGATTTATGTGAGAAGACTGTAAGAAGTATTAAACATTTTATATTGAAAATAAACAAAGAAACAAAAGGACTTTGTGGACTCCCGTGTCATGAGAAAGCCAGTTTAACAAGATGTCAAAACATGGATTAATTATAGGACAATTTTAATGTCCCATACACTCTCTCTATCTAGTCATGTCACAGAGATGCCAAACACCAATCATGACTACTGTGTGTAGCCCATGACTACTGAGGAGCAGCTTGTGGCTGCACGGGAGGAAATTTCTTGTCTGCAGAAAATGAAGTACTCAAAAGTCATCAGTTTGGCATTCAGAATTTTATGGGTAATCCAAAACTCACCCAATTTTACACTGGGTTCCCTGAATATGACACTTTAACACTAGAACTACCAAGGCAGTCATTTTGACCGTTTTAAAGATTTGCAATGTAATAACTTTGTTGAAATAAAACCCATATAACTACAGTTCCATGACTTTTCTTAAATTAATGTAAATTTTATTTTAACATTGTTATTTTATTAAAATTACAAAACACAAAAGAGTTCTGAGTATTTCTACCTTGAATGGCCATAGCGGTCAATTTGACCGCACATATTACAGGTGTTGTAATAAAACCAAACCTAATACATTTTCACTTTCATTTAATTTTCAATTTTGTGTTATGATGTTTATTATCTGTCCTAATATAACAGAACTATTTATTCATTCTAGATTTCATTAGAGGCTGCATAAAATTGTTTCCGATTCGTGTGGTCCAAACATTTCCGATAATGCTAAAGCATTGTAAACTCCAAAAGTCAAAATGTATTGAATAAAGACAGATGTAATCATTTCCAAAATTCACAATATGTTTTTATCTAACGAAATATTCTGCTTCATTTTATATTTGTTGACATTTTGACTTTCAAAAACAACATTTTAACTGCGGTGAAAAACTTTGATCTCCAGCTTGCCGGATGCAAATTGCGGAAAGCAAATTGCGGCATGCACTTTTGTGGGAGGTCTAGTAGCTCTTACACAATAATATCACAAACATATTATATTATGTATGCTTAAATTACCCCACATTTTTCATAAAACATGACCATAGAAGCTTTGAAGTAAATATAACATGACAAAAATGACATTCACTGCTGTCTGGTATGAACAGTCAAAATGACCGCTATTGGCAGTTCTAGTATTTATAGAATTCCGGTAGTGCTGGTGTTAAGAGCCGTTCTCTTTGCTCTACAGCTCACAGCACAGAGCATGGCCTCATGGACTTAAGTGCAAAGAATTAGTGCAACTAACCAACACACAATGAGGGTTGGATTCAAGGCACAACATCCCTCCGTTTAATCATATTGAACAAGACCTTGCTCTGCATTTCAATGTTTCACAAAGTACAGTCATCAAATTTGTGCAACCTGGTCAAATTATTTGTACTTCATGCTGGGGAGTCTGCCTATATGGCCAAATAGAGCTGCAGTTAATGAACTCATGCCAGGGTATTTTAAATCTCTCTACCCCAAAACCAGTAGTGAGCCAGTGTGTAAAGTAGTCCCAGTAAATATTTACAGTTCCCCAATCCTGCTTTACAAGTGCATTGGGTGTCTCTGATATATTGGCTTTCTGAAGACAGCTCCACCTGCAACAAAGCAACAATACATTGTTATGAAGAAAGCCATTATTAACTAACCCTAACCCAGAATTCAAGACAAGATGTACAAAATATCAGGTGTTTTTAAAATGAAAATCCACTTGCAGACATTTATTATTTACTAACTAATCATTACATCTACGTAGTGTAATAAGATTATTGTACTAAATACTCTGGGAAATGGTTAAGCTGTTTTGTAAAAGTCGGTGAAAATGTATACAAATAAATACAATATACAACATTATACATTAGAAAAACTATTTAAGACCATATTCATGTCACCCGTAACAAGTTGCATTGTAGAATGACGCGGATTACTAGAAACACCTGGTATTTAGTATGAACGAACGAACGAACAAACAAACAAACAAGGTCCTAAAACGAACTAAGGACCAAAGCTTAACCTTAAAATTAACAGTCCTGAAACTGGAGGGTGTAGAAATATGCTTACAACTAAACAAAATACCTTCATGTTGTAAGGCGCCTCTTTCTTTCGCATCAGGCGAAAAGACAGGGGCCTAACACTACAGCCTGCTTCGTTTCTCTTCATTGTAAACCATCATGGACATCAAACACTACAGCTCAACACTTTGAATTGGCTTAGAGGCTAATGTTAGCACATACAATCAGTCTGTAACGTTATGCTGTGTTCACACCAAATGCGAAAAGAGCGTCTGGCGCAAATGATTTCACGCGTCTGGAGGTCTCGCTTCATGAATGAGGCGTTAGATTGTTTGGCAACATTAGTTATATCGCGATCTGCATGATAAGCTAAAGCTAACCTCACAAGAAAGTCGAAAAAAGTATCTTTTTACCTTCAACATCGTGGATATAACCTTCGTTCCAGTTGCTGTAACCGTTCAGGAGTATAGACATGGGAATTTTTTATCCTTCGCCAGCCCATGACTCCACAACATTTAGAGTAAGAGGAGGAAGATATAAGTTTGTAGTCCACACAGTCTTGTCCTGTTGTTATTTCCTGTTTATCCTCAGAGCCTTGTTTGCGAATCAAAATGGCGGTGGGCTGAATAAGGCATATGGCTTGCCCCGATCAGCCTGATGGAGGCACTACAGTGAGACGGGTGACCAGCAAATTTGGCTGAAATGGGTGAAAAATATCCAAATGTGTCGTATACGGGTGCGGGTCGGGTCGGACACAGGGGAAACACGGGTCTCAACACGTGTTCAAAACAGTCACGTGGAAATGTAGAAATAGTCCTACGTTCCACTTTTTAAAAAATCACAACATCGCTAACGGCTGCATGAGTCATTGGTTATCAGACGTAAAATATTCCAGTGATGAGGCTTACATGATCACAAAACGCCAAAAGATGACCATTTTGACAATTTGTCATGTTGCCAAGACCATGTTTTTTTCCCCCAAAGCCTTCGGGCACTTGCGGTCCTGAGGAGTCTGCCGTTGCTAAGCAACCATGACCTGCTCTCTCCATGAAGACGCGGAAATTTCAGCAATGGATAAATGGATTTGCAGCACTAAAAACTGCTTGCAGTAGCACTGCTACTAAATTAATTTTAAAAAATCCAAATACAGCTATGATCAGCTGTTCCTTCATCTTGGCTGAGCTTTCAGCGTTGTTACGGAAAAGGTGAGGAAGTTACATGACCTGCTTGCGGCATTCTGAAAAGTTGAGATGTTTTTAACTCGATGAGGTGCGGACGTGCCTGGAAAATTTTACTCGTATGTAGCGTTTGTTAGGATTTGCATACAACTGGACTTTTCTTTCATTTAAAAATAGCACATCACATAGCTTACACTGTTGTTATTGTTAACACTGCTAAGTAGCCTATGTGTGCTGTACAGGGCGTGTTGGAACCCAAAATTGTCTGATGTAGGCTAGACGAAATTGTGTTAGCCTACTCATTTTTGTGGTAACGTTAGCCATGTTCTTTATGTACCGGCTTTTTGACAGCTTAGGCTGAGGTTGTCCTTTTGTTAATGCCAAAGGCCGTGTAATAACTTCTGTATGACCTGGCAATAAAATATTTAAAAAGTGTCTCTAATGTGATTGGCTTAACTGATTTGATTTCGGGTGCGGGTCGGGTGTCGGTTCTATTTTAAGCGGGTTTGGTCGGGTGCGGATTTTAATTAATGCTGCTGTCAGAAAACGGGTCAGATGCATTTTAAGCACTGCGGGTACGGACGGGTGCGGATTTACAAAATCTGACCCGTGCAGCTCTCTGGAACAAAGTACAAATCGCTCAAAACTCTTAAAAACTTTAGTCACAGACTCAAGTGTCTTATTTTGTTGGAATCAGATCGATAATCACCTATCAAGCTATTTTGGATTTTAATTACTAAACTAAATTTAACAAGCAGCAAAAATAATTTTGTATTGTGACGAGTGGCCAAGAGACGTGGGAACAAGGAGTGAGGACCCACACCTGCGACCCACCACCTGTCTCGAGTCCCACGTAGGAGATGGAGGGATATAAAACTGGAGCGACGACCGTGAAGGACGAGAGAGGACCAGGCCTGGGTCTTATTTTATGTTTTGCTTTTTATTTATGCGCACCAGTCATCCGTGAGGGGCTGGTGCGCTGTTTTGTGTTTATTTTGGATTATTAAAATGTCGTTTGATTGTCCGCCGGTTCCCACCCCCTTCTTCCCGATGATTATGGAGTTTTTAATATTATTACAGTGGTGCCCCAACCCGGGAGAAGGAGGGACGCGCTGCTGAAGATCCCTCGCCGCTGTGATGAATCCGCGGTGCCATCAAGCTGGCGAGGAGTGGGCCGCCATGGACGCTCGAGGCGGTGGGCTGGAGCGAGTTGCTGGGGACGGGCGAGCTCACTGCCGGCTGCCCACGATATGGAGGGGCGGCTGCCGTCCGTGAGGGAGCGGAGGAGTCAGCGCCGTTCACCGGGCGGCGGAGGAGTGTCGTGCCGTCCGCTGAGGGCCGTCCAGTGTCACCGCCAGGCACCGCGGAGGAGATCACCCAGTTGGTGGAGGGCCGAGCAGCAGTGCGTCTGGGAACCGGAATTTTTTTTTCCCTCTCTCCCCTCTCTCGTCCCTGTCGCTCCTCCTTCCATCTCCTTTTCTCTCGCCTCGTCTGTCCTACCCCCAGGTCCCCGTGAGCGGCCGGAGGGGGGGGGGGGGGGGGGAGTAGAGCGCAGTCTCGGGAGAACCCCCCGGCCTGCGAGGGGCGATGGGGGTATGTGACGAGTGGGGCGGGGGCCGAGAGACGTGGGAACAAGAAGTGAGGCCAGGTGTAGTGATTGGAGATGAGCTACACCTGCGACCCACCACCTGTCTCGAGTCCCACGTAGGAGATGGAGGGATATAAAACTGGAGCGACGACCGTGAAGGATGAGAGAGGACCAGGCCTGGGTCTTATTTTATGTTTTGCTTTTTATTTATGCACACCAGTCATCCGTGAGGGGCTGGTGCGCTGTTTTGTGTTTATTTTGGATTATTAAAATGTCGTTTGATTGTCCGCCGGTTCCCGCCTCCTTCTTCCCGATGATTATGGAGTTAATATTATTACATGTATATACAAATAAAAAATAGAGTTTAAAGAAATAAGATACTGTAGACTCAGATTAGTCTTAATGATGACAAAACCATTCATAGAAATAAAGTTTGGATTTTGATAATTGAATTTAATTCCATTTAAGTGCGTAGTTCAGTAAATGTGTTTTTGAAGGAATTGTCTCTCAGGCAAATAGAAAAACACCCTCTGAATGTCACAGCCAAAAATATAACTAAACACACAATGTTAAATATACAAGGCTCACATTCAAACATACTGACTCACCATGAACCGCAACGATGAAGATCTTGGTACTGCTGCTGCGGCTTTCGATGTTGCTGTTGCTGTTGTTGTTGTTGTTGCTGTTGCTGTTGCTGCGGCTGTGGCGGATATTGTTGATCAGTAGATCATAAAGTCCAGAGTCTGTGATTCTGGTGTTCATGATGGTCAGAGATCCAGTCTGATTGTCCAGCTTCAGTCTGTCTCTGAATCTCTCAGCATCTTCATCACACTGAACATCTGTACAGATCCTGCCACGATATCCTAAGTTTCTAGCTATTGCAGTGTGATTAAAATACCATCTAATCATTTTTTTTTGTTTCATTTGAACACCAGTGTGTAGAGTGACTGAATCTCCCTCCATCACTGACACTCCGTCTGCATCAAAACTGAAAAAACCTTAAAAAGAAATCAACAGTTAATTGTAAGTCAGACAATATTATATAATAAAAAAATGCTGTGAAAATATTTTTCTACATATTGTGGGTGACAGCAGAAGAACATCATTAATTCTCACAGTTACTCATCAAATACATGATTCTCACATTTGATCTTGAACATCTTAATGAACATCATACAACACATGAACATTAATATTAGCCATAATAATATTTAAGGACAATGTGTTAAATGATCTGGAGAGTGGAAGTAAACAGGGCTGCTGTCTTATGCTCTGTCCAGATACACACACTGCAGTCCACGGAAACTTTGTTAATTACTATTCATAATTAGATATCACATGTAATGATGTAGTCAAAAATTGCATGTTTTATAGTTGCAAAGATTGTTATTGATTATTTAACTGATTTTGATCACTTTATCAGAAGCACCACAAATTAAATTGTCATCTGTTATAGGGACTACTGAACAGACATTTAGAAGTTGATTTTAAAATGCAAAGAATGTTTGTTCTTTGACAAAAAAAAAAAAAGAAAAAAAGTAAAGCTCTGTAAACCTTTTCATTTTTACAACAGTACATGTGTGTCCCATCAGGTATTGATAAGTTGTACACACACATGTGGTCTTCATGCTCTCTTGAACACTCGGGCCAAATACAGGAAATACTTCATAGAAGTTATAAAGTGGTCAAATGCAAAGTGGCACAAGAGTGGATCTCTGGACAAGGCATTAGTCTCTCTATATAAAACCACTGGCCCAATGTGTTAGACAACAACTGATGCTTATAGGGGTAGAAATTAATTCCTCACTGCAGACAAACAAGAACCTTTGACAAAATTATGAGGTCAATTGTGATGTGAAATGGCTAAAATGCTTGAGAGTAAAAATAACCAAAAGCCAGGACACAAAGAGAGGCATTCTCTAAATACATTAATGTGATTTAAATGTGCATAGCTTGCTTTTAAACGTATTGACTCACCACGAACAACAACAGAGTAGGATTTTATTCTAAAACGGTTCCTAAATATGGTCTCTATATCAAAATCTCCAGAGTCTGTGACTGTGGTGTTTGTGATGGTCAGAGTTCCATTTTGATTCATATTCAGTCTGTCTCTGAATTCCTTACAAAAAAATATACACAAAGGATCTAAACAGATTTCAATGGAATTGTGAAATATCAAATTCCCCGGAACTTGTGTTTCTCTCATATCATATTTTAGAGTGACTGAATCTCCCTCCGTCACAAAGAATGTGTCTGTATCAACATCAGACATAGTGTAACCTGGAGAAGAAACGAACAGTTAATTACTTTATAAGCCAAAAAAAAAAAAACAACAACAACAAAAAAAAAAAAAAACTGCACAACAGGAAAGTCCTGTGAAAATGTGTTTTTTACATATCATGAACAGTATGAGTAGAGAAATATGTAATACTAATACATTCACATGCAAACAGACAGCAGAAAAAAAAAACGAATTTACACATCGTCTCATTGGAAAAACATGCATAGGCTACATGAGTCAGAAGGAAGATCTTTTTTCTACTTGATGATCATATAAAGAAAGAAACATGACATCACTGAAACTCACCATACACGAGTAAATACATGAGCACTGAGAACAATTTTGAGAAAACCTTCATTTTTACAGTTTTGTGCAACAAAAAAAAAGAGACAGATTCAGTAAAAAAAAGCACTCTTTTTCCTCTTTTCCTTCTTTTTCTTCTTCTTCTTTTTGTTTAATGGCTGTTCACTCCTTATGAGTATTACTGCCACCTACTGTATATCTTGCGCACATAAGTGATGAATATGTATTGCTATCAATAAAAAATAATCATTGTACTGCTCCAGCCACCCCAGAGGATAAAGCTTCAGCTGGAGCTGTGTGTTCAGTTCCTTCAGCTTCCACACTGGGCTCCTGAACCTCTGAGATGAGCAGAAGCATCATGATCCTCATCCTCAGACACTAACTCCTGTGGTCTAGACCTGTTCTCTAAACATGTTCAAACCATCTTATATATCTGACTATCACTCAAACCCTTTCCCAGAAGGTCCACGACGCTCACTGGCCTGTTCATTATAGTGCTGAAAAGTTCTGAAAAGTGCTGAAAAGTTAAGCTGATCTTCATATTCACTACATTTACAGTTTTTTACAATCGCTAGGACAGCTACCTTTAACAAATTTCCTAAACTCTTAAAACGGTTAGCACAACATCCGTCTTTGTTGGCTATACATTTTCTCACTGCTAATGAGAAACAGCTTATTGCAGTTATGAAAATATATAAATCACAGCTGATTCCCATCTAGGAACCACACTCAGGTGTTGATGTTTTTTCAATCGCATATTCATATGTTCTAAAAGAGTACTCTTTGGACTGATCTTGTGTGGAAAAGGAACAATATAGAGCAAAAAAAGAGAGAAAAAATAAGAAAGAAAGAAAAAGAATACCTGCACGATGGAGAGGAAGATGAGTACCAGGACAAGGTAGAGGGAGAGGAGTTGCGTGGTGGCTCTCAAATAAGGACCAGAGCTAAGGTAACAACTATCATTGACCATGTCATGAACCATTACAGAAATGCTGGTGAATGAGTACAGCCAAATCTCAGCCAGGACACAGTGGCATCCATTGTCCGTATTTTCAGAGAAACCAGCAGGTAGGATATTGCTTCTCCTACAGCAAAGTGTAAATAATTTTACCATTTACTGTATTAGAGTTACTGTATGCCTCCGGTCTCTAATATGTAACTGTATTTTGTCCCTCTGAGGATTCAACGTCTACCTTCCTCAGGGGGCAGAGGAAAGCTCTTGAATGAAGAACCAGAACTTGCTATTGTCAACATGGTGATTGCTGACAATGAAATAAAACTGAAGGACATTCAGTCCAGAGTTGTAGAGGACAACCTTGACTTTGGGAACATTGCAGCAATCAGCATAACATCCATTTCTCGGACTCTCCGATATAGAAACAGCTATACAGAGTTCCTTTTGAAAGGAACAGTGAGCACATCAAAGACCTCCGTCACCAATAAGTCCAGGTAAGGTTATGCAATACATTACTGTACTACACACAGTGTGTTTTGCAGTAAACTACTCTATAAACCTGGAGTACATCAGAACATACAGCAGATATACAGTACAGCACAGCATTTACATACACTGTGTCTAATTACTTTCAGAGAGTCATGGAGTTGGAGGCCATTCAAGTCCAACATGAAATTATCTATGTTGACGAGGCTGCAAGGGTCTTTGCAAGGGTCCGTGGTGTTTACATGGGCATCAACACTAACTCTGACAGAGGAACTGTTCACTGGTCTTGTTGAGCTAGATCACCACATCCAATAAATTCAGAATGTTTTTATATATTCTTTTTAAATTTGTGTTCTGCTCTGAATAATTCTGAAAGGTTAAGGCGGTATAGTGGTCTGTTGGCATCTCCATGTGGTCTTGTTTGGTATTCCAGACTTGTTATTTGTGTAGAAAATGCTCTAAACAAATGAAACAACAACAACAACAAAACACTCAATTTTTTATTGTTGCACACATAAATAGTGAATTTTAAAATTTTAAAATGTTTTAATTTCTCTTGAAAAAAGATAGCAGATTTTTTTTGGTGTGTGGAATCATCCTCAATCTTAAACTTGGTAAAATAATAATTTTTATTTAAAATGTTTCAAGTCTTAATACTTGTCCTTTTGTTACACTGGTATTGTTCTGTACCGGTTTCACAGTACGTGTCCAAGTTATTATTGTTATGGTGGTGACATCTAGTGGTCGTTAAAGAAACTGCAGGTTTTATATATATATATATATATATATATGTATATATATCAATCCGGAAGTGCAGCTAGGCACATGGACGTGTTTTTCTTTGGATAATCCTCATCATTCCTTGCCTTTGGAAGTTTTGAGGATCAATAGCTGCTGTAAGTTTTCTTTATGTACTTGCTTTGGGTAACTCAAAAGTATATTTTAACATTAAAAACTACCTTTTCTATAATTTTGCCTATAAAAGGAAGATTAGATATTGGTCTGAAATTGCTCAAAATTGTGTTATCAAGATTGGTCTTTTTCAGGAGGGGCTTAACAACTGCAGTTTTTAGGGAGTTTGGAAATGTCCCAGAAAGAAGTGAGGCGTTCACCACTTCTAAAAGATCTGCTTCTAAGCAGTTAAGCACACTTTTGAAAAAAAAATGTGGGAAGTGTGTCAAGACAACAGGTTGACGATTTTAGTTGCTACACTATGTCTTCCAGAATTTTGCTATCAATTGTTTCAAAAATAGACATAGTATCTTTTTGATATTTTGGCTGAATCTGTCTGACCTCTGCATTACTTGAGGATGTGCTAATCGCCTTCCTGATATTGATTGATCTTCTCAAAAAAGAAGGAAGCAAACTCATTGCATTTGCTGTCTGAGAGCATTTCACTGGGAATCTGACTTGGGGGGTTTGTCAGTCTCTCAACAGTGGCAAAAAGAGTACGAGTGTTATTTAAGTTACTGTTTATAAGGTTTGAGAAGAAATTCTGTCTATCTGTGGCTAATTTCACATTAAAAGCATGAAGGATGTCTTTATAGTTGCTATAGTGAATTTAAAGTTTTGTCTTCCTCCACATCCTCTCTGCTTTTCTGCATTGTCTTTTCATAGTCTGAACTGCTGTTGATCTTCTCCAAACTGATTTCTGTCTGTTTGTTTTCTTACTGACTATTATTGGAGCAATATCATCAATAACATTCTTAACTTTTGAGTAAAAGGAATCAAGGAGAGTATCAACAGAGTCTGCAGAAATGCTTGGTGTTAAAGATATAGCCTCCATAAATAGTACACTTGTGTTCTCGTTTATGCATCTCCTTCTGACAGAGACAGCAGAGGTGGGAAGTCCAGGTGCCAAAGAGTAAAAGTCCTGCCAGATTTTTGTTCCACCCATGAACTCACCAGCCGATTTCACCAGAGGAGGAACCAAGTCATTCCTTCCAAGTCACAAACGAGTCTCGAGTCAAGTCCCAAGTCCTCAAAGAGTTAAAGTTAATGAGATAATTAAGTGACTAATTAAATGAAGATGCATTAGTGATAAACACCTGCTGTTTACAATCAACATCACTGAAGAAAAGAGAAACACAAGAACTACAACTGACTTTAAACACAGCCTTGGATGAAATCAATTGAAAAAAAAAAAACTTTGCCACCATAATTGTAGTGAGTATTTGCTTCAGTTGATATCTTGATCCTTTAAGCGGTTTTCACAAATTTGCTTCTATACAATTGCATTATTGTTTTGCAGCAAACATTTGTGCAATGCTTATACAATTCTTGATCTAGCAGGTGACTTATGCTTTTGATGACTGTATGATCTTGATTATATGAGAAGAGTTTGTGGCTTAGTTGTTAGAGAGAACTGCCGTGAATTCACTGCTCTGTCTGTGCACTTTGGATGGGTTAAATACAGAATATGATTTCTGAGTACGGGTCACCACACTTAACTGTATGTCACTTTCACAAAAAAGAGAGAAATCTCATTATGCAAATGCCACCATATAATGCTTTATAACACTTCAATATTAAGAAAAAAAAAACTGGATTTAGGCATTTAGCCATGAACATTTATCATGTGATCCTCAACAGTGGTGAAAATTATTATTCATACTGCAGTGCATTATGGGAGTAATTCATGTATTGCAACATGAAGCATTTTGTTGATTGTAACCATTGTAGAGATTCATATGCTGGTTCTTGATATCTGTGTGTGGGTCTAAAAAGCACTGGAGTTCAAACTTTTATATGTGTTACAAATAAAAAAAATCCATACCCTGTAAATATTAGAGCAATGCTTTTTTTGTGTGCATGCTGTAGTTTCACTGGAATTATTCAAAACCTAGACATGTGATGAGAAAGAAGACAAAAATATTTGAGATATAGTTAAACCAGCTCATTGTAACAATATGTTTTTCATATGTCACAGTTCTGTCTTCTCCACAACAACCCATGCAGAGCTACAGAGAAAGATCTAGCACAACAAGTCAAGGGTCAAGAGCACAATTAAACCAAACACTGATCTCCATGATGGTGGCATCTTTTTAACCAATAAAACATCCACATCTGATCCTCTGTAATTCTCAATAACAGCAGATGTTAATCATTAATGCACAATCATCATTTAATTAGTCACTTAATGATCTCATTAACTTTAACTCTTTGAGGACTTGGGATCTGACTCAAGACTCGTTTGTGACTTGGAAGGAATGACTTGGTTCCTCCTCTGATGAAATCGGCTGATGAGTTCATGGGTGGAACAAAAATATGGCAGGACTTTTACTCTTTGGCACCTGGACTTCCCAACTCTGAGAGACAGTCTAGATTCAGTGGTAGCAGAGATCAATATATCAAAGAAAATACAGAAGTGATCAGATAGTGCTACGTCCTTAATAACAATGGATGAAATGTTTAGACCCCTACTGATGATTAGATCCAGAGTGTGTCCACCTTTGTGTGTGGGTCCATGCACATGTTGAATCAGGTCAAACGTGTTTAGAACCATTATCATTTCTTTTGTAGTTTTGTTTTCTGCATTATCTATGTGAATATTAAAATCCCCTGCAATAGCAAAACAGTCAAACTCTGAGGAAATTATTGATAACATTTCTGTGACCTCTTCAACAAAGGCTGGAGAGTATTTTGGAGGCCTGTAAATAATAATAAACAGAATGCGTGGGGCACCTTTCAGCACAATCCCTAGATATTCAAAAGACAAGTACTGACCAAATGACACTTGCTTGCATTGATAGACATCTTTAAATAGAGCAGCTACACCCCACCTCTCCTAACAGTCCTGCAGACGCTCATGTAAGTGAAGTTAGGAGGGGCTGCTTCATTTAGGATTGTTGCACTGCAGCTGTCTTCTAGCCATGTTTCATTTAGAAACATAAAATCCAGATTGTTTGTGGTTATAAAGTCATTGATTAGAAATGATTTATTTTTTAGTGAGCGAATATTTAAAAGTGCTAACTTGATGGCATTGCTTTGTGTCTTTACATCAATCTTAGTTTGATGCATAATAGGCCGCAGATTAGATGAGTTTGCCCTTCGGCTTGCTTCTCCTTAGACTTTCTATCATGTGATAAAACTGAAATAGAGAAAGCTACAGGCACACTGGGTTCCCGCTTGTTCTGTAAGCATTTGTGAATGTTGCTGCTATTATAGCGGGGACCCGACACATATCACTGAGTGCTGCTATCAGTTTTTTTTGGTTCACCTTCAGCAGATAGAGGGTTTGGGCCCTGGCGTTGTGGCAGCGGTCGGAGAGCTCTCACAGGAACGGGGCCCACAGTCTTTGGTTGTTGGGGGGCCCGCCGTTTTTTTGTTGATATCTGAGGGCTAGCAGCAAATGAGTGAGAGAGTTTAGTCCCAACATACACCAATTCCTCCATTTTCTGTGAGAAGCACAGAAGTGGAGATGCTGGAGAGAGGGATAATGTGTCTGGTGAGATGGGCTGTGTCTCTGGTGTTTCCGGTGGCTGTGATGTGTTGTCCTGGCTTCCCTGGCTGTTTTCCAGAAAGTCATCATTGGGTGGTGAATCTTGTAGCTGTTTTGATACATCACAGTCAGTCTGTGAGGAGCTCTGTGGGCAGGGCTCAGCAGGGATAGTGTCTATCAGCAGTGTTTGTTTTGGCTGCGTGGTGTTATCAGTGTCCTTGTGGGATATGTCAACCACATGATGACT
Source organism: Carassius auratus (assembly GCF_003368295.1). Classification (NCBI taxonomy): domain Eukaryota; kingdom Metazoa; phylum Chordata; class Actinopteri; order Cypriniformes; family Cyprinidae; genus Carassius; species Carassius auratus. The sequence goes on from NW_020526051.1 coordinate 171,637, forward strand.
CGGACCCGGTGTGTGTGTGCTGAATGGATTGACACACTCTGCTGAAGGATGACGAAGGGAGAAGTAGATATTGTCCTTAAGCACTCTGGCACCAAGTTTGTTTGGGTGGAGGCCATCCGGTTTAAACAGTTGTCTATGGCCCCAGAAAAGATTGAAGTTGTCGATGAAATTCACTCCTTTTAAACTGCAAGATCTTTGTAGCCATGTGTTCAGCCCAAGCATCCGTGAAAACTTATTTGTTCCCCTTGCTGGGAGTGGTCCACTGATGAACGACTGAACTTTGAGTCTTTGAAGTGTTTCAAAGAGTTCAATGAAGTCCTTCTTAAGGAGTTCTGACTGCTCTTTCCGAATATCATTCTTCCCCACATGGATGATGATTCGATTTGCAGTCTTGTGTTTCATCAGAATGTTCTGAAGTTCCTTGTTCACATCAGAGACCGTTACTTGAGGAAGGCAGCATGTTGTTGTAGTCCTGCTACGGATGTTTCTGATAAGAGTCACCCACTATCAGTGTCCTTGGCTCGGCTGCGCTCTGAGCTGAATGCCGCGGCTCGTCCTTGAGCACCTGTTAGTAGCGGTGTTAGCTGCTGGCTGATCAGATCCATGTTGAATCACATTTGGGGGTTCCTCACCCGCATTCATAAATGCTTGAAATCTGTTCTCAAGATGTATAGGGGGTGGTAGAATACGAGTATTTACAAGCCTTGTCATAGTCGAATCTGGGGTAGAGGAAGCTATGGCAGCAATACGAGAAACTCGTGACAATCTGATATCTCGTGTTCCTTTGGGTCTTGCTCCCTGTTTGTGCCATCGATTAGTGTGGCGATCAGTTTCGGCTTGTTCCTCTACACTTGGTATAAACTGTTGAGATTCAGAAGATTCATGGAACTCACCGGCTGTATGCTGAGGGGGTCCATGATGACGGTCTCCTGAGTGTTCCGTCTGTTTTGGAAGTCCAGAAAGTAACTTTGTTTCAAGAATCACAATCCTTTGTAGAAGTTTGCAGCAGTTCATGCAACAAGTAGATCCAACAGGAGGCATTTTCTCTCTCTTCTGTTTGAATGTAGGCAGTTGTTATCCCGTCACAGGAATGTAAGCTGTTAGCAGTGGGAGACAAAGTCTTCTTTTTGTAGTATTATTCCAGTCCCAATGTTTTTAGTTTTAGCGTTTGTGCCAGAAAGCTGTTGTTTGAGCACTGTGCTGATCTGTTGAAGTAAAAATCTTAGAAAAATTAGAGAAAAGTACAGAAATAAGAAGCAAAGAGCAGAGCAGTAAGCTAGAACATCCGAACGGTAGCAAAGCCGGAAGCCAGACCAGTATAGGTATAAATCATACTGGAATATATTATCAAATTGTTGGATGTGATGCCCTACTTGGAAATTTGTCCACCAGCTGTCACTGGCTACAGCTCTATATTATTAAAACATTGTTTAATATTGTAAAACATACTGTTATTTTTTGATACACTGCAAGATTTCTGAAATATATGGCTTAAACAAATCAAATTATTCCAACTGTTAAGAAAGAATCAAATCTGTCTTTAATGGTATATAATACAGTAGCGTAGCCAGAAAAGAGACTCTGGGTGTGCATATGAAAATCTGGGTGTGCCACATTTATTGTCAGATTACTGTGCAAAATTATGGGATAGTATTTTTGTCGCACTGCTTCCATCCAACCATACTCCAAGTGGTAATTTGCAGGTCGTGTCAAAATGTAGTTAATTGTTAAATGTAATAATTTTCTTCCAAATACGATAATTTTGAACTTCTGGTACGATACTTGGACATTTCCAATCTGGCAACACTGTCTGTTGATGTTGGGCCAGGGGAGGGAGAAGCATCCTCATCAGGTGTAACCTTAAGGCCTTGTGTCCGGCTGTTCATCAAGCCAATGTTTTTTGCTAAAAAAAAATAATTAAGAAAGGAGCTCTGCGACATATTGCTAGCTAGCAATGTGCAATCAAAAATTATCTGTTTATCATATACTGCTGGGGTCACAGTCAGCTGCTGTTTGCTGATTGGTTGTCAGTCCAAATGTCGACAGATATATTTTAACAAAAATAATTTAAAATATAAATTACATTTTAACATTTTTAGCATTACTGCACCATATATTGGATTCTTATTTCTGTGCCCCTGAGAGTATGATTTAGAATGTTCAGTGACGTCACAGAACTGTCCGATTCAAACAGCTTTCGCACGTTGGCTGGCACTGAGCCAGAGACGGACGCGCTCAGCGCTTGTCATATATCACAATTAATATGGAGTGTTTTCAACCTCATAATGTTTATTTTAGGTTTCATATATTTAAATATACATAATCACTAGTAAAACAACGCATTGGTAGCTTGTAAAATACACACTGATGTCTATGGAAGCAGCAAAAACTATCTAATCAAATGTAATTTGCAGACGTGTTTTATTCATATAGCAGACACAAATAGCAGAAGAATAAAGTTTATTCTATTCTCCGTCCAGTTCAACATCCACTTACTTTCATGTATTTCGGGAGAAACTGGGGAATTCAAGTGCTGTTCGTTAAATCCGGCTGACAGGACTCTGAACTGCAGCGCACATTTCGTTAGATCAAGACAATTTATAAAGGTTTTTAAACGAAGAATCGGAATATCAGATAGTTGACATGGTAAGCAAGTTTGTGTATATATTTTAATAAAAAATAAAAAACTAAATAAAACAAATACTGATACATCTGTTTTAGTGGCTGCGGTGTGTCATGTGACAATCATGACGCGTCGCCATGGAAACAAGGGGTGAGTTAAAATATTTGTAATTTACGCGTGAAAGGGTTGATTAAAAAAAAATATATATTTTTTCTAATTAAACAATAGCCCAACTTTAGTAAACATTTTTTTATTGAGGCTATAAAAAATAATTCTGCATCTATTTTTAGGTGTGCCAGCTGCCACTGTGGGTGGCACAGGCACACCCTGGCACACCCGTGGCTACGCCACTGACATAATATGAACATACAAAGATTGTACAATTTAATTTCCATATTAAAATAGTTTTTATGTGCTCAAATGCTTTACAAAATGCACAATGTTTACAACACTTTTGTTACAACAAAATACAAAGAAGAGCCTAACTCGTGCTATGGTATGTATAACTGACAAACATCTTAAGATACATACAGTATTCATATTGATATTATGAATAAATATGGTGGCCGAGAGAGCTCAACACGCTGCAAATAGAAAAAAAAAAGCACCTGCAAATTAGGAAAACAACTTCCTCAATTTTTAAAACACACGCGCTGCAAATGCTCTCAACACAAACAAAGAGCATTTGCAGCACATGTGTTATCAAATTGATGAAGATATGTCCTTGATTTGCTGGTGCTATTTCTATTTGCATGTGTTTTCTGAACAGTGCGTTGAACCCTCTCGGCCACCGTAAATAAACTATTAATATACAAAAAAAAAAAAAAAAAAAAAAGAAATTATAATAATAATTGCATATGGCTGTTTTTCAAATGGGTAATACTAGTAAAAGGTGTGTGCAGCAGTAAGTAACAATTCGGAATATAAAAATAAAGTACAAACCACACCTTTGTCATTTGGTTGCTGCTTTTAACCGTGATGTCTTTCAGTGCTGTTATTCAGTTCCTGAGTTTCAGAGTTTGATCAAGGAAACAATGGTGAGATTTAGTGGATCAATCTTTGCTGGATTTGAACCTTTTACGTTTAAACATAAAGCTATGACACCACAAACAAACAAACAGAGAAAACCTCTGGCAGGTCTTGCAGTGTAAAGCCTGCTGCTATTTAGTGTTAATTTTGTCAACTGTTTTTGATTTTTCAAATGTAACATTAGTGAAATATTTAGTGTTTCTATTTAGTCAACCTTATCCTGTTTTTCCAGTTAAGTTTGTTTGACTAAAAGTCTGTGCATTTAAGTCAATTTCTGGTAAGCAGAAGTCATGTCATAGTTACAGTTACAGTCCTGCTGCATAAAGGTTAAACTGACAATCATGATTATTTCCAGAAGCTATAGATTTTGAGGCATCACATTTATCATATTGCTGGTAAACCTCAAAAGCTTTTTTTTTTTTTTAAGCTACAGTGAAATTTCTAATATTAATTTAAATAAATCCAAATTATGTTAATGTTTTTATATTAAAACAACAGCAAAACATACTTTAGCTTATCAAATAAATGTTGAGCAATGATTGAATAATGAATAAATGTTACATTGGTGTCTCAGTCGCAGTCTGCTTAGGGTTTGTGTCCATCAGTAGAGAGTCATGCTGATTAAGGGAATTAACAAATAATACATCAATAAATGAACAACACTTTTTTTTTAAATGTTAAACTTGTGCTGTGAAAACAGGTAGAGAAATATATCTGGATTCATAATGATTTAATAAGTATACAACAGTAGGTGGCTTCAGTCAGAGGAGGACTGAAATAAAGGCAGTCAAGATGGAGAGCTTGAACTGCTAGTGGTGGATTATGGATTTATTTTGAATGACAAATTATATTGTAATTTGGGGGCACATCCATGCAATGCATGAGAGTGAATCTCTCTGCTTGCATGTGGATTCAGATCTCCAGTGATTTCAGTTATGAGAGTGTCATAATGTTGCATGCAGATTTCTTTTGCTCTCACACAAAACTGGACAAGCATAAAGATTCATCACTTAAAGGGGGGGTGAAATGCTCGTTTTCACTCAATATCCTGTTAATCTTGAGTACCTATGGAGTAGTACTGCATCCTTCATAACTCCAAAAAGTCTTTAGTTTTATTATATTCATAAGAGAAAGATAGTCTGTACCGATTTTTCCCGGAAAAACACGACCGACTGGAGGCGTGATGTGTGGGCGGAGCTAAAGAATCACGAGCGCCAGTAGGCTTTTGCGTTGAGAGCGTTTAGAAGCTGTGACATTACCGTGAGGAAAAACACATCCAAAACAAACCATGGCTAACAGTCAGATTCAGCGTATATTTATGATCCAGAATCAGATCCAGAGGCTGAAATTTAACAAGAGCAGCAGCAGCAACGACGTCTCTATGTGTTATGTACTGAAACTGTATATATTTGCTTAGCGGTTTTGGAAAATGACTAAGTTCCACTTTATGTCGTCTTTTTTTTTTTTTTTTAAGCTGTACATGTGGAAAGTGCAGTTTGATGACAACATCGCATGTTGTATACTTGATGTGCTTACGCGCCGATAGCTAAGTTAACAACACAGAGATATTTGAAGCAGTTTTACTCACCGCATGCGGTTCCAACAGACGATCATGACCCTTTTTCGTTGGGACTGCATTATCCTTAAGAAATAAACGATGTGCAAATCCGGCGTCAAACTGGGCCTTGTTTGTAAAACAAGCATCTTCGAAATGCAAGTACAAACACAAACACTTGCACAACTCCGTTGATGCTCTGTAAAAATAAACTCCATCAACTGGTCCCTTAATGCTGTTTTTCTTTTGGTAATCTGTGCAGGGTTGTCTTGCCCTGGCAACCAAAAACACACTCCTTTTGTGACATTTCGCGACGCTCTCGCTCTGATCAGTGAATGTCTCTCCTCCTCTGCTCTGCTCTACAGGAGCGCGCGCTCTTCCGGCAGACGTGCCCTTAGGACCCATATAAGGAAATTCCGCTCCATCTAACGTCACACAGAGCCTTACTCGAAAAAAACTTTCCGAAACTTGTGACAAACCGGAAGGAGTATTTTTGGAACAGAAATACTCATTCAAACGTACAACTTAATTTTTTTAAACTTTGTCCATGTTTAGCATGGGAATCCAACTCTTTAACAGTGTAAAAAACTCAGTATGCATGAAATAGCATTTCACCCCCCCTTTAACACATGAATCTAACGTTGTTCAACACCTGAAACACAAATCAACAGCAGCTAGAAAACAAACTGAAAACAAACTCCACAACATCAAAGAACTGTGAATTATGCTTCTTGATTTCCTGTCTGAAAAATATTTCACTTTTTTTTTTATTTTCCTCTGAAAATTTAATTCCTAAAAAACCTAAAAAATTATAATAAAATAAACACATTCTAAGGTAATTCATATGGTATGACAAGATCAGTCATCTCAACCAGGTTAAAACTCTTAAAACTGTTAGTTATATTACTAAATTTTGTAATTAAGAATACGTAATACAATTTCATTGTGTGTAAAATGTGTTTTGATCCACATATTGACCAAGATATGATCCATAGAGTGTATGGAGTTAATATACAGCTAAAAATAAAACACCTCTGAATGTCTCTGTAAAAAAATGGGGGCACGGTGATTAACCAGAAAAAATAAAAAAATGGCACGTCATGCCGAAAAGGTTACCGACCCCTGCTCTTTTGGATTGTAATGAATTGGAATGATGAAAGGAAATGTCTGCTTCTTATAAATATTTATTTTCAACTGGAAAAGCTACGGTACCCATAACCTGTGTGCATGGAGACACCCGCAACATTCCCACACAGCAGGTTACTAGGGGTGCTCCGGCCGATCGTTAATGCGCATCTCGTCAGTAAAGCCGGTTCTCTAATCAGCGGTTAATTCCATCAGGTGCGTGATTTCACATAGAGCAGCTGTTACTACACAGAGCCGTTGTTAACTGAGAAGATGCTCCAAAAAACGCTGAAAATGAAGTGGGTTTGCGCATCTTCTCTATTAACAATGGCTCTGTGTAGTAGAGCACCCCTACAGGTTACCATCTCAGCTAGCCCCAGGACATGGCAACTGTAGGTCGGGGTGGTTAAATACCTCCTGGTACCTGTGCTTCTGGGGAGAGACTGGCCAGGTTTCGATCAGCTGATGGCCATGGCGATGCAACCAGTTCCCAAAATCCAGGCTCGCCACAAACATCGCACAGAGCATAACGAGGGCCGCCGGCCAGCCCTTCTAGCCACCGATAGCGACGAGGAGGGTGAGTGTGCTAATTCTGCTAATATGTATATGAACCTGTTTCAACAGAACAGGGCAGGGGGATCGTTTGGCTGAGAGGAGCGGGAGGACGAGCGCTTTAAGAATTACTGGACTCAGGTTCGTGTAATAGAGGAAAAAGTGCGCCAGCCTGCTTCTCACCCCATCCCTTACTTCGTAGTCAAGAACGGCCTGCTTTACTGTGATGCCCAGCCTTTTGCCAGGGCTATCCAACCTGCCAGCGCAACTCCCCTCATCATCCTCCACCCAGCCCTCTTGTGCCGCTGCCCATCATTGAGGTGCCCTTCAGCCGCAAAGGTATGGACTTAGTAGGGCCGCTGCCAAAATATGCCCAGGGCCATGAACACATCTTGGTGATACTGGACTATGCAACCAGGTACCCAGAAGCTGTGCCCCTCAGGAAGGATCTCAGTCCCATAGAGAACCTGTAGTCAGTTCTCAAAAGGCGAGTGGATAAGCAGAAGCCCACAGGTTGTGATCAACTCCAAGACCTAATAAGACAAGAATGGATCCCCATCAGTCAGGATTTGCTGATGAGCCAATTGCAGAGGATATGAATAACAAGGGTGATACTGATAACAATGTAAATATTGACTCATAATTTTATTTTATTTTTTGCCAAAAAAGAAGTCTTTAAAACTTATGATAAGCTTATCATTGTGGAAAATGTGGAAAAAATAATCTATAAATACTGAAGCAGCAAAACTCAAAAGTTATGTCCATGCCAAAACGTTTGGCCATGACTGTACAGTACATCATCATCATATAATGATGAATGTAATTTATAACTGCATCACATTTGACAGCTCAATGAGAGTGAGCAGGAATCACCTACCAGATGTTGTGCTTCTATAGCAAAAACTTGGTTGCCAAAAAAATGCAACGAAAGCAGAGTACTGAGAAAGAACATCACCCATATTCTCATGTATAGACCCTACAATCAACAAGTGGGTGGTCTTGCTGTCTGGTCGTATCATCTAGTGAGTGCGTTCAGAGGATTATATGGCCAAAAACTAAGTTGAAAACTGTCTTAGGGTCTGTGGTCTCCCAAAGTTTTCAAATCAATTAAGATTTAAAAATACTCTATAGTGTGGCAAGCCTTAAAGATGAATGCAAATTCTATTAAATGTATATGCACATTTCATCACTAATGCACACAGTTAAACTGGTTTTAGAAATGAAATGAAAATAATTTGCATGTGTTTCCTTAAATTGCAGCGCGTTGAGCTCTTTCGGCCACCATTTTTTTTTTTTTTAGACTGATCATTACAGTTTTGTTTTTTTTAACTGCTAACATCCTTTTGTCCAATCTGTAGTCACAATTTCAAAACACTATACACAATTAGCTCACACAATATTCAGTAAATTAACACGTTTCTAAAATGCTTAAATTTTATTTTCACACAAGCTTACCCCATACGAAAATCATATACAGTATCTTTCTTATCTTTTTACAAATGCTTAAGCACAGCATGACAGAAATGAAGACCCAATGTTCCAAACTTTAAATACAGTGTAAAGCCTATGCAACAACAGCAACTCAAAAGTATTGAAAAATATCTCTATATAAAATATTGTAACAACTGATAAGCATTTTTTAAGTAACAGATCACTAAAATATTTAGATATAGCTGATTCCAGTCTCAGTTGGAGGAATAAACAGGTTTTGATGCTCTTTCCATTACTTCAACATGTAAAAAATAACTCTTTGAATTGGTTTTGTGGATGCAGAACAACACAAAGAATCAGAGAGAGAAAAAATAATGCCTGGGAGAGGAAGAGGAATAGTAGGAGGAGATAAGGAAGGGGGTAAAAATGTGTGCTGGACTGTATTTCTTTATGTTTGTTTGTTTTTCCCTCTTACACATGTTGAACCTATGAAAGCTTATTTCTGCCATGGAATATAAAGTTTAAAGCCTTGTTCACACCAATAACGATAATTATAAAGATAACGATATTAGCGTCCACACCAGCGAACGATATCATCTGTTTATTCTGAGCGCACGTGCGTCTGCTGCTTTAAAGAGCCAGTAAGATGAAAATTCTAAGCTTCCTATCACTGTTTATAAGTCCGGTACATTAGGTTTAAATCCATCCAAGGTTAAAAAACATTGTCATTTTGTCAAAATATCATTTTAAAATTACCTCAATTCTCAGAGATCCCCAAAAGATTCAGTTTCCTTAAACCCCACCTTTCGGTAGCATACTGTGTTCTGATTGGTCAACTGACATGGTTTTGATTGGTTGTTCCACACACAACTTCACGGTAAACAATGCGTTAGCATCTGTTTGGGGTGAATTATGTCTTATTCCTCTCACCGCGAAGCAAACAGTAAAATAAAAAAACTTGAACAGTCTCGCTGCTTTTTCTTCTGTGTGTGTGTATTCAAGCCGCGCGCTTCAGTTTGAATCTCAATAGCGTGTTCAACGCGGGGGCGTGGTCACATTAGATATAACGAAGGGAGACATGAAAAACAGACATCGCGTTGTTTTCATATGGATTACTTTATCACAGAATATCTGTTTTCAGCAGCACTTGTTTAGTTTTAAAGTAGACATGTCAAGCTTTCTATAGATATCTCTCTCATGTCTCTTCGTTGAGTATTCACGGAGTTACACTTAATTTTAATGACGTGTTTGTAAATGAAGATCAGCGCAGACAGGCTGCAGACAGCACACATACTGATAAGACGCTCGGGAGAAAACAAACACATAACTTCATAATCATACTTCGCGTTGTGATTCGGAGATGCTCGTTGGTCTAAATAAAGTTGGTAATGAACCCTCTTTTATGGCCAAACGCTTTGAAAATCCCGCCGTGTACTCACCGAGATTAGAAAAGCAGTCATCAGTGAAATGTTGTGAACACAACTAGGATTTGTTGTACTGCTCTGGTATTGTGGTAAAAATGAATTTTAGCCATTGGTTCTTCTGATCTTCATTCTTTGGCAGTGAAAATAAAACAAACTTGCCTTTACAATTAAAAACACTCTCCTCAACATGATGCTATCACACCAACCAGAGCGTCTGTGTGGGGGGGTGGGGCAGGTCAGAGTTCTGTTTCTCCCAAGACGGTAGGCGGAGATTATTATGCAAAGTGTTCCTAGTGACGTACATAGAGATGGGCAAAAGATTTTAAATGTATAGTCGACTCCTTACTTTAGAAGCCAATAACTTTATAAATCGTGTACTTTTTGGTTTAATTACTTTGCACATTGTTTACACTGACGGACAGCTACATCATACACTGTAATACACTGAAAAAATAAAAACCTTGGATCAACTTAAAAAAATTGAAGTAATCAATCACACGAAACATTTGACATTGACTCAATGTAAATAATTTAATTTAGTTTAACTTGAAAATTTTAAATCCATGGAAACCACTTTTTAAAGGTTGATCAATCTAATTATTTTAGGTTGGAACAAATTAATTATTTCAAATTAGAACAAACCAACTAAACTAATATGTATAGGTTAAATTAAATTAATTATTTTAGGTTGGAACAGACTAATTATTTTAAATTAGAACAAACCAACTAAACTAATATGTATAGGTTAAATTAAATTAATTATTTTAGTTTGGAACAAACTAATATTTATAGGTCTGATTAAATTAATTATTTTAGATTGTCTCAAATAAAAAAATATAGAGTTAGGCATTATTTGAGATCTATAATCAATCAATAAAAAAAAAAAAAATGATTTCAATACATTTTAATCAATGACTACTCAGAACAATTTTCCTTTAGAACACATTTATTGTTCAATAAACTCACAACACTGAACATTTGCTTCAAATGTATGAAGATTGACAGCAGAAATACTTGTAACACTGCAATCAGTCTCTCCAGTTGTTCAAAACACTTGGCCTACTTTAACCTTTCTGGTAGCCATCGAACTTGGGCAGCCACATTTGTAAATGCTGCAGTGAAAATGCAGCCTTGTTAGTGCAACCTTTTTTATTAAAAGGATCTAAAGTCTTGGCTGTAAAAACACAATAAAATTGAACAACTATGCAATTAAACAATTAATCCCTGTACAGCTGGGTGGTCAGTCTAGTGACTTTTGGGGTCATCTTTTTTCCATCAAGCTCCATCAGGACCTTTTGCACAAATTCAAAGGTGTACTGTAGCCTTTTTGGATATTTTAGGTTAAGTGTATATATGAGCCCGAAAACCATGGCAAAAGCGGTTGCAACCGATGGCAACTCGTTCAGGACCTCTTTTCCTTCGACAACAATTTTAATGTCTTTAGGTGGATGGAGAGGATCCTCTTTTCCAGTGATAAAGATGGCCATGGTTGTCTGCTCCAGTTCTTCAACCTCATTATCCTGCACAAAAAAAGAAAGAAAATATGCTATAAATTTCAGAAAATCTCCCGATTTCATGTTAGATCATAATGTGCCAAGCTCTTATACAATCGAAACTTTCAAAACAAAACATTTGATTAACAAATCAAAATAATCAAATGTTCATTGCAAGGGGTGTGACTAGATTTTTTTTAAGGAGTAATAAGTGACTAGTAATTTATTAAGATTTCTGAGTAACATGCCCAACACTGATGAGATTATCCTCGTTATATTCTAACTTTTTTCTTGACATGTCAGAGAACACTGTAAACACCTGTAAATCCTGTAAACACAGTGCATGAAGACAATTTTTGGGGGGCAGATGAGGCCTGTGGCATCACTTTTAGGTACTTTCTTAATACGGTTTAACTTTTTGGGATTTTGATAACATTAAGTCAATAACGTGTTCTAATGTCGGTGATAATATGACCACCGCATCTGCCTTAATATTCTCTGAGTTTTTACGTTCCCTTCCGAAAATGAACCATAATTTTACAAAAAAAACTAAAAACTAAAAGAAAAACATGGTTCTTGAAGCAATACTAACTACAAATTATCCATGGCTTTGATGCTTCAAAATACTTCAAATAATAATTAACAAAGTAGACCTTTTCAGATAATATTTTTATGGTAATAAAATCAGACCTAAGCGAAAAAAAACTTTCCTTGTTTTTATTGAAGTAAAATTTATTTCTAAATGCCCGATTACTGAACTAAATTAGGTTATGTCTTAAATGAAAGAAACAGATGCATGTCTGTATATTAGATGTGTGCAGGAATGGATAGTTCATCCTAAAATTTTATTTCTGTCATTTTTTATTCACTCACATGTTGTCCCAAACTTACAATAAATTAATTTATTTCTTGAAGATTGAAGAATCTGGATAACCCAACAGCTGCTGGTCCACAATGAGTTTGTTAGTAGGGGGGTAAATACTCTGGAAGTCACTAGGCGTTTCTCATTGTCAAGGAAGGATCCTCGGAAGCCAGAATTTCGAGGATGCTACCTCTAATGTCGAGGAAGGATGCATATGTGTAGCCTTCGCGCTCTTAAATCACCCACAATCCTATGCGTGCAGCTTTGCTATATTGTTAAAAAATAAAAAAAATGTCGAACGTTAGTGGAGTCGGAGCGTTAACGGTTTTTATTTACATTACCAAACATTTGTTATAACTGTAGTAAATATAAGTAAAGTTTAACATTTAAATGCCAGTACAAATTACTACCATATTGATATTGTAAATTATACAAATACAAATGGTTAACTGAACCGGACCTGTCATTTAACAAGTGTTAGCTTGGTTGCATCACCGGCATTTCTTTTATAACTAGTTAAGTTGTCCAAAGTAATTTAACGATACCATTCATAGCGTTATTCAAACGGACCTTTTCACTGACGTAATTACGTGCACTTGCTAGCCTGTTCCATTTACGTGTTCTCCGAATGCTAAAGAGTAGTCTCGCCTAGCCTCTGAAGGAAGTGACTTGGAAGGACCAGTCCTGCCAAGGAAGTATCCTTGACATTGAGAAACGCCTACTGTGAACCAGCAACTGTTTGGTTTTCCACCTTCTTCCAAAAAAGAGTTTATGTTTAGTGGAAGAAGAAAACTCATTCAGGTTTAAAACAACTTTTGAGTGGGTAAATAGCTAGTGGCTTAAATATCCATACTTTTTCATATTTTGTTACCTTAATGTAACAAGCTTTGTCTTTATTATAGTGTTATTAGTTTGGATGTAATGCTCAAACAGCTTGCAAAATAAAAAAACAACAGTTTTCATGATAAAATCATGGTATTTCTAAAAAAGGAAACTTAAAATTTTTGCCATATTGCTCACTCGAACAAACCAAATCCCACCCAAAGACCATTGTGCCCTCGTAATGCCAATTTGCCCCTGCCCCTGTGCATGACACTGCCAGGGTGAAAAGAAAATTCTAAAACAGCCCCTTTTGTTTTGGTTTGGACGGCGAAGCCACATTTGTGTGTATCGCTGATGTCATTGCGACACCCCTCATCCTCTTACCCGAATGCTTACCCTGGACTAGAGTTAACGTTAGCGGTTTATAAAGTGGAGGTAGACAACTTAACTAGATAGCTAATCTGTCTGCTTATCAACTCCTTGAATGGATTATAGTACATTTTTACACGGCTTATTGTAAAAACGCTACCGCAAGAAAAACATATAGCTAACTAGATTTTCAAAAAGACATTGGATCATTAATGTTATTTTGACTGCTGCTGTTAGCTAGCAGAGTTAACGTTAGCACGCTAGTATACTGCACTGCAATCATGTCCTATGGCAGACAGAGTTGCAAAATAAAAACAATCCAACAGCAAACTAAACAATGTAAACAAAAACGTGTTTTCTTGTGGCGGCCTTTATAAAATGAGCAGTGGTGAAAGTCTAGTCATGTTATCAACAGAAGTGAAAGTGACTGAAGACTGTGCTCTTCTCCATTTTTGGTTAATTTCTGTAGCAGAAAAAATGCCACATATAGGCCTGGAATATGAAGTAGCAAGGACATATAGGTCTTAAGCCATTTGCAAAAGGATTAGTTTGGACACACTTTTTTTAACACTTCCAGAGAAGACATAAAAAAATAAAAAAATAAGATGGTTTTGGTACGTCTGAATGTGGTCTAAGTGTTTACTGCTCAAAAATCAGCATCAAAGATTTCTTTAAAGTGTTAAAATCTTGTCTTGTGAGCTTAGTTTCTCATCACACCCCTATTTGTTAAATATGGCTAGGAAAACCTAGACTAGGACCATGTTAGTCTGTAGGTGTTAACTGTGTGAGCAAGTGAGAGAGATGCCCTTACCTGGTATTCTTTGAAAAGGTGCTCAACAGGTTCACCAAGGTAGATCATCAGAGATTTGAGGATGCATTCTCTTCTGATGCTGATGTCCACAGGCTAAGTAAGAACAGTTACTATGAATTAAAATTAAACATTTACAACAACAACAACAACACTATTCAGCCATGGATCCCACTGACACACAACTTATTCATAGATACCTCATCTAAAACCTGCAAGGTCCTGGTGGTCTTCTCTTTAACAACTCCTCCCTTGCTCCTGATGACCTCCAACAGTTTGGTGGAGTGCTTGTCCAACTGCGCCAAGAACTTTGTCTCCAAGGGAACTGTAGTGATTCGTATGAACTCTGCATTGATCTAAAAAGGAAACAGAAATAAGTTTAGAAGTTTTTATGATGGTGAACACAAAACAGCATCACCAGCGCAACCTTAGTAAATTATCGCCTACAACAAGAACAACAACTCATAAGTGACTCAACAGTTAGGTCTAAAAATGTTCAACTGTAATTCATAAGACATTTGCTCACATGGATTTAACTGGTCTTAGACAAAGTGTCATGCCTGCGAAACTCCATTACAGGGAAACAATTAAGTTAGTAAATAAATGGGTGAATAATGTATCTGAGGTGCTTTGCATCTTAAATCCTACCTCTTCCATCTGAAAAAGTGCAGGCCATCTCTCAAAGACGTCTTCAATGCTCGGCTTCTTATGCACAATTTCTTGTCTCCGGTATCCAAACGTCTTTGCCATCTTTTCTTTTATTGCTTGTCTGTTGTTTCTTTGCTGTAGTTCTGCCAGAAGGGAAATCCTTTCTTGTTCAAGGCTTTCTGGAGTCTCACCACTTGGCAAGGGTGGAAAATGGTTGACTTCAGCCCGTCTAGGTCTCTTCAAATTCTTTGCTGGGTAGGCCTCCCCTTGAGACTTGGATTTCAAAGAATTCACAGTGAGCTCTGCAGCTGTTCCATGTGCCCTAAGTAAAGTCCGGTAGTTGGACATTTTTACCTTGAGCCTTTGTTTCCATCCATAGCTCTCATTGAAAGACCCTGGTTCTCTCAGGCAGGGGTGTTTCCTTGTCAGTGCCTCAGCAACATCGCTGAAGTCAGCATCTGTGGGATATGCTTTGTATGTGTAGACTTTTTCAGCCACTTTCTCCAGTATGTCAGACAGCATTTTTGAGCAAGGTGTCAACCTAGATTTGCTTCTTGTGTACTCCTCATTTCCCCTCTGTAGTTGACATTCTGTGTCATAGGAGAAGAGTGGAATTGGGAACACTTTTGGCCACTGCTGTGTTCTTAATGATTCTGGGGAACAGCTGCTAAGAATTATGGTGTCATCTATATGTGCAGATCCTGGGGAGGAATCTTCGCTGTCTTGTCCACCTGAAGGGATGCTACTTATTGTGGGATCAACTGGGTACAAGACAATAGTTGTGGTACCAGGGTCTAATTGGACAACTTTGATAACTGAGAGATCCTTAATTACAGTTGTAGAGGTCAGATTCACAAATAAGTTCCCAAAATCAGTGTCCTTGTACTGTAGCCTTATGTGTCCTCCTAATCCACATGCATTCTTGACCTCTTCGATGAGTTCCTCCACTGAGTTGGCAATCCCATTGTGTAGCTCCATTCTTACACTGTTGTCTTCGTTCAAGATGATCAGCAATCGAACAGTTGCAATATCTGCCATGGTGCCCTGAGTAAGAGAGACAGAGACATGGTAAGAGGGAATGAGTGATGCAGCTTTACACTTGATAATAACTATATATAAGTGATATATCACTATATAACTTAATATTTAAATATTAAAAAAGAAAAAAAATCACTGGTTAGACACAAGGGTTAGGACTATTACATGCAAAAGTCATACAACCACTCACTAAATTCTGACCTTAAACATGTATGTATCTTTTGAGAGTAATCAGCCGCATCCCCCCAACTGTGTAGTCAGCCAATGGATATGGATCTGTCAGTTCGTTTCGGTCAAGAAGTTCCACCTCCTTCGTAGGACACATTTTCAGTTCATATGCTCTGTAATGTTCCCTGTACCACGCACTGAGCTTTCTGACAATAAAAAGCAGCTTATCCTTGACAACAATCATCTGGATTATTTCAGTAAATTCCGGCATCCCTGCCAATGAGCCATGTGCAAGTATCATTCCATTCCTGTAGTTAAGGCCACTATACGTTGCATTTTTAGCCAAGCACACACAATCCAAGTCTGGGTGCCTCCGTTTAATAGCAAATGCAATGTCGTCTTTCAAAACGTCTATGGGAAGAGTTGAAACATTTGCTACTTCCAGGGGGGATTTAGGAAAGTTGCACATGTAAAGGTGATGTGCCATGAGAAACTGATGTCTTTCTGCTAAGGACATGAGCACATTTTTGAAGCACGTTGTATGGCGCACAACTCTTTTGAAGAAGCTGTGCTTCGCTTCGAAACGCATGGTCCATAGTGCAACTAACGGTCCAAACTCACAGATTAACTGAGGATAATGCTCCAGGAAATGGTGTTTAGGCAGAAGATTTGTCTCTGGGAAAAGCTCTTTAAATCTAACTCTGTGCTCAGAAATCTTAAAGTTCAAATATCCAATTGATTCTTTAGTTTGAACTGGAGAAACAACAAGCTCCACAATGTCTTTTAAGTCAGCAAGGAGATGCCAGGCTGGTTCATCAGTGGGAACTTTCTGTCCAAGTAGTAGTGGAAGAAATCTTATTAAACTCCAGTTTTCGTGTGCATTTCCACCAATTGTTCTCCTGGATGAGTAGGTCAGAGGAACAGGATGTGGGCGATTTGTTTTATCAGTCCATTTAAAGGGAAAATCTTCTATTGCCTTGTTCAGAGTGGCCAAAGTAAAATAGTTTTTGGAAATGAATACAGTCAGACAAAGAGATATTTCAACGGGAACTATTCCCTCAAATAAATCATGGGCAATGTCTGGAGGAAAACCAGTAGTAACATTGAAATGGGAAAGTTTTTCTGACAAAACACATTTCCTCGTAACACCATAACAGTTGGACAAAGAATTTCCCTCAAGGGTTTTAAGATGACTTGTGTGAATTTCTTCAGTTCTCGGCAAGAAAGCTCCAGCTCCAACGTCCTTGGTCTGAAAATCGAACCTGTCTGCAGTACAAAATCTGCAAACATATCTGCCAGAAAAACTTTCTACAAAACCAGCAATACTGTGTGCTCCAAGGTTATCGGCAACCACACACTGCACTGTGCCCTTCAAAGTTTTCCCCAACTTACTCACAAAAATCCCATTTTGTTCTAATGTTATGAGATCACTAGTTAAAGGCTCTAAAACTTTGTCGTAACCATAAACCTTGACATCATTGCTATTTATCAATGCAGCCAAATGGATAGAGGACAACAATGACTGAAAACCAGGTGGCAGATTGCCTAAAATCCAATACAAGGCACATATTTTGTGTTTTTTACGTGATGTACCAAGGGGATTGCATATTTCAAAATCGTCGACGTACAAAATCAATGAAATTGCACACTCTTTTGAGAGAATAGCATTTCTTTTAAAGAGAAGTCCATCCCAAAATGATCTGTATACCTGTCTATCACCATCCCCTGGTTGATGTTTTTCTTTCAAATTTGTAGCCTTATTTAGTATAGGTTCACAATTTAGAAGTTGCTGCAAAGATTTTAGTATAGGGACATACTGAAAAGACTTCCATTCTTTCGGTCTAATACATATTCAACTGGTTTGACAACACTGAAGTTTTTCTATAGTATGTCTTCCGTTTCCAAGTGGTTGACAGGGGACCATGGTTTCCAATTGCAGCTTGAATGGGATTTGAAGTGCAAAGTACAGTGGCCAACTCTTTCACAACTGATTCATCAATCTGGCAATTGTGATCCTTTAAGAAGTGGATTATAGTCTTTTGGGTGACCGGCACAGAGACATTACCAATTAAATATTGCAACTCTTCAAGTAGTTCATTCACAGCTGCACTTGGCACCAGAAAAGCATTTTCTAACTTAAGTAAGACTGAGGCTAATTTTAATTCAATAACATTTGTCAAATCTGTTGATTCTTCATCAGGAAGTTCTTCAGATAGTAAATCAGCATCTGACAACTCTGTATTGCTTATTTCAAATGATTCTACAACAGCAGGACTATCAACAGGTCCATCAACAATTCCAGGCTTTAAATCATTAATTGTATGGGGGGTGTGTTTTCTCCATTTGTGAGTATTGAAAGCTCCATATAGATTGGTTTTGTATGAGCAATCAGCAAACATACAACTGACAGATTCATGATTTTTCAAATGTTTCCCAATGTGTCGAAAATAGTCAGTCTCAGTAGAAAGTAGATTGTTGCCGCAAATGTGGCACTTGAAGAATTGTGAAAAGCTATCTTTCTGTGAGGATTGTTGAGCAGGATGGTATTTGCTTAGATGGGCCAGTAGAGCTTTCCATGTCTTGCATGTGCATGGGCAATTCTTGTAAGTACAGGGGTAAGCTCGGCCCCGTCCATAATGCCGATGTTCAAGTTTATAGTGTTTCAAAAGTTCAGATCTTCTTGAATATGAATGGTCACAGTCTTTACATTTCCACATGTACGGATAACTGAAGAAACATGAGATACAAATATACCTTTAGGCAACTGAGCAGACCACATCTAGTTTTACTTAGTAGATCTGGTAGACAACTTCCCAGATGAGAGAAAATGTTACACTTTAGGATGCCTAATTATCACAAATGCCCTCATGACATTGGAAATAACTTACCACGAGCAATGATCACTGGCAGGAGCTTCCAAATAATTTGCACAGCAGGAACAACTGATTGGCTTCCCTGAAGCTGAAAGAGAAAACATGATTAAGTTTTAGCCATCAAAGTGTGTTAACTACTAACATCATACACAAATTAAGAATACCCAACATTTAACATTAATAGATATATACTTTATTTTATGATTTTAGGAAAGCTGGCTAACATTTTGGTAAATTTCTACCACATGTAAATGCTGTTAATAGTGTAGCAAACTAACATTACCAGATAGAAATAGCTGCGCCTTGTAATATTATGGCTGATAAATACTGAACACAAGCTAATTAAGAGTGTAACTAGGACCTTTAAGTATTGATAGAATAAGTAACCATTAGTCAAGTTTCAGGGATGCAAACACATGTAAAATGTAGCCAAAAAAAGGTTATCGAAGTCCTCGTCCCGCGGCAAATATCCAGATACTTATATAATTACGATGGATTTAAACCTTTGTAAGTTATCATTTTGCAGTGTAGGATTACAGTTAACACCTTTAAATATTACATAAATGTAAACTTAGTGAGTGTATAAATCAGCAGCAAAAAGAAATTATTGAAAAAATCTGCACATTAATTTTATAAAATCTATACATGTTAGTAAAAACAAATTACTATTAGTACTCTTATAAAAATTAATCAGGCATTACATTTCACAATTTTATATTTATACGTCAAAAATTCCTAAGTGTATATATTTGTATAGCCTACACTACACAGAAATAATATACAATTCAAGTATGCATATTTTAAATGTATTGTGCAGGCTAGGTATAAAGAAAATAGGTTTCTAATAAATCTAAGCTTAAAGCAACACAGAGTCCGAGTCAACAGTTAAAAGTTCACGCCATGGCACTAGTGATGGAAATTTCAGTTCTTTCCTGCGAACTGGTTCTTTTGGGCAGTTCGATTCAATAAACCGGTTGAAAAAAAAAAAAAACAGTATAGGTCTCTGCAGGAATGTAATGGGAGTTACCAAATCAGGGTGTTTTTACACCATGATACCTGATTGTCTGATGTCATAGTGATGTTAGGTTTAGGGGTGGGGTTGGGTAAGGGGGATAATTTTAATTGCATGATTTAGAAACACCCAGCAGTTTGAAAACACTCACAAGCTGATAAACGCCCACTTTTGCTCTGCAGAGACCCAAGTAAAAAAAACAACAACAAAAAAAAACAGTCCATCTGTTCTTTTACGCTCAACGTAATGACGTCATTGGAGAAGTCTATCAAACATTCAAATATATAAAGTCCGTAATCATAACTTTAGTGAGTTAAAAACCTCATAATCATGAAAAGTTTACAATTAAGTTTTGCAACAACACACAGAATACAGTAACAGCAATAATGTGCATGAGGATTTAAGTCTTGAAGATATAAAGTAAATCAATTAGGTGTCATCAGCGCAGAAATCATAATCCACTTACTAAGCATAATCCATTGCAATGTATTTGTTATTAAATAAACTTACATTTCGCCAGGTCAGAATCAATAACAAAAGAACCAGTTCGGTTCAGACGCTCTGTGTGTCAGTCTGCTTCACGCTGAATCAGGCATGCAGTATCATCAGCTTATCGGTTATCAAATCGGACGTGTCCGACAGAAACGATTCTCGGTTCAGTGTACTGCTGATCGGAAAACTGATGCAACCGGTTCTTGACTCGAGAAAGAGAACCGCTCCAGCAGTGGGCGTAAATTATACGTTTATTATACTCTGCTCAGTGTTCATCTTCAGTTCTCTCTTCACAGCAGTTCAGTCAGTCTACTGTTTGAGTAAATGAATTACTCCAGGATATTGGTGTGTTTGAACTCAGAGGGAGTGTCAGCCACATTAAAAAAGTTAACAGCTTAAGTCATTTGTGGATTAATGCTTATTGGGAGACGTGAACCGTTTCAAACGATTCAGTTCGATTTGGTGAACTAAGGTTAGTTCAAACGGTTCACTAAGAAGAACCGGTTAAATCGAACGATTCGTTCACGGCACAAAGCGAGGAAATGTCGAGCGCACAAATCCTCGTGTATATCTGTCCAACAGTTTATCGATCAATTGTTTCTTCACGGTTTTAAATTCCATTTATTGTTGGTTTGATGCCAATTCATAGTTCTTGTATTGTGTGATCTAACAGACACACGGTAGCGAGTCGTTTAAAACAGCAAACAACTCCAACAAAATAATAATTTTATGCAAATCCACAGCCCTTTATCTACATATCAAGCATCATAATGTGAATACGTTATATCATATTGGAGTGAGTTTTACCGTGTATCCTGCTCTAGCCTGCTGTAACGGACGAGGCGCGCGCGTGGTTTGAATATAAAATGGAGAATGATTGACAGCTGCAGAGGAGGGAAGACGAGTTTCCGTAAACTGTTAATTTAATGATGTAAATATAATTCTGTCCCTCAGATTAAGCTATGGAATGACTTCGGATGACTTTGTGAAATTATAATCAGAACCTCTCAGACCTGCACGATTCACACAAGTCATGCAGACTGACGCGAAAAAAGCGGGAGGTGTCGAAAAGCGCGCTCTTTGCATCCATGAAGTTTGAAGCTTGAACCTGGGGATTTACTACTGCATTTCAAGTGTCAGAAATTCAGCGGAAAAAAAGTCTAGAATAATTATGCATTTAGAAATAATAGCTTGCATTTAATAGCCAGTTAGCTAGCAACCTGTGGTAGCATTACTCACCCACTACCAGACGTTATAGTTTGAATGAAGAATGTTAATGTTAACGTTACTAGCGATATCCTAGTGATAGTTACATCGAGCGTGAATGCTGAAATTACGGCCAGAGTCAAGGCCAGTCAGGTATAACTACTGAAAAAAATAAAAATAAAAAATAAAAAACATTAAGGGTATATACAAAGATGATTGTTTTACCTTCTTAGTATCAGTGGTACTCGTAGTTCTTCTGTGTCTTTCAGCCAGCCTGGAGGGGTCTGTTGAGGTGTAAGTTATCGCGGCCGCCACTGACTTAACACACAGTTCAACTGTAACGGACGTTTTTTTTTTTTTAATTCTTTAAATAAACAGGTCAGGTGGTCAGAGAGCGGGAATTCCAACTCAGCAATGCGCATGCGCAAACCATGCTTAATTTAATAAAATTGCTTTAATCAAATGAATAAATTCAGTTTAATGTCCCGCTGCAAATCATATTGTATCCATGTAAAAAAATGGATTCAACCATAAATATAAATTAAAACGTTTAGTTTAAATGAAAAAAACAATAATTTTAAGCTGTTTCAACGACAAAATACACATTAAACGAATAACAGCAATGTTAGACTTTTTTCAGTGTACAGGTAATTTTTTTATTTCCCATCTGTGTGGCTCTTTAAATCCTCGAGCTCGTTATAGCAGGAAGCATTCTGATTGGATGTCAATGTTTTTATCATTCATCAGAAAAAGAAAATCGTTCTGAAAGTGATTCCAACGATATCGTTTCTCTTTGACTTTATCGTTATAGTTGTGGTGTGGACTCTGCTATTCTTTAATATTGATAACGATTTTTAGAACTATATCTTTATCGTTATCTTTATAGTTATCGTGCTTGGTGTGAACAGGCCTTAAGGGGTAATTGTGACTTTGTTTCATCTCTCAGTTCTGACTTTTATTTCTTGCAATTGTGAATCTGATGAAGTCTGAATTGCAAGATGTAAACTCGCAATTCCAAGAATAAAAGTCCAAATTGTGAGATAAAAGGTTCACAATTACTTTTTTAATCATGTGACGGTGTGGTGGATATTGGTGAATATGGGTCAGGTTAGTTTATCTTTTATTTAATAGAATTGATTTGGCAGTAAAGAAAACACAATAACAACATTTAATTTGGATTAAATAAACTTTATTTAAACTTTCGTTTGGTGTTAAGTGCACATACTCTTTAACGTTTAGTTTGCTGAGTTTATTCTTACCAATCTTTGTTTGTGTGTTTGTTGCGGCTGAGACCCGTGAGCTGTGGCTGGTGTGCCGTCAAAAGGGGTCCGGGCGGAAACTTCGGACGTATATGTATGGTTCCAGCCAATGATTGGGCGCAACCATTCCGGTTTCTACCCTGGGGGGCCTCCAAGGACTATTGTATTGATTTGTGCCTTTATTTATGTTTAGGAAAGACATTTATAAAGTGAAGTAATTTGATTGCATTATTTGAAGTGCTCGTGTGTATATTTGATGTTTTCGTATTTGTTTGTTACGTATAATGGCCATTATGTGTCTTTGTATCCCCCTTTTTGTGTTAATTGGTGCTGGCCACCAATGTATAAGTTTGTTAATTGTTTTTGTATGAGTTAGTTGTGTTCTGTGATAGAACAGGTCCTGTAGTCCCTAGACCTCTGTTAATATTTGAGAGGCATTTGCAGTGACTTAGGTTTATGGTATTTCCTTTTTGTTTTTTTGTTTTCTCTTTTTTCCTCTTTATGATTATTCTGGTTTACCTCAGTCGGGTTAACATCTGTTAACTTTTGTAACCCCCATTCTGTGGAAAATAAACCCCTAAGCATTTTGTTGTAGCCGTGTTCTTCTTACTTTACTGGTCATGTCTATTACAATTGGTGGCAGCGGTGGGATGTGCCAGTAGGGGGCAGCAGTGAGTAACGTTTTTTTTTTTCTCCCCTTTTTACTTCATTGGTCAAGATGGGACCAAAGAGAGCTGTAAAGAGTGATGAGATGGCGGCGACAGCTACAGGAGGAGCTGATGCGGAGAATACGCCAGTTTCAGTTGACTCGCAGAACATTACGGTAGAAGAGTTATGGGACATGTTCGGAGCACATATGAAAATGCAGCAAGAAAGAGATAAACGACTAGATATGGAGACAGCGCGACAGGAGAATAGATGGAAGACTCTTCAACATCAGTTCACACTACTTCAGGAAGAGGTACATGCAAGAACTAGAACGACTTCTGTTCATCCTTCTGGGCTTCAATGTACCCCTTCAAATTCAGGGAGTGAGCAAGTGGATGCTCAGGGGTCACCATCAATTGCTGGCCAAAGCATAGAACATTCAAGGGTTATGACAGAGCCACGTCTGCAGCCGCTTAATGAAGACGATGATGTGGAGAATTTTCTAAATACATTTGAGAGGATAGCCACGGCATGCCGATGGCCGAGAATTGACTGGGCTGTGAGGTTAGTGCCACTACTTACAGGCAAAGCTCGTAGTGCTTATGTGAACATGGATATTAATGAATCTCTTGTCTATGATGAGGTGAAAGCAGCAGTTTAAAAAAAAATACGATATTAATCCAGAAACCTATCGTTTGAGATTCCGGTCCACTGATGTGAGAACTGATGAGACCCCTAAGGAGCTCTATGTGTGTCTTAAGGACACTTTTAACAAGTGGGTTCAGCCACAGAAGCAGAGTAAGGAGGAAGTTGCAGAGGTGATTATCATGGAACAATATCTTCGAGTGCTTGCTCCAGAGCTTCAAACATGGGTAAGAGAGCATAACCCTGGTTCAGCAGCAAAGGTTGCAGAGCTTGCAAATGTGTTTGTTGCAGCACGAAGACGAGGCCAACCCCGGGCTTACAATCAATGGAAAGCATTCAAAGACCCCAAGAGACCCGGTAAAAGATCTGTATCTCCCCCAAAGACAAGTATGGCTGGAGGTAAGTTTGTGGGTGATAGTGGTGGTCTTAGTGGAAAAATGAGTGTACATGGTGACGAAAGGTACTATCCTACGGCTAATGTTTATATAAAGGTGTTGGGGCAATCATTTCTGTTAGAAGTAGGCCTTTCACCTGAATTGTCATACCCTATGGTGCTGGGTCAAGATCTGCCTGTTTTGTTCGATCTTCTTCCTTTGCAGTCTTGTAATAAAGCAATAACCCGAGCCATGGCCAAGAGAAGCGAGGAGGACGTAGGATTACTCCGAGCTTTACCTTTTTTTGAGACCGAACTGGAAGCAGAGCCAGGAAAGACGCGGAAGTCCAGGAGTCAGAGGAAGCGTGAAAAGTGTAGACATGTAGTGGTAAGTGAAGGGGAACCTTCCTTCACCCTACTCTCCATTACTTAAGCCCACAGAGGAATTTGGATGCAGCATGTGATGACATCACAGCAGAGGCTGGACAGGACACTCTGAAAGATTCTTTTATGATGCAAGAGGAGATATTCATTGTGATGTTGATGAGAATTTGTGGCCCAACAGACCGGAACTTCAGGAGGTGTAGGAAGACCGCATAGTAATTCCTACAGCACTGCATGTATAGTTTTCCCTACGGAAACTGTCCTATGTTCACATGTCTTTTTTTCTTTGTGCTATGCAGTGCTGTATTTTCCTTTCTGTATAGCAATGGCACAGTCTGTCAACGAATTAAAGTACAAACAGTGTAAAAGCGTAAATGTGAATCTTGTCCAGTCTCTTGCAAACAAACTCCCACATACACTAAAGTGTAACCTACAATTTACAATAATTGTAATAAAAACTGTAGCCATAGTTTACAGCAGAACATCCCTCCAGAGTACACTGTTATATTGATAACATGACTGAGCAATTTGACTGTCCGTTCACAATGACACAAGGACTTGTCATTCTGATGGCAATGATTTTGAGCAAGAGGTAATCCAAGGTGTTTTGTTAGTAGTACTAGTTGTTTTGAGAAATGCACTTAACAGTTTTGCAAATGTCCAGTATGAGTAGAGAATTGTAACAAAAAGTGACTGAGAAAAACTGTAAGTCAGATTCAAATTTAATTTAATTTAAAGCACTTTGGGCACAAAAAAAAAAAAAATGCTGGAATTAACAACAAAACAGAACAAACACAACACAAGAAAAACATGACATAGTGGTTCGAGAAAGTACATTTTTTTATAAATTAAATACACTGCAATAAGGTAAATACATCAAGACTTAAAAAAAAAAAGAACAGAACAGAACATAAAATAATCCAAAACAAGAAATGGCTGAGGTAACAAGCTTGGCTTAGTTTTAGTTTAATTTTAGTTTTAAGTAAAAAACGAAAAACAAAAACAAAACAAAAAACAATCACAAGTACAATCAGCAAAAAGTGTCACAAAATCACATCCACGTTACACCAAGGTACGAAAGCAAGATGAGATCAGTCACCTGAGCCAGGCACTGAAGCTTTCCCCATGCTTTAAATAAAATTAAATGTTTAGAATAAATTTCAACCAGATGTGGAGATGTTGTGTTATTCACTCTTTTGGCCAACAGATGGCTAAATCGTGAACAGTGTTAAGTACTGTAATACTCAAGTAATGATAATACTTCTGCATGATCATACATGTGCTTCACACTGCTAGTATTGAGTGTTCTAAAACAATCAGGTTACAATCCTGCAAACACAATTCATGTTACATGTGTTTAACTTGCAAGAAAGAATATATTGTTACTGTTCAAACAGTGAAATCTGCAAATAGATAGATGTTACTTAACAACAATGGCTTTACTAAAAATAGTTCAAAGCTTATTTGTTAACCTAAATAGAAAATCGAATGACCAAAAGATACACGGACCCTAACTGTACTTTATGTAAAGATCAACTGTGATACTAATATAGCAGGACAGGATGAAACCCTTCACCTACAAACTGAACATACATCAAACAAATAACCACACAAGCACTCACGCACAAGCTGTCTGTCCATCAGCAGCTCAAACCACATTTCTGAAGAAACCCGACCACAGCAGCTTTCAATCTGTCTCAGCAGACGAGCTGCTAGTCCCACACATCAGTCTTGTAAGCAGACTGTATGCAATATACTGCATGCCATATATAAAAAGTGAATGATTGCAAAACATCTTTATTTTACCATGAAATTTAAGTTGACTGTTTAATGTTCAAACAATACTCCCTCTACAACTACATAATAAACACAGACAGATATGTAAAAATGATCAATGTTAAATTAACAACAGGTGAAGTCTTAAAGGAATATATATATATATATATATATATATATATATATATATATATATATATATATATATATAAAACATATATACATACTATAGCCCCACATACAATGTGTGTGTGTGTGTGTGTGTGTGTGTGTGTGTGTGTGTGTGTGTGTGTGTGTGTGTGTGTGTGTGTGTGTGTGTGAAGTAGGTGCATCAAAATTAGCTGCGGGAGAATTCACACACCAGATAAACTGTTTGAGCGTTATCAGCAGACGTAGATCAGACTTTCACTGAACAGCTAAAGAAAATGATTGATACAATAGTTTTGTTCTTTTTCTGGTGGTGTTATCTGATTGGTAAGTTATAAATGCATTTTTATGACTTTATTTTATTTGTGTTTCAGAGCAATAAAGCTGTTGCTACTGTTCAAAGTTAAAATGATTTTAATTTGAACTTCTCCCAGATACATCAAATAAAACAGACATCATTATGAGCTCTGCTTTGGATTCAGGATGTCTTTTAGATGTTCCATATATAAGAAACAAAAACAGCCTTGATATGTTTAAACCTGATCCTGTTTGTTCATCAGGTGTGTTTGGTGATTCAGTGTCAGTGATGGAGGGAGATTCTGTCACATTACACAGCGATGTTACTGAAATATATGAAGATCATGAAATATTGTGGACATTTGGAGCTGAAAAGACTCTGATAGCACGAATAAATAAAATCAGTAGAACTGCTGGAATCTTCTCCACATTTGATGTTCCTGGAGGGAGATTCAGAAACAGACTAAATCTAGACAAACAGACCGGATCTCTGATCATCACAAACAACAGAATTGAACACGCTGGAGTTTATGAACTAAAGATAAATGGACCAAAACAGTCAACTAAAACATTCAGTCTTTCTGTCTATGGTGAGTAGAGATCATTTGTCCAAAATGTTTAGCGTATAGGCCTACTTGTTTTATTAAATAAATATTTCAGGTTCAACACAAGTTAGGCTCAATCCACCCATCCAGCATTTGTGGCTTAAGGCTGACAACCTTGAAAAGAAGTGCCTGTTCCTCAGTAAATAAATACATAAAGAGGAAAAAACAAGAAAAAAAATGGAGCTAACAGTTAGCCACTCAGTGCCTCTTAGTGGAATCGAATGAGGTCGATATTTGGAGGATAAAAGCATATGCTAGTTTATTCTTCAGAATCAGAAAGAGTTATATTGCCAAGTTTGCTTGCGCATAAAAGGAATTTGTTTTAGTGACATGAGCTTCCAGTACACAGAGACAACAACACATAGCCAAAACAAAAAAAAAAAAACCCTTTGCTAATAAATAAGTGTTTAAACAATTGTGCTATACATGATTATGGAATAGGATTGAGTAAGATGCAGGGATGAACTAGGATGGTGGGGTAATAAATAAATGTAAGGATATTGCACATTTGTATAAGTGGGGAACATTTAACTGTTCATGAGGTAGATTGGGAAGAAACTGTTTTTGTGCCTGACTGATTTGGTATTTGTGGCTCTGAAGTACCGGCCAGGTTTCTCATCTCCACTGTTTTGAGCGTGTTCAGCTCCAGGTTGTTAAGACTGCACCAGACAGCCAGCTGCTCAACCTCTGGCGATCCACTGACAGATAGAGCTAGGAACAGAGACCTGGGTCAGTTTGGTCTGGAGGACTTTTGGGATGATGGTGTTGAAAACCGAACTAAAGTCCACAAACAGGATCCTCAAATAAGTCCCTGTTTTATTCAGATGTTGCAGGATGAAGTGATTGCATCATCCACAAACCTGTTTGCTTGGTAAGCTCGGTCTTAGTGAGGGTCCAGTGATGTCCTTCAGATAAGCCAGAACCAGTTAAAACTTGTATTAATTGCTCAGTTTTAACTAATTATTTGACATGTAAAACTGTTCAAATCACCAGTTTCTGAATAATCATTCTATGGTTTATGGTTTATGGTTTAAGTGACAAAACCGAAAACTTAAATATACACAGAAAGTTTTAACAGTCATATTGTTCACGTCTTGTGGCTGAACTATTGAAATGGTCAGTTTTTTAATGTTTACAGATTGGCCCCATTCACTGTCACAGTTTGAGCTTATTTTGTGATGAACCTGGAATATTCTTTTAACTATCTGCAAACTGAAAATATGTTAATTCTATAGTTTGTGAAGTGAGAAACATTCACTGTCTGTCAACACACTACGCTGGAAACAGAATTGTTGTGTAGATTTGACCATTAGTTTTCTCTTTATTCTCTAATGTTTTCAGCTCATCTGCCTGTTCCTGCCATCAGCAGTAACTCCTCACAATGTTTTTCATCTTCAACATCATCATATTGTTCACTGGTGTGTTCAGTGGTGAATGTGGGTCATGTGACTCTCTCCTGGTACAAAGGAAACAGTTTATTGTCCAGCATCAGTGTGTCTGATCTCAGCATCAGTCTCTCTCTACCTCTGGAGGTGGAATATCAGGAGAAAAACAGCTACAGCTGTGTGATCAACAATCCCATCACAAACCAGACCACACATCTGGACATCACACAACTCTGTCAACCATGTTCAGGTACTATAGTGGTGAATATTAGTGATGATTTATATACCTGAACTGTGTTTTCGACAAAAATAAACCATCAATGAGCGATGTAAGTCTTGTTTGAGGTCAGTCTGACTAAATCATTTTCTCCATTACAGATAAGGGCTTACCTTTATTGTACATCGTGTTGATTTCTGTTGCTGCTGGATCTTTGTTGATTGTATCTCCATTCGTGATATTCTGCATCTGCGGAAAGACAGGTCAGGAGAGCAATTACTATCTACAAATATTAAATACAATTAATGCATTGGAATAAGAATATATTTTACAGACAGCACTGTGTGTGTGTGTGTGTGTGTGTGTGTGCGTGTAATCATATATTATTCCATGCTTAACTAATGTAACTTGTCTGTATTAAAGCCAACCAGACACAGGAGGAAGACAGAAGTGATTCACCTACACCATATAAAATGGTAAAATGATTTAGGACTGTGTTACAGTTAGTAAGTCATACTGAAGCTGCTGATTGAAGTCTCTCCATCTCTTGCCCTCAGCAAACGTTTGGGGGAGGGGAAATTTTGCCCACATGTCAAACTAGAAGCAAGATTACCATCATTTGTTTTTACTGTATTGACTTGCACCGATTAATTTTTCACCTCAACACTAGCAATGTGTGCTAACAAAGTAAATACGTGCCTATTTTAATGTTCTAAGGCAACTCAATAGACCAAACATAATGACATTTATTGGTTATATTTTGTCATTTTAGTTTTTTACTATCCTGTGGAGCTAAAAAAGTAGCTTTAAATCTCAAAAATTTGAGGAGCTCTGACATACAACAAAATAATTTGTTATTATTATGTATTTGTTATCAGTATGCGGGTCAAACTGACCAGTGAATATCACAAACATATAAAAATGTATCTATGTACATTTCACATCAACTAAAATAAGAAAATCTAACTTGAAAATATTCTGTAGAGTTGCCTTAGATTACATCTTTTTTTTAATCATGTCAAAACAAATGAGCATGTTGAAACTCTGCATGCATGTTTATTACACTAAATGATAAAAAGTCACAACATTTCAAGAAAAACAACATATGTTTAATAGTATTTCAGATTGATTAAAAAATAAATTATAGCTAATTTTTACCATTTTTGGCTGACAAAATATTTTTCTGTCTTGAAATGAGTGGGGAAAAGCTAAATACTGTATTTAGCTCCATAGCGTAGTAGGAAACTAAAATAACAAAATATAACCAATAAATGTTATGTTGGGTCTGTTGAGTTGCCTTAGAACATTAAAATAGGTGGGTCAAACTGACCCAGGAACAGTTAAAAAAATGTGTGTGACAATAAACAGTATGACAATTTTTGTGGACATGTCAAAACACATCAGCATGTTGAAACTTTGCATGCATGTTATTAGCCTATGTTCTGTAATAGCAGTAGCTCTTTGAAAAAAAAAAAAAAAAAAAGCTCTTTTTGCGCCTATTTATACATTCTTGTTGTAAAGGTTATTCTTAAATTTAGAAACTTGGTATTCTGTTTTCTGTTCTAATACCTGGATCCTAACTAAGTTTGTGTTTCCTTGCAGAAATCAAAGAAGGAGGCTGTGTATGAAAATGTGCCCCAGAAAAGATAATAAAATCTTTATCTACCGGAACTGATGTTAGAGCTCATACAGATTCCTAAATGTATGTGTATTATGTTATGGACTGCTTGTTTTCTTGTTACTATCCTCTGCTGGACATTTTGGCTATAGCACAAGCGCGCCATTGCTCTCTAGTGTTTAAAGCATAAACTCGCCTTTCTAAAGACAAGGACATCTCAACTTTATGTTCATATTGATAAGAACTAGGCTGCTTAAAACTTTCATGACAATCTTACAGATTGCAGCCATTATGAGTCGAGTACCTTTACAAAAATATAATTTACAAAACTTATTTACAAAAATGTGCTACCTTTAAAATCATCTTCTCATGATACAATTTCAAAATCCTGTAGGAAACAGTTGAATATTCTTATATGCATATAAATACATAAGAATAACAAATGCGTTGTTTTACCAGTAAATGTTATATATTTAAAATAATAATAATAATAAAAACATTAAGAAATATTCTTTATAGCAGTGAAATGCTTATTCAGAAGTCAGACGATGTAACATAAAACATTTGCCATTTTGTTGCCATTTCTATCCACAATCTTTTTTTTTCAACAAAATGTTACTTTTTATTTTATTTTTTACCTATAGTTTTTGTAAGTATATTTGACTTTAATATACAGAAGAAAAAAAATCATATAATTTAGCTGGATTTGAGAAAAACAGATAAGCATCCAGAAATTTTGTAAATCAAGTTGCAAAATGTTTATCTTGGAAGATTATCACTGCATGGAAACACAATGATTTACACAAAGATGCAAATTAGATTGATTTATACTAGAATCATTACACTTACTGGTGAAATAATTAGCTTTTTGGAGTGCAGCAAGCTTTTCGGGTATTTCTTCAGTGAAAAAGAGTAGTAGCGTGTCCATCTTCAGACCCTGTCCCTGAGTTCGCTGCAATCCTACCCAACAAAATGGACAAACTCCTTCTGCTCTCCTGAAAATATAAGGATTGTTCAAACTCAGCTGCCCTCTTTCAAGGAAACCTGGCTGAATGACACCATCCCAGAGAGCATGCATCATCTGCCGGGCTTTCAGCAGTTCAGAGTGGACCAAGACACAGAATCAATGAGGAAATCGTCTGGCAGCGGGACATGCTTTTACATCAGTGAAAGGTGGTGTACAGCCATAACAGCATTAAGGAACATATGCTGTCCCAATCTAAAAGTGATTTTATTTAACTGTAAGCCTTTCTATTCACCACGGGAGTTCTGGTTGTTCATGCTCATAGGTGATTACATTCCTCTGCAAGCACACATGAGCCTGGCTTTACAGGCTGATACTTTTCACGTTCATACTTTTCAGTTGGCCAAGATTTTAAAAAATCCTTTGTATTGTTCTTAAGTAATATTCTATTTTTCTGAGATACTGAATTAAGGATTTTCCTTAGTTGCCAGTTATAATCATCAAAATTAAAAGAAATAAACATTTTAAATATATCATTCTGTGTGTAATGAATGAATATAATATACAAATTTCACATTTTGAATGGAATTAGTGAAACAAATAAACTTTTGATGATATTCTATTTATATGACCAGAAACTGTATGTGTATATATATGTGTGTGCAGTATGTGCATTTAAAATTTGAATTTAGGCTTCTATATTTAACAGTGAGTTTATTTCATTCATGTGTGAGGATGGTGTATCAGGATGGCAATGGCACACGAGAGTTAGTTACTTGAAAAAAGTTGTAGGTTTCCACTGAATGAAGCCCTAGCTTGACACTTTGTCCACTCCCTTCGTCAGAATCCACATCAATAAATCCACAGAACCACTCGTGAAAAAACGTATCCGTTTACTCAGTTAGCATCAAAAAACATCAGCACAGGAATATTACATAAAATAACAATGATTAATTACCGACAAAAGAAAAAGAGAGTGAAAATAAAAGGTAAAAAAAACTGTGTGGCTCCACTCTATGCTTGCCTGACCGTTCCACCATGAAGCCCTACCCCCCTTTTTTTTTTTTTTTCTTGAGAGTATCCCAAGCAATTAAAGGTACATGCGATTAAAGATAAAAATGCGATTACAGTCCTCTATTCCCAAAATATAACCTATCGTCCCCTTGGAATTATAAGGTTGTATCTGACATTTTTGTCAAAATTGAGTTATTCACATATTCTTATTCTGTGACAATTTATTTACATTATGTGATGCTTTATTTTAAGTTGTGTACATTTTGGGATTTTTTATTGCATAAACAAAAAGGTTATATCTACAGAAGTCAATGGAACACAAAAACTTTAAAGCTCAATATCTCAAAACTACTCAGAACGCAGATAGAACCTTATAATTCCAAGGGGACGCTATGTAATATCCACTCTAAATTATCCATACACATTTTAGATAATGACACAATTAACTCCTTGCATTACTGTAAATATTAACTGCATAAACCTGTAAATACTGTAAATATTACCTTCAATTTCCTCCACAAAAATGAATCATGTAAATTACTATTTATGCATAAATTAAAATTATGTATCAGCTAACTGCATTTAGGCTCCTACATTACCAGCCCCTAAATGTTATCAATGTCCTTGAAACAATTACTTAAAACTTAAATTAAAGAAGCCTACATGCTAACTAACAGACTATCTAAAGAACATATATACACACTGAACTAAACTTGTAGTTAAATTAAATTTCTCTTCAGTGTGTTTTTGAAGGAATTATCTATTCTGTAAACTATATCTATGTGAATTCATATGAAAGAGGAAAAACACATCTGAACGTCACTGCAAAAATATCACAAAAACACTTTAATAATGTGATTTAAGACTTAAAACATGATGACTCACCAGTGACAGTAACACTGACAGTCCTCTCTATGCTGCTGCTGCTGCTGATGATGATCTCTAGTGTGTATTCTCCAGAGTCTGTGTTTGTGATGTTTGTGATGATCAGAGATCCAGTCTGATGATCCAGCTTCAGTCTGTCTCTGAATCTCTCATCACCACCATTGCACTGAACATCTGTACAGATAACACTGAGATCTCCACTGATTACAGCGATACGGACGTCATTAAAATACCATCTAATCTCTTCTTGTCGGTTTGTTTCAGCATCAGTGTGTAAAGTGACTGAATATCCCTCCTTCACTGATACTTTGCCCGAATCAACATAATAACCTGGAGAAGAAATCAACAGTTCAATACAAGTCAAACAAAAAAACATGTTCCATGAAAATATTTTGTCAATTTCCTACCGTAAATATTTATCTAAATGTTGATCAGTAATATGCATTTTTTTTGCACCTTCAGATTCCAGATTTCTCAGCCAAATATTGTCCTATCATAATAAACCATGCATCAATAGAAAGCTTATTTATTCAGCTTTCAAATTTTATTAACATTATTATTTTTTTTATTGTATTTGTTTTATTGACTCTCATGTCTGGTTTTGTGGTCCAGGGTCTCATAAGAATCCCACTGGAATTCAGTGGTAGGAAAAATAATCTCCTTATATAATAATTTTACAATGACTGCTGTATTTATTTATAAACACAATAAAGGGCTGGATTTAGTCACAGCATTGTCTTTTTTTATTCACCAAACTCAAATGGAATAGAAAACTCAGAACTCAAGATATAACTTTGGAACAGAACAAACAAACATTGATGAGATCACACAACAAGCTGAGCTGCTGTCTCTGACTGAGGAGCGCATTCAAACTGTTTAATGCACAGCTAGCTGTGGACTAGGGGCCCAGGGTCAGTTTTGCAGATATCGTTCCTAAGAGCAGTTTTCATTACAGAAGATGTTGGGTCTCATGCAGGTTTGGGGAGTAATGGAATACATGTAACGGCCTTGCATAATCAGGATACAAAAATCTAGTAACTGTAATCCATTGCAGTTACATCAAGTATTCAGATTACAGTTACATTTTGTACAAAATTGGAATACTATCAGGATTGCATTTGTTTATTTGAAAATAAATAAAGTTTGTTGTTGTTGTTGGTGTTGTTTTTTAAACATCATAACTTTAGTGCTGCTTCATCATACAGTAGTTGCTTGTTCTGTTGAAACATGTTGACTCACATGAGCCACCTGCTGGTGCGTGCGCAAATAACACACGTCTACAGTTATTCTCCTCAAATGCGGGATGAGACAGTTAATTATTTACGATGCTGCATGCTGGGAAAGAAAGTTTTCATTTATTTTGTCTTCAAAAACAAACAAGAAGACTCTTGCTTTAACAAAGGTTACTTAACCAAGTTGAACATTTGCAGGTAGCCTTAGTTTTCTAGGGGAAAACAAGCGGGAAATTGTAGAAATTAACACGAGAGTCCCCGCACCCCGGATCAGTCAATTAAATAAAGAAAGATAATAGCATTTCACATATACATTTTGAAATGCAGGTTTATTTTTAAAATAGAGTAATATGTTGGAATTTCTTTATGTTGTGTATAAACTATATTTATTCATTTTTTTGCTACATGTTAAAGAAATATATTTTTTCATTAAATTAAAACTGTAATACTAAACTGTATAGCCACTAGCCTTTAATATAGGCTATATATACCAGCTGTAATATCTACATGGTGAAACAAGTCACAATTTTTAAGTTTCAAATAGTTTATACTATAGTTAAAATGTGCTTTAATTTTTAAAGTCATAGTCAAATAAAAGTATTTACATATGTAACTAAAATGAATCCAAAAGTAATCTGATTCAGGCCCTTCAGGATCCTGCAGCTGTGACATTTGAAATGATATCTGCAGATCCTGTTTCTGGATCCTTTGAAACATATATATATATAGGTATTTGAATAAAGGTAATCTTTATGTTTATAGTCTGTATGCCTAGAAAATTCAGCTAGATCTAGTGCAGTGGTTTTTCATCCTGTTCCTGTGGAAGCAGTGCTCTGCACATTTTGTATCTTTTATTTAACACACCTAATTCAGATCATCAACTCATTGGGAGAGGGTTCTGTGCACTGCAATGAGTGTGTCAGATAAAGGAGACACCAAATTTACAGAGCAGTGGATCCCCAGGACCAAAATTGAAAACCACTTATTTATATATGGCTAGTTGACATATAGGCAGTAAACTTTTATTTTTATTTTTTATAAATGCATATATTTATGTAGTGTAAAGTCTGAATGAAGAAAGAAATGAAAAGAAAATGTGAAGGGTCACTAACTTCCTCAGTTCTTTCACTGCATTTAAAAAAAAAAAATCTGAACTGTACCATAAATTTGTCCTAGTGTGTAAACTTGTCCTGGTGTGACATAGCAAAAATTAAGAAAAAGACACACACACAAAAAAAAACATTTTAATAATACGTAAATAGCATGATAGAGATTTATCTTCTTTGTTATATACTCATTTTCATATAGTGCTATTTATTTAATATTAAATTATAATTAACATATTTTACCATGATTTGTTGGACAATTAGAGACCTGAATTTCAGCCTGGGCCCGATGGGCCCCTACTTTTTTACGTCCCCTGGGCCAGGCTTCGGGCCAATTTTCATATCACGGTTCAGACGCAGGCCGAGTCTGGGCTTGTTTTAGAAAACAACACGAGACTGTGCTCCCGCGACAGTCAAGAGCAGCTGGAAGGTGTTTATTGTCCCGCCAGAAGCAGCAGCGTGGTGCCTGCCATCGGCGCAGCTGAATAGTTCTGTTCTGAGATATTTGAATTATTTACTAATAAACTAGTGTTTTCTGAGTTGGTGTTGCAAGGATGGGAAGTCATGGCTTAATGGTTAGCGACTCGGACTCCCAATCGAAAGGTTGTGAGTTCGAGTCTCGGGCCGGCAGGAACTGTAGGTGGGGGGAGTGCATGTACAGTTCTCTCTCCACCTTCAATACCACGACTTAGGTGCCCTTGAGCAAGGTATCGAACCCCCAACTGCTCCCCGGGCGCCGCAGCATAAATGATGAACACTGCTCTGGCTGTGTGTTCACAGTGTGTGTGTGTTCACTGCCCTGTGTGTGTGCACTTCAGATGGGTTAAATGCAGAGCACAAATTCTGAGTATGGGTCACCATACTTGGCTGAATGTCACGTTACTTTATGAAGTTGCCGATCCTTACTCACCATCTCCTCATTAGAGCTGCCTTTAGTGAGAACTATAAAAAATAAATAAATCTTAGTACTTCATATTTGTAAGACCGAGCTGAACGAATGTACTTCCTTACAGTCTACATCTGATTATTTTGAAAATGAAAGAATCGACATTCTGTCAGAATATTTGCACATTTTTGTTAACTACTGTATATCAAAGACTGCATCTGAAGGACTGGTCAAACAGAGCTGAACATTGAGCTGTACTATGCTTTTTTTCTTTTTATGCTTCAAAATGTCACGATGAAGAGGTAATAGTTACAGTCAAGCTTTGGGGTGTTGATTTACTCCACATACATTTTGATTATCATTCTGAATCCAATTTGTTCAAAATACTTATGAAACTTAACCACATTAAAGTGTTTTAAAAAAAGAATGCATGAATCTAGCATAAAATGTTCTGTTTACAGGCAGATACCTGTTCTTTCTCCTGATGTTTTTTTTTTTTATGTTCAGACAAAAAAAAAAAAAAAAAAAATCACACAATCAAAATATTAACAAAAATTTTTAATAAACATTTCAATATTTAAATGAACATTTAAAATATTACTGACTGATAACACCAGGGTTAGTACAGTAAAAACCACTTGTATTAATGGAAATAAAATACATTTTTAAAATCAATATTATTTTTAAAGAGATTTAAAACACAACAATAAAACTAGAATAACTCAGATGTTAAAAGCGTCTTTCAGTTCCATTCTATTAAAACAGTCCTTAAGAAATCTGATTGTCCCAAAAGTGTCCACCGGGGTAAACACAAAAGACCACTGTGGTGTTAATCAAAAGTGCTGGAAAGGTAAGTCCAAAAAGATAACTCCATTATTCCAGTTTGGAGGTGATCACCACTTAGTCGTAAGGAGAGCAATGTCCAAGGGGCAAGGAACTCGACCGGAAGTTGAAGTCGGGTGGGGGCTGCCATCTTTTAGCAGAACTTCACTTGCGTTAGCACTCCCATTGACTCCCATTCATTTTGGCGTCACTTTGACAGCGAATAACTTTACATCTGAGGCGTTTAAAGACTCTGTTTGTCCATTATTTATTTCTAAAGATACATGACAATGTATAAAGGGCTCCATTACCTTCTCTGTTACATTATGGCCCTGTATAAACCGTTTTTTGTAAAAAATAGGCTAACGATTGCGTCATAACCACTCGGCTCTCTGTCGCATTACCGTACAGACAGGTGGAGAAGCTCGCAGGCAATTAACTTAATATGGCGTACTGGCGTTACATTTTAAAATACTATACAAAATAATTAACCAGAATACTTACTCCTGCTCACTCACGACAAAGAACTCCCCGCTCAAGCTCGCCGTCTCTGCAAGATTAACGATGGCAGTTTGCACGCACAGCTACTAGAAGATTTACATCTGTCAGACAGGTTGCTGACGTCGTCAAGCTTCGTTTGAGTCTGCGCGTCAGAAACGGAAGTGCTAAAAACTCTAAAACTGGGCTTCATTTGTCTCAATTGAGTTCCAATGGGGTCGCTGTGTCCATTTCTTTTACTGTCTATGGCAATGTCCACGCTTCTTTGACATGCTGCCTCTTCATGCTGTCCATTTCCTATTTTCTGTCATGTGAACAGTCACATGACCCAGACTCATTTAAAGACATATACACATTAAACTGGTTAAGAATAATAAAATGGCTGAAGACAACATATTAAAACAAATATACATAAATATACACAAATATACATAAAATCATTATAATATATTGAGCAGTGACATGCGTCCTGTGTGACAGAGTCACAAACTTTAACCTCTGAACTTGTCATCTGAACATCAACCTGGTGTCGCACTGGTATTCATGTCTCTATTACAGGACGGCTCATGAACTCAGGCTCCGATCCACTGTCAGCACGATTAAATGATGTGTGCCCTGTTATCCTGTATAAAAAATAAAAAAATAAAAAAAATATTCAAATGTTCAAATGAAATGAACAAGATTGAAGACATGGATTTTTAAAATCTTTTTATAAACTATTAACAAAAAGGCCTTAAACATAGGATGATTCTGTTAATGACTAGGGTTATTACAGCTAACTAAACTAAAACCATAATAATAATAATAATAATAATAATAAAAAAAACATTAGCAACTTAAAATAAAAGTTATTAAAATGAAATAGAAAAAAAATGTATATTTCAGGTAGTAGCTCATAGGGCAACATTCTCATTATTGATTACTTTATCTGGATGAACTAAAGTAACTAAAACTTAAATCAAAAAATAAAATGGTATAGACATATTTAAAAACAAAAATAGACACACACACACACATTACTTTGGTTAACTACAGTAAAAACACACATTTTCACATCTGTTAAGATTATTTTCACACAGAATCTTATTAAAACATCCGTATGTGATACTCACTACATTGTCCTGCTTGTTGACGCTTGCAATAGTAAATCACACCAGCAGCAGCAGCCACAATCAGCAGAACAAAAAAGTATCACATGTTCTGAAAAAATATTAAGCAGCACAACTGTTTCCAACTTTAATAATGATTCATCATATTAGAATGATTTCTAAAGGATCATGTGATAATGATCCTAAAAATTCAGCTTTGCATCACAGAAATAAAAGTTAATTTTAAGTATAATAAATTAAAATATATATATATTTTAAATTGTAATAATATATCACATAATTAATTTGTTTTCTGTATTTTTGATCAAATAAATGCAGGCTTGATGCGCATAAGAAATTTCTTTCAAAAACATTAAAAATTGTAATGTTTCCAAACTTTTGGTCTGTACTGTGTATATATATATATATATATATATATATATATATATATATATATATATATATATATATATATATATAAATGTATATATATATAAATTAATAAAATAATTATTTAAACCTAAAAAAAACCTCTCTCCTTCTGTTGAGACAATCAAAACCCTTAAAGCAATAGTGTCTGCATTTATAATCTAATTGTTATTCAATAAATATGTAGTGTTCTAGTAAATCTAAATCTCTCTTCCAACAAGGCAGTGGAGACCAGACCCCTTAGCCCTTCCCCTTTCCTGCTGTATTTTATACTGGATGTGTGAGCTGCATGATTTCTGATGTGTGTGTGTGTCTGTAAGCAGCTCATTAATACAGAACGATAATTAAAGGCTCTAATGCACACCAGCACACCAGTATATGTGTGTATTGTAAGAGCTAAGACGAATGATGATGTGTGCGGTATAGTGTAGTGGGGTCCCAATCCTTAGGGGAATATTTTCTCCCCTACCCCTTGACACT
Organism: Carassius auratus; assembly: GCF_003368295.1. Taxonomy (NCBI): domain Eukaryota; kingdom Metazoa; phylum Chordata; class Actinopteri; order Cypriniformes; family Cyprinidae; genus Carassius; species Carassius auratus. The sequence continues at coordinate 211,925 of NW_020526051.1, forward strand.
CTGTTTCAAAGGACAAGGGGAAGGGGAAGGGGTATAAAATAGAATTGGGATTGGGCCTTGATCTCCCTCCTCAGAATACAATGCACACACTAAAAAACAAACAAACAAACAAACAAAAAAAATGCCTGAATGTTGTTTGACTGACTGCTTCCATAACAAAACATCAGTCCATAACCATTTACACAATAAAAACTATCACTCACTTATAACGATCGGACTTATTGTAACATGTTGTGTTTGTTAAAAATGGGTCAGATTATACTAAAATAAGTGTTTTAAAAGATGAGACAGACAACAATGTTAAAAGTGAAAATCAAATGTGTATTTACAATATTCACAAGAGCCTTAAAAACCACAATAAAACAACTCAGATGTTAAAAGAGTCTTTCAGTTCCATTCGATTAAAACAGTCCTTAAGAAATCCAGCGTGTTGTCAATCCCAAACTCAATGTCCCAAAAGTGTCCACCGGTGTAAACACAAAAGACCACTGTGGTGTTAATCGCTTTTTTGACATGCTGCCTCTTCATGCTGTCCATTTCCTATTTTCTGTCATGTGAACAGTCACATGACCCAGACTCATTTAAAGACATACACAAATTAAACTGGTTAAGAATAATAAAATGGCTAAAGACAACATATATACAACAAATATACAAAATAAAACAAATATACACAAATATATACAAATATACATCAAATCATTATAATATATTGAGCAGTGACACAAACTTTAACTTCTACAAACTGAACTTGTCATCTTAACTCAACATCAACCTGATGTCTCACTGGTATTCACATCTCCATCACGGGACGGCTCAGCAGCAGCAGGCTTCGATCCATTGTCAGCAGGATTAACAGAGATGTATGAAGCATTCATCTGTTAAAAAAAAAAAAACACTGATTCAAATGTTCAAAAGAAATGAACAAGACTGAAGTTACACAACACAAAAGTACAAGAGACCTGGATTTTTAAAATATTTTTCATAAACTATTAACAAAAAGGCCTTAAATGTACGATGTTTCTGTTAATGACCAGGGTTATTACAGTTAACTAAATTAAAACCATAATAATAATAATAATAATAATAAAAAAAAACATTAGCAACTTAAAATAAATTTTACTAAAATAAAATAGAAAAAATATATATTTCAGGTAGTAGCTCATAGGGCAACATTTCTAATTTTTATTTACTTTAAATGGATGAACTAAAGTAACTAAACTTAAATTAAAAAATAAAATGGTATAGACATATTTAAAAGCAAAAACTAATAGACATGACCCCCCCCCCAAAAAAAAATAACAAAAAAAAAAATAAAATAAAACTCTGTGACACAATCAAAACTGTAAGCTATGTAATAAAAACAACAAAAGCACAACTAAAATGAAAATGAAAAATAAAATAAAAATGATGGAAACAAAGATACTAATCATACTGTACAACACGTCACTAATATGAAAATGTATTTATACCACTGCTCCTGATGTTACATTGAAACACTACCAGAACAATCTGTTGAGAATCAGTTGTAAATTCACAGTGTTTTTGCAGACAGACAGATTGAGTTCACACAGTCTCTCACCTGATCACTGCACTGAGACCTGGTTCCTGTAAATCAATTAAACACACATTACTTTGGTTAACTACAGTAAAAACACAATTTTCACATCTGTTAAGATTATTTTCACACAATAAATCACAATTTAGCATCTTATTAAAACTTCTGTATGTAATACTCACTTTGTCCTGCTTGAGGACACTTGCGATAGTAAATCACACCAGCAGCAGCAGCCACAATCAGCAGAACAACACATATCACTGCTACAGCAGCTGAAGACAGACCTGAATCAGGAACAGAAGAAGACAGACACTCATTATTACTACACACTGAATAATAATCACACCAGAATTTAACAATATCTCTCTACATCTTTCTACTTTGCTCATCAGTTGTATGATACTGATCTAAATAAATGGTGTCACCTGGTAGGTTTTTCTTTTTCTTTTTCTTTTTTTAAACAAAGGCATGAGAAAAATATCTAATTTAATGCCATTTTATATAGATAACCTCTACATAATCTCCCATCGCTGTCTTTACATAGATATACTTTATCTGATCTCCAGTAATTTCAACAGTTATTAAAATACTGTTTTTACTTTACCAGATTCTTCCTCCTTCTCTGACGTTCTCTTCATTTGATCTCGATCAGAAGCAGAACCAACTGAAACACAAAACAACAGAAGCTGAAGCATCTTTCTGAAGAGAAAACTCTACATCAAGATAACATCTGCTGATCATAATACAAGAAATATAAGTGAGAAATGACTTCACATGCTCTTTCTTTATTGACTTTGTCTAAAAAGTAACATTTATCAATTTTTTGTACTTGCAAAACACACACTTCTAGGAGAACTAATAATTATAAATGATAGATGCATTTAAACAGATGAGAAAAGATGATCAGCCATTAAATGATCAGAAATTATCATTTAATAAACCTAATGAATGACCAACTAAAAAAAATATTAGTTTAAATCATTCTGTTCTGTTCAATGATGCACATAAAGAGAAAAACTGTCACTGCAACAATAAACACAATGAAGTGATTTAACACGTATAACCTGGTTTAAACATTCATGAAATGACTCACCATAAACAGTGACATTGAAGATCTTTTCAGACTCACTGCCAGTGTTGATGATCTCTAGTTGATAAAGTCCAGAGTCTGTGTTTGTGATGTTCATGATGGTCAGAGATCCAGTCTGATTGTCCAGCTTCAGTCTGTCTCTGAATCTCTCATCACCTTCATTACACTGAACATCTGTACAGATAAAACTGAGATCTCCAGTCATTTGTGCGATTCGAGTGTCATAATAATACCATCTTATCTTTATGTCTCGGTCTGCTTTAACACGAGTGTGTAGAGTGACGGAATCTCCCTCCTTCACATTCACTGACTCTGACACTACATCTGCACCAACACTGTGAACACCTGGAGAAGAAAATACCAAATTAATTATAATTCAAGCTGAGATAGTGAGACATGAAGCACAATGGCCATGTCTGTGTCTGCTTTAGAGAGGCAGGTAGCAGTCTGCTCCTGACCTAATATATTCATGATGTATTTATATTAAGTAGGCCTACTGCATTTCGACTAGAATATAACATTTACATTCATTCCACTAATAAAGTCAAATAAGAGATCAAATCACATTTCCAATGTCTACGAGACAATAATGATAAAAACAAATGGGGAAATAATTACATCATCAAACAAGACATCAGCTAGTCTCTGACTAAATGAAGGCTGCATGTTTTTACTATAGTTACACTATGTCATCTACTTTTCCTTTAATAAATCCATAGTTCGTTTTTATAACAGGTAAACATAGGTAACAGGTTAAAAAGGGCATATTTCATAGATTCAGTCAGCTGCGCAATGTCACGAAATCCTGACTTCCATTAAGGAAAACTGCGGCTGAGCCTTACAAAAACTATCCATGGTTTTACTGTAGTAAAAGTGTTGTAACCTGCTTTAAACCATAATCCATAACCATGGTCCATAATCAATCAGTGATTTGCTCATCTAAAACTATAACATGACTTCAACGTCAGACATGTTGGAGAGAAAGGTCCCAAAAAAATGACACAAACGGAGAACTGACAAAAAGATATTACCAAATGATTAACAAAAGTAGAGTAACAAAATCTACTAAAATCTGTCATCTACATTCATTATACTTTGCTCGTGTCTTCTTCCTCTACGATCCTCTTCTTCTTCTTCTGCTTATTGTCGGGTCATAATCTTTACGACATTTACCGCCACCTACTGGACTACTACACAGGAGTGTGTAAAAGGACGTTGGTAACTGACACATTAAATCCTAAATCATAAAATAATAGCAAAACCAACCCCCCACTCCCCTCCAAAAAAAAAAAAAAAAAAAAAAAAAAATATTTTTACCGGTTTATAATACTTATATAATTAAACCCAGCTAAATGCTTCTACTTAAACCAGTATCATTAAGATACATAATAAAATACTTGCTTCTTTGTCCCTGCATACCTTGCTCCTGTAAAATATTATGAATGTCATTTTCTGCATCAGAGTCTTTCCACTTCTGTCTTAGTTGATCAAATTTCGTACATCTAAATAAAACATGGGTGACATCCTCCAAGACTTTACATTCAGAGCATATTCCATTATTTTTACCTATCAATGATAAAGTGGAATTCAGTCCTGTGTGGCCCAATCTCAATCTGGTTATAATACCTTCTTCATGCCTATTAAGACCCAATGAGGTGATTATTTTCCCTCCAACACACAAGGGCGTAACTTTGGGTCTACCATTGGGGGGGTTAAACTTGCGGCATATTTGAAATTAATAAAGAAAATTGAGGGGGTTATATTAGTTGGATCTGATTTTTGGGGGGGTCATGACCCCCCTAACCCCCCTGCAAATTACGCGCATGCCAACACAGATCTGGTTCCTATAATAGTGTCTGGCATTACTCTCTGAATCCCATTCATCTTGCCTTCTTAGTATAATCTGTGATTTAATTAAAGCTTTAGCATCTCCTTTACCCAATGGAATGTGAATTTCTACTTGATCTAATTCCAGAGCTTTTATTTTTAGCTTATCAGCAATTTCATTGCCATCTATTCCATAATGGCCTGGAATCCAACAGAACTGTTCCGCTAGTCCAAGGCTTATAATATTTAAAAGAAGATGCTGTACTTCTAATACCAAATCTTCACGTATAGCATTATCTGTTATAAAACTTTGTAATACTGCCATAGAGTCAGTACATATAACTGATCTAAGAGGTTTAGTCTCTTCAACCAACCTAAGGGCAGTTATTATTGCAGTCATCTCTATTGAATATACTGAAAATGGGCACTCACTCTATACCCATATCATTTTTCAAATTCTGGTATATATATATACGAATACCACAATGACCTTTGGGTTCTTTAGAGCCATCTGTAAATATTTTCAAATATCCATAATATGAAGTATTTAAATAACTTAAGCAGGCTTCAGTAATACTTTGCTTAGTGTGATGTTCACCTTTTCCCGCTAATAAATCAATATTTACCTCTGGAACTGGAAGCAGCCATGGAGGAACACTACTTAAAGCTAATGCTGGAAAATACTTCAACTCTTTTAATCCATAATGATTCACTATATTGTCAATATTCCAACTAAATCCACTGGACTTTTTAGAATATTCCCAACAATCACTAAGTACTGACAGAGCTGGGTTATTAAAACTTCCTTTTAACCTTACCCAAAAAGTTAGTGACAATTTCTCATACCTTAAATTAATAGGGTTTCCTTAGATTCAACTAATAAAGCACTTGTATGAATTGTTTTAAAAGCGCCCAGGGCAATCCTCAAAGCTTTAAACTGCATTCTTTCAATTTTCTTAAAGGGGGGGTGAAATGCTATTTCATGCATACTGAGTTTTTTACACTGTTAAAGAGTTGGATTCCCATGCTAAACATGGACAAAGTTTCAAAAATTAAGTTGTACGTTTGAAGGAGTATTTTTGTTCCAAAAATACTCCTTCCGGTTTGTCACAAGTTTAGGAAAGTTTTTTTCGAGTATGGCTCTGTGTGACGTTAGATGGAGCGGAATTTCCTTATATGGGTCCTAAGGGCACTTCTGCCGGAAGAGCGCGCGCTCCCGTAGAGCAGAGACGAGACTTTCACTGATCAGAGCGAGAGACTGAATTGTCACAAAAGAAGTGTGTTTTTGGTTGCCAGAGCAAGACAACCCTGCACAGATTACCAAAAAAAAAAAAAAAAAAAAAAAAAACAGAATTAAGGGACCAGTGGATGGAGTTTATTTTTACAGAGCATCAACGGAGTTGTGCAAGTGTTTTTGTTTGTTCCCTGCATTTCGAAGATGCTTGTTTTACAAACAAGACCCAGTTTGACGCCGGATTTGCATTTATTTTGCATTTATTTCTTAAGGATAATGCAGTCCCAACGAAAAAGGGTCACGATCGTGTGTTGGAACCGCAGGCGGTGAGTAAAACTGCTTCAAATATCTCTGTGTTGTTAACTTAGCTATCGGCGCGTAAGCACATCAAGTAAACAACATGCGATGTTGTCATCAAACTGCACTTTCCACATGTACAGCTTAAAAAAAAAAAAAAAAAAAAGACGACAAAGTGGAACTTAGTCATTTTCCAAAACCGCTAAGCAAATATATACAATTTCAGTACATACCACATAGAGACGTCGTTGCTGATGCTGCTCTTGTTAAATTTCAGCCTCTGGATCTGATTCTGGATCATAAATATACGCTGAATCTAACTGTTAGCCATGGTTTGTTTTGGATGATGGTTTTTTCCTCACGGTAATGTCACAGCTTCCAAACGCTCTCAACGCAAAAGCCTACTGGCGCTCGTGATTCTTTAGCTCCGCCCACACGTCGCGCCTCCAGCCGCTCGTGTTTTTCCGGGAAAAATCGGTACAGACTATCTTTCTCTTATGAATATAATAAAACTAAAGACTTTTTGGAGTTATGAAGGATGCAGTACTACTCTATAGGTACTCAAGATTAACAGGATATTGAGTGAAAACGAGCATTTCACCCCCCCCCTTTAAGTCTTATTTGTATCACACTCGAGGTTGTTCATTGTTTGCTCATAACTGAAGTCCCTAATCACGCAGATTTTTGCTATATTCTCTGAGTTGTTTTGTACAGTAAGAAAAATTATTTTCCTAAAACATTAAATAGGTCAAGTAAATATTTAAGGGGATCTAAATATTTATAATTTATCTAACTAGTTATTTTTGATTATTTATATTTCCCCCTTGAGCTGAATTGCTACAATTAATACTTCACAATCATAAAGATTTGATGTATCGGAGAAGAACAGCAAATGAAAATCAAACCTGAACAGCAGCAGCAGCTTTATTTCTCTTAAACAGGAATAAATAAAGCCATAAACATGATTTTATAACTTACCAGTCAAACTCCACCAGCACAAAGAGAACAAAACAAAAGAGCGAACCATTTTCTTCAGTTGTTCAGTTGAATCTAGACTCTCAGTCTCTTTGTGAAGTGTGTGAATCCCCTCTCGATAAAGCTTGACACTCCTAGTGTCAAACGCACACACTCTTTTCACAAGATATATAATTTATAAATGATTTTCTGGCACTTATTCAGACTTTATTTGGTTTTAGTAGTGAAAAACATTCTTCAGTTTCATCATGTAACAACTATCAATATAAAAAAAAATATTTTGTTTTCTTATAATTTAATATGTTAAAGAAGGAGAGTGGAAAATTGTAAAATTAGATTAGTGTGAAATTCAAATTAAATCCATGTTTTTAAAATGGCTTTATAATTTACTTATTACAAATTGTAACAAAGAAAGGTGAAAAAAAATCAAATTAAAGTCATCTCTCTTTGTGAGGTGTGATAAACATGGCCGGAAACCTGCTGTGGTCTTAAGTCTGAATTGATCCGTGGACACACATCTTGCAAACATTGTTTGATCTGTGTTTAGGTTGAAGGTTTCCTGTTGTGTAACTATGAACCTCAAAGATAAACCCCTCACCGAACGAACAATACGTTCTTATCAGTTATATTAAGAAACTACACAGATTGACAGCTGAACATCTCTCAACAATAAATATATAACACACCAATGAACTGAACAAAATACTGCTACTGTAACAAAAAGTCAGTGGAGTTGGGATCCATATGCAGCTTTATTAATACAAACAGACAGGAGTCGATCACAAGCAATATAATAACCAAGACAAAACAGAGACGTGATCACAAAACAGGCATAATTTAGACATCAGCAATCATTCTAATGTTATTATTTGGTAGAGATCTCTAATGTAATGGTTGTGAACTGATTCAGTGACCATTTATGCAGTTTAAACCGTTTTAGTTTTAGTGTATAGTGAAGTTGTATGTTGTGTATCTATGTGTATCTTTATGTGTTTATTGGTCACAACTTTCCTTGTACACTGTAAAACCCGACAAGTTAACTTAACTCAAACCGTTTGAGTAAACAGATTGCCTTGATTTAAACCATGTAAGTTTTAAAATTTTGCATTCAAGTAATTAAGTGATTAATTGAGTGATAATAGTGAATTAGTGATGAACAGCTGCTGTTAACAAACAGAATCACTGAAGAAAAGAGAAACACAAGAACTACTACAACTGACTTCAGACACAGACTTAGATGAAATCAACTGAAATAAAATACATGAAATCTCTCAAGATCTGATTAAACAACCCCACAAACAGCATCACCAGCTCCACTTATTAATAATCAGTCTGATTCTTACAGTCAAGGCAATCGGTTTACTTAAACAATTTGAGTTAAGTTAACTTGTCGGGTTTTACAGTGCTGTAAAACCCGACAAGTTAACTTAACTCAAATCGTGTAACATCCTATACAAGTATAACAACCTACACCTAGGTACAGGTTAACACCTGATGGCATTTCTTCTGGGCTAATGGTTTACAACAAATGTGTTTTAGAAACACACGGTTATAACAGCCAGAGAAAAGACTAAGACAGAAATCAAGGGTCAAGAGCCCAACTAAAGCAAACACTGATCTCTAACATGGTTACTTCAAATGAAACAATAAATCAATATCTATACCTTAGTTCATTCTCAATAAGATCTTCTGTAGACGTCTGACAGAAATAAAGTCAGTCTGGTTATTAATAAGTGGAGCTAGTGATGCTGTTTGTGGGGTTGTTTAATCAGATCTTGAGAGATTTCATGTATTTTATTTCAGTTGATTTCATCTAAGTCTGTGTCTGAAGTCAGTTGTAGTAGTTCTTGTGTTTCTCTTTTCTTCAGTGATTCTGTTTGTTAACAGCAGCTGTTCATCACTAATTCTCAATCAGCACTCAGTTAATCAATTAATTACTTGAATGCAAAGTTTTAAAACTTACATGGTTTAAATCAAGACAATCTGTTTACTCAAACGGTTTGAGTTAAGTTAACTTGTCGGGTTTTACAGTGAAGATTCTTTGGGTATAATATGTCACAGTTCACTTAATTTTGCTATACTCATTTACATAAATTTATTATAGTGTCCTGTACCTACTAGTCAAATATATAAAAAAAATTATATCTGGTGTCTGAGATGAGAGCTCTGTTCAGCGTCGCTGTCCGTGATACGCGTCACTTTTAATGTGGTAATTTCACAGTAGGTTTAAAGACTCGTTCTCGCCCCCTACAGATTCGGCTAGGTATACATCCACGCTAAAATATCAAGGTGAAAGTCATCATAGCTTGCATAGTATAGACCCAGCTCTCAACCCAATATATATATAGGCCTTATATTTATTTACTGTTTAATAACAATAGCATGCATATAATCCTTTGTGTAGAGGTTTTCTTTTAATTTTTGATGAGTAGACTGTAGCCTAAGATTATCCTACGTTTTGAAATTAACTCACTGTAAAGGTTTTAATATTTTTTAAAGATGTTACAATGTAATAACATGATGTTATTGTTGTTTTACTTCCTCCTTTTATCTCATTTTACAATTACATTCATTTCGCAATTCGACCCTTTGCCCACCTGCACTGAAAAAAGTAATAAGTAAATTTACTTAATTTTTATTTGGCAAGTTTTTGCACAAGCATTTTTCAAGTAAATTTAACACATTTGGAAATTAAGTAAATCTACTTAACTAAGTTAAGTAAAAAAAAAATTAAATAATAATAAGTACATTGAGTAAAATTTAATTAAATAATATTAAATTAATGCATTTAGCAGACACTTTTATCCAAGGCAACTTACAGTGCATTCAGGCTAACAATTTTCACCTATCATGTGTTCCCGGGGAATCAAACCCCTAACCTTGCACTTGCTAATGCAATGTTCTGCCACTGAGCTACAGGAACACTTCGAGATCTTGTGACAAATAAGTGAACATTTCACTTACTTAATTTTTTATTTTGGAAAAGTTTTTACTCTAACAAAAAAGCCCGAAACCGATATTCTAGAAATTTCTAAATGTAAAATTATTTTTTTCAAAACAGTTTTATCAAATGAGGGTAAATAAGTCTCTCACTTCTGTCCCTTTAAACCAGTTTACAGCAAAGACAGCACAAAGGACTGAATTCACATGATAAATATTCTGCAATTAAGAAAACAGACAAAATAAATAGCACTGTAAAACCCGATAAGTAAACTTTACTCAAACCGTTTGAGTAAACAGATTGCCTTGATTTAAACCATGTAAGTTTTAAAACTTTGCATTCAAGTAATTAAGTGATTAACTAAGTGCTGATTGAGAATTAGTGATGAACAGCTGCTGTTAACAAACAGAATCACTGAAGAAAAGAGAAACACAAGAACTACTACAACTGACTTCAGACACAGACTTAGATGAAATCAACTGAAATAAAATACATGAAATCTCTCAAGATCTGATTAAACAACCCCACAAACAGCATCACCAGCTCCACTTATTAATAACCAGACTGACTTTATTTCTGTCAGACGTCTACAGAAGATCTTATCGAGAATGAACTAAGGTTTAGATGTTGATTTATTGTTTCATTTGAAGTAACCATGTTAGAGATCAGTGTTTGCTTTAGTTGGGCTCTTCACCCTTGATTCCTGTCTTAGTATTTTCTCTGGCTGTTATAACCGTGTGTTTCTAAAACATATTTGTTGTAACTCAAAAGCCCAGAAGAAATATCATCAGGTGTTAACCTGTACCTAGGTGTAGGTTGTTACACTTTATATTGGTGATGATAATCATCAATTATTTATCTGTATGGAGTCTAATGAAGTAGGTTTTGTGTAATTAGTGGAAGTGATTCTAGTAAAAGTGACATTAAGAGCCAGTGATTCTGTGATAATCAATTAATATAAAAATGACTTTCTAAACAATTTTGTACATATACATTTTTCTTTGCTAGTTGGTCAAACACTCACATTAATAATCAGAATATTAACCTCTACAATGATGACGAAAAAAACATGCTGCAATGCATTCTGGGTACTATTGTAGTACAAAACTCATCCATGGCTCCCAGCATGCTCTGCAGCATTTTTTTATGGTCACCATTGTTGAGGTTCATATTCTGATTATTGATGTCTGTGTGTGACTGTTAGACACCGTAGAAGACCACACTGTTTGAAAGTCATTCATATTAACTGATTATCACAGACTCTCAGAATCATTTTTACTATAATCAATCAAATCGCACAACACTTATTTCATCAGAGATTAGACTCTGTACAGCTCAATAATTGATGATTGTCATTGAATTGATGATTGTTCATTCTCAATAAGATCTTCTGTAGACGTCTGACAGAAATAAAGTCAGTCTGGTTATTAATAAGTGGAGCTGGTGATGCTGTTTGTGGGGTTGTTTAATCAGATCTTGAGAGATTTCATGTATTTTATTTCAGTTGATTTCATCTAAGTCTGTGTCTGAAGTCAGTTGTAGTAGTTCTTGTGTTTCTCTTTTCTTCAGTGATTCTGTTTGTTAACAGCAGCTGTTCATCACTAATTCTCAATCAGCACTTAGTTAATCACTTAATTACTTAATCGCAAAGTTTTAAAACTTACATGGTTTAAATCAAGGCAATCTATTTACTCAAACGGTTTGAGTAAAGTTTACTTATCGGGTTTTACAGTGCTATTTCTTTTGTCTGTTTTCTTAATTGCAGAATATTTATCATGTGCATCCAGTCCTTCGTGCTGTCTTTGCTGTAAACTGGTTTAAAGGGACAGAAGTGAGAGACTTATTTATCCTCATTTGATAAAACAAAAAAAAATTGATAAAAAAAATAATTTTACATTTAGAAATTTCCAGAATATCTGTTTCGGGTTCTTTATTAGTGTAAAAACTTTTCCAAAATAAAAAAGTAAGAAAGTGAAATTTTGACTTTTTTTGTCACAAGATCTTGAAGTGTTCCTGTAGCTCAGTGGTAGAACATTGCATTAGTAAGTGCAAGGTTGGGGGTTCGATTCCCCGGGAACACATGATAGGTGAAAATTGTTAGCCTGAATGCACTGTAAGTTGCTTTGGATAAAAGTGTCTGCTAAATGCATTAATTTAATTCAAATTTACTCAATAAAATTTACCTATTCGTTTTTTTTTTTTTTTTACTTAACTTAGTTAAGTAGATTTACTTAATTTCCAAATGTGTTAAATTTACTTGAAAAATGCTTGTGCAAAAACTTGCCAAATAAAAATTAAGTAAATTTACTTATTACTTTTTTCAGTGTGGCGGTAGTTTCGTGAATGATTTTAACACGCGACTGAATTGTACGCACGGGGTAATGGCCATTTAGCTTGTCCACCTAGTGTATAGAGAATAGACTTGTTGTGAATAAAATATTAATTTGCTTAAAACCAATAAAAGCTCATGCAGCTCCAAGTAACACATATAGAAGTTAATATAACGAAACTATAATATATATATATATATATATATATATATATATATATATGCCAACTTATTTGCCATTTTGTTCTGGTCCAGTTATTGCAGTTCCTGGGATCCAGTTTCCAGCGTTTTGATCAAAGACACTATGGTGATACTTCATGGATCAACACTTGCAGGATTTGAAACTTTAGCCACAAATCTGTGACCGCACAAACAAACAAATACAAAGTTCTTCATCAAAGTCTTTCATCAGGGATGTTTCTCTCAAGTGTTGTCAATATGCTAAAATGGTTAATAATGACCGTAACGTCACGAGTAACGGTAGTACCGACTCTATTCAGTACCTGCATGTTTGACTGACACTCATTAGTGTATCTGCACTTGAATCGCACATTTTAATATTACTTATAAAAAACTTATAAAAAAGTTAATGAAACAAATTGACAAAAGTCTTGCAGTTTAAATGCTGTCAGTTTTATCAGCTATTTTTAATTTAGTCAAATGTAAATGTATTTTTAATTTAATTTAGTCCTTTTAATTTTTATTGTATTTAGTCACTCTTATCTGTTTTGGTTACGTTTTAGTTTTCTAATTTTAGTAAAAGAAATGATGAAATTTAGTAACACTGTATGGTTTAATTGATCACCATGATTACTTTGTTCAAAGTCTAATTTCCTGATTTATATTTCTCATACAAATATCCTGGGGGAAATATAAAACAGGAATTTAGTTGTTGATATAGTTATGTACATTTAGTGTTTAATGACTGGTATTGCACAGACTGCTCCAACCTAAATCTGTAATATAATAAGATATATCTATAATAAGCTATTTCTCTTTGAGTAATGATAGCTTTATCCACTTCTCTCATTTCCCAACTCCTCTTCATATTTCTTTTCAATCAAAATATCAAGATAAAAAACAAGGTTATGTTAATTTCTCACTGGCCGCCTCAGACTCTGGTTTGATGACAATTCATGAGGAGTGTAAGCCTCTACAGGCTCAGTCTGATTTGAGGATGAGCCTTCAACACTGTTTGCCTGTAGAAAAACAGAAAAAATAAATAAAACATAGATAAATAAATATTAAGTTAATTTACTAAACATTTTAATGGTTTATTGGTTTTGTAAATATCCTGGAAAGGCCTTTTTTATTGTTATTTTTATTGATCATCTTAACACCTTATAGTAAATATAAATTGGAAAATTTAATAAATGTATACTATTGTATTATAACATAACATTTAATCACACCACTTTTTTATGTAAAGCGTAACAGCATGAGAGCTGTGGTGTCTATAAGAGTCAGTTATTACTGGAGTTTCTATAAAAATGATTGGTGTTTCTAAGCAATATTTATTATTTTATTTTATTTTCCAGTCAGAAAGATTCAGTTCATAATGTATCTCACCTGATGACTTCGCTGTGTCCTGATGTCTGTTAGAAAAAATTATAACTTGAATTAAACACAAAATACTTTGGTTAACTGATGTAAAAAAAATAATAAAAAAATAAAATAAATAAATAAATAAAATCACAATGTTTATAGATTATTTCCACACAACAAATCTCAAATTTTCATCTTGTTAGATCAGTTGTATGTAACACTCACATTTCCTTCTTGAATGGCATTTGCAAGAGTAAATTAAACCAGCAGATGGAACCAAGAACACCAAAACACCAGAAACAGAAGAATATATTCCTGTTGGGTCAGCTGAGAACATAGAGTCATTATTATAATTGGACAACTGATAATCTGATGATTATATTAATTATTATAAAAATGAATTATAAAAATATTTTATTTTTAAGTCAACCACAATGAAAATATTTACTGGGTTGATTTAAACATTTCAAACTGGATTGTAAAACTGTTCAAGGGAAAGTTCAGTGAATGACTAAATGATACTCACCACTGACAGTAACACTGAAGCTCTTTACACTGGTGATGCGGATTGAGCTGTAGCTCCTGATCTGTAGTTTATAATCTCCAGAGTCTGTGATTCTGATATCTCTGATGGTAAGAGATCCAGTCTGATTGTCCAGCTTCAGTCTGTCTCTGAATCTGTCTTCAGCATCTTTACACTGAACATCTGTACAGATATAGCTCTGATCTCCGGTGATTACAGTTTCATTAAAATGCCACATTAAATTGTCTGGTTTGTTTATTACATAAGTGTCTAAAGTAACAGATTCTCCCTCCTTCACTGACTTTCTCTTCATTTGATCTCGTTCAGCAGCAGAAACACCTGAAACACAAACCAACATCTGCTGGAGGATCTTTTTGCTGAAAACAACAAACTACACAACATGAAATAACTGTAGATGTGAGTTAAAATAGTTAAAACTAGCCGATAGAGAATTTTATATATTATTATTTTATATGTTATTATTTTTATTATTATTTTATATTATGGAAACTGCTCAGTGGCTGACCGCAGAGCACTGCAGAGGGTGGTGAAAACTGCCCAGCGCATCACAGGGACACCACTTCCTGCTATTGAGGACATCCGAAGGAAACGCTGTCTATGTCGAGCTCGCAGCATTCTTAAGGACTCCTCTCACACTGACCATAGACTGTTTAACCTCCTGCCCTCCGGGAGGCACTTCAGGAGCCTCCGGACAAGGACCACAAGATTCAGGAAGTTTTTTTCCCTACAGCTGTCTCCTTACTGAACTCTGCCCTCTGACACCACCACACACACAGACTCCTCCCCCACATCACCACTGCGTCTGTCTGAATTATTTATTTATTTACAACAAGCAAAAAACAGTAAACTTGTTATTACTTGCACTACTGTCTGTTCATCCACAAACACTGAGTAATTCATTTGCACACTGAAATATTTTCTATGCACTGGACTGTCCATTGCACTAGTGTAAATTATGTTCATATGTTCATAGTTCTGCCTATAGTGTACATACACTTTTACATAATCCATCTGTATAGTATGTTCATAGTACACCTACCTGTATATCGTGCTTATAGTATTTAAAATCTGTAAATTATGTCCATAATACTTATTCTGTATAGTTATTGTACATATTATAGACCTTGTATATTCTGTACTTACTGCTTATTGCACTTCTGGTTAGATGCTAACTGCATTTCGATGCATTGTACCTTACATGTGCAGTGACAATAAAGTTGAATCTAATCTAATCTAATCTAATAAAAGAGGGTTCATTACCAACTTTATTTAGACCAACGAGCATCTCCGAATCACAACGCGAAGTATGATTATGAAGTTATGTGTTTGTTTTCTCCCGAGCGTCTTATCAGTATGTGTGCTGTCTGCGCTGATCGTCATGTACAAACACGTCATTAAAATGAAGTTTAACTCCGTGAATACTCAATGAAGAGACATGAGAGATATCTATAGAAAGCTTGACATGTCTACTTTAAGACTAAACAAGTGCTGCCGAAAACAGATATTCTGTGATAAAGTAATCCATATGAAAACAACGCAATGTCTCACGTCTCCCTTCTTTATATCTAATGTGACCACGCCCCCGCGCTGAACGCGCTATTCAGATTCAAACTGAAGCGCGCGGCTTGAATACACCCACACAGAAGAAGAAGCAGCGAGACTGTTCAAGTTTTTTATTTTACTGTTTGCTTCGCGATGAGAGGAATAAGACATAATTCACCCCAAAAAGATGCTAACGCATTTTTTACCATGAAGTTGTGTGCGGAACAACCAATCAAACCTGACTATGTCAGTTGACCAATCAGAACACAGCATGCTACCGAAAGGTGGGGTTTAAGGAAACTGAATCTTTTGAACAGCTTTACGCGAACCGTTTGGGGATCTCTGAGAAGTGAGGTAATTTTAAAATGATATTTTGACAAAATGACAATGTTTTTTAACCTTGGATGGATTTAAACCTAATGTACAGGACTTATAAACAGTCATAGGAAGCTTAGAATTTTCATCTTACTGGCTCTTTAAGCTTCTTCGGTGTTTTCGTCGCATTGCTCGCCGCTGTTTTTACTATCTTGAGAATTCAGAGATCGACGAGACTTTCCTGACCTGAACTTGGAATAATTTGTCACACTGCGCATGCGTGAAATGCGTTAAAACAACAAACAACTAATTAACATCGTTAACACGCTATTTTTGACAGCCCTAATATATATACATATATACAGTTGGGCTTGAAAGTTTGGGCACCCTTTGCAGAATCTGTGAAAATGCGAGTAATTAAAAAAAAAAATAAGAGAGATCATACTAAATGCATGTTATATTTTATTTAGTACTGTCCTGAGTAAGATATTGTACATAAAAGATATTAACATTTAGTCCACAAGACAAAAAAAAAATGCTGAAATTATTAAAATAACCCCACTCAAAAGTTTGGGAACCCTTGGTTCTTAGTACTGTGTGTGGTCACCTGATGATCCTCGACTGTCTTTCTGTTTTGTGATGGTTGTGCATGAGTCCCTTGTTTGTTCTGAACAGTTAAACTGAGCAGCGTTCTTCAGAAAAATCTTTAAGGTCCTGCAGATTCTTCCGTTTTCCAGCATCTTTGCATATTTGAACCCTTTCAAGCAGTGACTTTATGATTTTGAGTTACATCTTATCACACTGAGGATATTTGAGGGACTCAAACACAACTATTTAAAAAGATTCAGATTTTATTAAAAATATTTTTTGTCTTGTGGACTAAATGTTAATATCTTTTATTTACAATATCTTACTCAGGACAGTACTAAATAAAAAATAACATGCATTGATCTACCTTAGTTTTTGAAAATTACTCATATTTTCACAGATTCTGCAAGGGGTGCCCAAACTTTCGAGCCCCCCGTATATATATATATATATATATTTTTTTTTTTTTTTTTTTTTTTTTTTTTACTGAATTAACTTGACGTTAAATTAAATTTCACTTCAATTTTTTTAAGGAATTATCTATTCTGTAAACTATATCTATGTGAATTCATATGAAAGAGGAAAAACACATCTGAATGTCAAAGTAAAAATATCACAAAAAACACTTTAATGATGTGATTTAAGACATAAAACATAATGACTCACCAGTGACAGTAACACTGACATTCCTCTGGATGAAGCTGCTGCTGCTCCTGATCTGTAGTTTATATTCTCCAGAGTCTGTGTTTGTGATGTTTGTGATGGTCAGAGATCCAGTCTGATGATCCAGCTTCAGTCTGTCTCTGAATCTCTCAGCACCTTCATTATTACACTGAACATCTGTACAGATAAAACTGAGATCTCCACTGATTTCAGCGATGATAATGTCATTAAAACGCCATCTAATCTCTTCTTGTTGGTTTGTTTTAACATCAGTGTGTAAAGTGACTGAATCTCCCTCCTTCACTGATACTTCGCCTAAATCAACAGAATAACCTGAAGAAGAAATCAACAGTTAATTATAAGTCAAAAAAAAAAAAAAACAGGGTACACCTCCTGAAGTGGTTAATATGTTCAAATCTGTCTCTAAAACATTTCGGAGATCATTTACACCTGGTCTTTTCACAATCTAACAGCTTTCCAATCAGAGAAAAAAGATGAAGTGGCCATTATGAAATCATAAATAACTCTACTTGCTTTTTTTAGTGCACAGTACTAGTCTTGTGGCGAACAATTGAACCATGCAAGTCAATACACTGAGAAAAAATAGTCTGCCGTCGCTTCCGGCTCTGGAATGGTGTTCTTGCTCTGATGAAGTCAGTTTGATGGCTTGGGAGAATCCTCTTGTTAAGTCATGATGTTAGGACTGCTGTTTCTGGGTCCAAGCCTCTACTCAGTTCCAGTGGTGGACGAAGTACACAAATCAAATACTTGAGTAAAAGTACAGATACACATAATAAAATATTACTCCAGTAAGAGTAAAAGTACTCCTTTTTCAATTTTACTCAAGTGAAAGTACAAAAGTACTCTATTTTTTATGTACTTAAGTAAAAAAGTACTGAAAGATAGATGTTTTCAATTTTATATAGGCTACTTAATTTAATTTTATATTAGCACATATTTTTCTATAATCCTACTGCTCAAAATACCTGGGATTTTTTCCAAAATGACCACTATATGGAGTCAAGATATATTTCTGTTGTTGATGTGGACTACACTGATGAGAGTGATGTTCACTGTGAAGCTTACACTGTGATGTACCTGAGAAAACAGAGCTGACCATCTGATCTTTACCTGTAAGAACAAAGGAATTTAAAGTTTGTTGTTTTACAGAACATCACAGTTACAGTACAGACCAAAAGTTTGGACACACCTTCTCATTCAAAGAGTTTTCTTTATTTTCATGACTCTGAAAATTGTAGAGTCACACTGAAGGCATCAAGGGCTATTTGACCAAGAAGGAGAGTGATGGGGTGCTGCGTCAGATGACCTGGCCTCCACAGTCACTGGACCTGAACCCAATCGAGATGGTTTAGGGGTGAGCTGGACCACAGACAGAAGGCAAAAGGGCCAACAAGTGCTAAGCATCTCTCGGGGAACTCCTTCAAGACTGTTGAAAGACCATTTCAAATGACTACCTCTTGAAGCTCATCAAGAGAATGCCAAGAGTGTGTAAAGCAGTAATCAAAGCAAAAGGTGGCTACTTTGAAGAACCTACAATATAGGGCTGGGCGATATATCTAACGATATGATCATGCGCATCTAATCAGTAAAGCTGCTTCCGTGATCACCGCTAAAATCTCCATCATCTGCTTATAATTGGAGTGGCATTTGGAGGTGGGACTTTCAAGTCACAAGCAAGTCTTCAAGTCATATCCCAAGTCCTCAAAGGGTTAAAGTTAATGAGATAATTAAGTGACTAATTAAATGATGATTGTACATTAGTGATGAACATCTGCTGTTAACAATCAACATCACTGAAGTAAAGAGAAACAAAAGAACTACAACTGCATTTAGCAACAGCCTTCAACTGAAAAAAAAAAAAAAAAACACTATGCCACCATAATTGTGGTCAGGGTTTGCTTTAGGTAGTCTCTTGACCCTTTTACTAATTCAAAGCAATTTGATTCAAAACAACTTCAACATTGTTTTTACAACAAACATGTGTGCATTGCTGAATCAAACCTTGTAGTGACAGATGATCTTATTCTTTTTCTGCTTATAACTCATGTTGACTTGGACATCATGAGATAGTCTTCTTTGGATTGTTGACTGACATTCAGCTTTTACCAGAGTTGGGACTTTCAAGTCACA
The DNA here is from genome assembly GCF_003368295.1 of Carassius auratus. NCBI lineage: Eukaryota > Metazoa > Chordata > Actinopteri > Cypriniformes > Cyprinidae > Carassius > Carassius auratus. The sequence goes on from NW_020526051.1 coordinate 231,524, forward strand.
AGCAAGTCTTCGAGTCATATCCCAAGTCCTCAAAGGGTTAAAGTTAATGAGATAATTAAGTGACTAATTAAATGATGATTGTGCATTAATGATGAACACCTGCTGTTCTTGAGAATTACAGAGGATCATATGTTGATGTTTTATTGGTTAAAGTGATGCAACCATAATGGAGATCAGCGTGTGCTTTAGTGGGGCTCTTGACCCTTGACTTTCATGTTAGATCTCTTTATGTAGCATTGCATGAGGTGCTGTAAAGCAGCGAGAAGAAATTAATCTGTATGTGATAGGTGGTCAGATTACAATCAAATTAACATTAGCTCTATTTAAGTTTAGCATAATCAAACCAGTAAAACTACACTCTACTAAGTGCATACAAAATTTGAAGAACTATACTCTGTAGACACACACAGACATCAAGAACCAGCATATGACTCTCAACAGTGGTGACAATCAACAAAATGTTGCATGCTGGGTAAAACCTTAGTAAAAACTCCCATCATGCACTGCAGTATGAAAAATTGTCACCCCTGTTGAGGATCGTGTGATAAGTGTGTTTGTCTAAAAACCTGAACTGATTGTCTCCTTTTGTGTCTTTCAACATTTAGATTTTTTTTTTGTTTTACTTCAGTTCAGTAATAGCTGAGTGTCAGTCTACTATCCAAAGATAAACACCATTTCATGATGTTCAGTCATCATGAGTTATAAGCAGAAAAAGCATAAGATCATCTGTTACTGCAAGGTTCGACTCAGCAATGCATACATGTTTGTTGCGAAAACAATATTGCAATTGTTTTGAATCAAATTGGTTTGAATTAGTAAAAGGTTCAAGACTACTTAAAGCAAACCTTGACCACAATTATGGTGGCATAGTGTTTGTTTTTTTTCGTTTACTTTTTTTTGCAGTTGAAGGCTGTGGCTAAATTCAGTTGTAGTTCTTGTGTTTCTCTTTACTTCAGTGATGTTGATTGTTGACAGCAGGTGTTCATCACTAATGCACAATCATCATTTAATTAGTCACTTAATTATCTCTTTAGCTTTAACCCTTTGAGGACTTGAATATGACTTGAAGACTTGCTTGTGACTTGAAAGTCCCACCTCTGATAGACAGAGCCGTAGATCGCTGACAAGCCACGCCATATCGCTTTCATTATCGCCTGCGATAATGAACGCGATATGGCGTGGCTTGTCAGCGATCTACGGCTCTGTCTATTAAATGCCACTCCAATTATAAACAGGTGATGGAGATTTTAGCGGTGATCACGGAAGCAGCTTTACTGATTAGATGCGCATGATCATATCGTTAGATATATCGCCCAGCCCTACTACAATATGAAATATTTTCAGCTGTTTCACACTTTTTTGTTATGTATATAATTCCACATGTGTTAATTCATAGTTTTGATGCCTTCAGTGTGAATCTATAATTTTCATAAGCATGAAAATAAAGAAAACTTTGAATGAGAAGGTGTGTCCAAACTTTTGGTGTGTACTGTATATATGACATGATAATAAGGCCTGAAGTTAGGAAGAACATTTTAAGGAAAATATAATTATATTTTCATAATGATTTTTTCCTTCTCAAACCTTGTCTGTGGTTTAAAAACACCACTGGCCAAACGGGGTGCATCTCTTCCCACTTTGATAATTACTGTAGTTACCATGTTCTGAACATCACATCCTTTTTTTCTACCCAGATGTATATATATAGGTGGTTGAATAAAAATATTTTGACATTATTTATAAAAATTACCTAAACTTAGCACCTACAAGCTTGTTAGACAGTTAGGATCAGCTAACAATATTTACTTATTTTCAGTAAGGTTATGAATAAACATCATGTCTGTCTACTCATCTAGTTTATCCAAACAATATAAATATGTATAACGTTACTGTTGATAAACAATATAAAAACAGACGTCACATAGGACATTTTAATAAAACTGTTAACAGCAGCGGGGAATTTGAACGTGCATGAGTTATTGTATTTAATCTGTGTTATTTTAAAGTGTTTTTTTTTGTTTTGTTTTTTACACCTAAAATTGATGTGTCTGCATCGTCTGCACTCGAGCATTTCAGTGGGCTTAAATAAATCACTCTTTACAACGGATTTAGTTCCCAAACAACTGACAATTTTGACCTAAATATGATTTTCAGTTACAATAATTAATCCAAAATTTCAACATTAATAACTTACTTTTAGCAACATCAGACGCACGCGTGCTCACAAGATCTCCCGGTTCTTACTTCGGGAGACTCGCACTAACGGTTCATTTGTATCAGTGAGTGGTCGACTCCAGAACAGCTGCAATCGGATCATTCTAATTCGTAAACGAATCGTTTGGTGCGATTTGCGATCCGATTTAAAAGTTTATTTTGAAAAGACTCGTTCGTTCATGATGAATCAGACACCGCTTCTGCGTGTCGGAGCACGTGATATATTATAGGGAGTAACGATATGTTTTATGAAATGTAGTGAAGTTAAAAGTACGATTTTATGCTTTGGAATGTAGTGAAGTAAAAGTAAAAGTTACTCAAAATAAAACTACTCCAGTAAAGTACACTGAAAAAAGTAATAAGTAAATTTACTTAATTTTTATTTGGCAAGTTTTTGCACAAGCATTTTTCAAGTAAATTTAACACATTTGGAAATTAAGTAAATCTACTTAACTAAGTTAAGTAAAAAAAATAAATAAATAATAATAAGTACATTTTATTGAGTAAAATTTAATTAAATAATATTAAATTAATGCATTTAGCAGACACTTTCATCCAAAGCGTCTTAGAGTGCATTCAGGCTAACAATCATGTGTTCCCGAGGAATCAAACCCCCCAAACCTTGCACTTGATAACGCAATGTTCTACCACTGAGCTACAGGAACACTTCAAGATCTTGAGAAAAATAAGTGAAAATTTCACTTACTTACTTTTTTATTTTGGAAAAGTTTTTACACTAACAAAAAACCCGAAACAGAGATTCTAGAAATTTCTAAATGTAAAATAATTTTTTTCAAAACAGTTTTATCAAATGAGGGTAAATAAGTCTCTCACTTCTGTCCCTTTAAACCAGTTTACAGCAAAGACAGCACAAAGGACTGAATTCACATGATAAATATTCTGCAATTAAGAAAACAGACAAAATAAATAGCACTGTAAAACCCGATAAGTAAACTTTACTCAAACCGTTTGAGTAAATAGATTGCCTTGATTTAAACCATGTAAGTTTTAAAACTTTGCATTCAAGTAATTAAGTGATTAACTAAGTGCTGATTGAGAATTAGTGATGAACAGCTGCTGTTAACAAACAGAATCACTGAAGAAAAGAGAAACACAAGAACTACTACAACTGACTTCAGACACAGACTTAGATGAAATCAACTGAAATAAAATACATGAAATCTCTCAAGATCTGATTAAACAACCCACAAACAGCATCAGCAGCTCCGCTTATTAATAATCAGTCTGACTTTATTTCTGTCAGACGTCTACAGAAGATCTTATTGAGAATGAACTAAGGTTTAGATGTTGATTTATTGTTTCATTTGAAGTAACCATGTTAGAGATCAGTGTTTGCTTTAGTTGGGCTCTTGACCCGTGTCTTAGTCTTTTCTCTGGCTGTTATAACCATGTGTTTCTAAAACACATTTGTTGTAACTCAAACACCCAGAAGAAATGCCATCAGGTGTTAACCTGTACCTAGGTGTAGGTTGTTATACTTTATATTGATGATGATAATCATCAATTATTGAATTATTGAAAAAAATTATTTTACATTTAGAAATTTCTAGAATATCTGTTTCGGGTTTTTTGTTAGTGTAAAAACTTTTCCAAAATAAAAAAGTAAGTAAGTGAAATTTTCACTTATTTTTCTCAAGATCTTGAAGTGTTCCTGTAGCTCAGTGGTAGAACATTGCATTAGCAAGTGCAAGGTTAGGGGTTCGATTCCCACATTCGATAAAAGTGTCTGCTAAATGCATGAATTTAATATTATTTAATTAAATTTTACTCAATAAAATTTACTTATTATTATTTTTTTTTTTTACTTAACTTAGTTAAGTAGATTTACTTAATTTCCAAATGTGTTAAATTTACTTGAAAAATGCTTGTGCAAAAACTTGCCAAATAAAAATTAAGTAAATTTACTTATTACTTTTTTCAGTGTACAGATACTTGAAAAATTTACTTAAGTACAGTAACGAAGTAAAGCTACTCCGTTAGTGTCCACCACTGCTCAGTTCACTTGAGAATACTATCTCAGCAGCATTTATGAGCACTTTTTAATTAATATTACATATTTAAGCTAAGCGTTTAAAACTTCGCTGTGCACACTTCAGTCTCTGTACTCACCATGTCTTAGACACTAATATTTTAGCTGAATCACCGTCAGGCTATCTGGGATTTCAGTATGGAGAAATAGGTTAGGGTTATAATTTTTCAGTATTACATGACATCATGAGTGTGTATATGCAAAGTTTGTTGTTTCCTGAGGGGGCGTCTGGCAGATTGTTAGGACCCAGAAGCGGTGAAGCAAGATGTCAGATGTAACAAGCAGATATTCTTAAAGGGGTCCTATTATGCTTTTTTTACTTTTTGAATTTTAGTCAGTGTGTAGTGTGTATGTTTGGGCATTAAAAAGATCTACAAAGTTATAAATCTCAAAGTTGACTCCAAAGGGAGATGTTTCATTAAAAAAAAAAAAAAATATTAAATCCCTTTTCAAGAACTACAAAAAATGGCTAGTTTGGACTACAGCGTTGTTTTCCAGGGTTTGTGTTGTCACAAAGCAGCCCATTAGAATATCATTAAAATAAATCCCGCCGACGGAAATGTTTGGTTGTTTCGGAAGGGTGAGGTCGTGGTTCGAAGGCTTGGCTGAGTGGATCAGACAAGACAACGACAAAGAAGTGCTGCTGTAGCGTCAAGTTTTGAGGGGAGTCATGAGGGAGTACAGTGCTGGTGTCGCCAAAAGGCTTTTGCTGAAAGACGTAGCAGTTCCCCCTTTTGTCAGGAAAATCTGCTGTATCTGCATAACAGCCTATAAGTGTGCTGCTTTCAGAGGTGGGAAGTACAGGGGCCAAAGAGTAAAAGTCCTGCCATATTTTTGTTCCACCCATGAACTCACCAGACGATTTCACCAGAGGAGGAACCAAGTCATTCCTTCCAAGTCACAAACGAGTCTTGAGTCAAATCCCAAGTCCTCAAAGAGTAAAAGTTAATGAGATAATTAAGTGACTAATTAAATGAAGATGCATTAGTGCTGAACACCTGCTGTTTACAATCAACATCATTGAAGAAAAGAGAAACACAAGAACTACAACTGAATTTAAACACAGCCTTGGATGAAATCAATTGAATAAAAGAAAACTTTGCCACCATAATTGTGGTGAGTATTTGCTTCAGTTGAGCTCTTGAGCCTTTAAACAGAGTTTAAAAAATTGCTTCTAAACAGTTAAATTATTGTTTTGCAGCAAAAATTTGTGCAATGCTGATACAACTCTTGATCTAGCAGGTGACTTATGCTTTTGATGACTGTATGATCTTTATTATGTGAGAAAAGTTCATGGCTTAGTTGTTAGAGAGAACTGCCATGTATTCACTGCTCTGTCTGCTGTGCACTTTGGATGGGTTGAATACAAATTCTGAGTACAGGTCACCACACTTAACTGTATGTCACTTTCACAAAAAAAGAGAGAAATCTCATTATGCAAATGCCACCATATAACGCGTCAATATTAAGGACAAAAAAACGTTTTGGAATTAGGCATTTAGCCATGAACATGTATCATGTGATCCTCAACAATGGTGAGAATTATTATTCATAGTGCAGTGCATTATGGGAGTAATTCATGTATTGCACCATGAAGCATTTTGTTGATGGTCACCATTGTAGAGATTCATATGCTGGTTCTTGATATACGTGTGTGTGTGTCTAAAATGCACTGGAGATCAAACTTGTATATGTGTTACAATAAAAAAATCAATATCCTGTAAACATTAGAGCAATGCTTTTTTTGTGCATGCTGTAGTTTCACTGGAATCATTCAACGCCTAGACATCTGATAAGAAAGAAAACAAAAACATTTGATATATAGTTAAACCAGCACATTATAACTATATGTTCTTCATATGTCACAGTTCTGTCTTCTCCACAACACCCCTGCAGAGCTACAGAGAGAGATCTAGCACAACAAGTCAAGGCTCAAGAGCACAATTAAACCAAACACTGATCTCCATGGTGGTGGCATTATTTTAACCAATAAAACATCCACATCTGATCCTCTGTAATTCTCAATAACAGCAGGTGTTAATCATTAATGCACAATCATCATTTAATTAGTCAATTAATTATCTCATTAACTTTAACTCTTTGAGGACTTGGGATTTGACTTAAGACTCGTTTGTGACTTGGAAGGAATGACTTGGTTCCTCCTCTGGTGAAATCGGCTGATGAGTTCATGGGTGGAGCAAAAATATGGCAGGACTTTTACTCTTTGGCCCCTGGACTTCCCAACTCTGGACATTAGTTTTTGAAACAGGAAGCAAAAAATATCCCTTTAATGCATGCCTGGTGTTAAAATTATGACTAGCATTACTATACAAAAGTTTAGAGTACAATACACTTGGATCTCTCGATACTGAAATGTTTCTTATAAAAACATAGCAGAGAAAGAATTACCCTGTCCTTCACCAGTAGCCAACCTAAAATTTTGTGCATTCTCATAACATTAACCTTTCTCTTACAATTAAGAATTAGTCTTGCAGCTTCTGGACTAACTGTAATTTTTCTAAATTTTTACTTGATGTAGTTGACCATACCACTGGGCAGTGGTCTAAATGAGTAAGAACCATTGTTTGCACAACTTGAGAGATGCAATACTGTGGTAAAAATTTTGCACATCTCTTAATAACTGATAGGCCTCTTCCCATAACTGTTACCATATTTTCTGTCTGTTTTAACCACTTCAGCCTACTGTCTAGAATAACTCCAAGAAGTCTAACTTCCTCTACCTGTTCAATAGGCACACTCTTTACAGACAAATTTAATTTTGGTTTAAGTTTAAGTTTAGAATTTGATCCAAGCACAATACTTTTAGTTTTTGTCAAATTTAAAACCATCTTATTATTCCGTATCCACTTTACCACTAATTGTAACTCCTAATCTAAATCCACAGATAATTTATCAATTGATTGCGCTGGTAGATATAACGTTGTATCATCTGCATACATAACTGCCTTTGCACGCTTTAAAATGATCCAGTACATCAAATGCGGAGCTAAAATCCAACAATACTGTTCCTATTAAATTATTATCATCAATCGATACTAAACAATCATCTGTTATCTGTGTTAATGCTGTTCCTGTTGAATGTCCTACTCTATATGCATGTTGAAAATCAGAGAATAAATTATTCTTCTTAAAGAAGAATTGAATCTGTTCACAAACCATCGTTTCAAATACTTTACTAAGAACTGGCAGTAAACTTATTGGTCGACTATTAGCACCACTAAAGCTCAGTGCTGCATTTTTCATTGTTGAGGTTCATATGATGATTATTGATCTCTGTGTGTGACTGCTTGACACCATAGAAGACCAAACTGTTTGGAAAGTCTTTATATTAACTGATTATCACAGCACCACTGGCTCTTAGAATCACTTTCACTATAATCAATCCAACTAATTACACAACACTTGTTTCATCAGAGATTAGACTCCAAGCAGATCAATAGTTGATGATTATCTTCACCAATATACAATATAACAACTAACACTTAGGTAAAGGTTAGGATTAAGATGTTTTCCTGAAAATACTCTAAGTTGCCTTGGATAACAGCAGTCTTTGTGTTTTTGTGTAACACTTGATGATACTTTTTCTGGGCTTTTGATTTAGAACAAATATGTTTTAGAAACATAAGATCCCAACAGCCAGAATAAGAACTGTGACAGAAATAAAGGGTCAAGAGCCCAACTAAAGCAAAGACTGATCTCTAACATGGTTACTTCAAATGAAACAATAAATCAACATCTAAACCTTAGTTAATTCTCAATAAGATCTTCTGTAGACGTCTACAGATTTAGATTTATTCTAAGTCTTCAGTGATTCTGTTTGTTAACAGCAGCTGTTCATCACTAATTCACAGTTCTCACTCAATTAATCACTTAATTACTTAATTGTACATCTTCTTTCAGTGAACTCAACTGAATTAAGTTCAGGGTACTCATAACTGTTAATTTTTTCAACTTAAATGGTTTAAGGCAATCGGTTTCCTTAAATGGTTTGAGTTAACATAACTTGTCAGGTTTGAGTGAGGCTGTGTCTGAAGTCAGCTGTAGTTCATTTCTCTCTTTTCTTCAGTGATTCAGTTTGTTACCAGCAGGTGTTCATCACTAAAGCTCAATTATCACTCAATTAATCACTTAATTACTTAATTGCAATGTACATCTTCTTTCATTGAACTCAACTGAATTAAGTTCAGAGTACTCATAACTGTTAATTTTTTCCAACTTAAATGGTTTAAGGCAATCGGTTTCCTCAAATGGTTTGAGTTAACATAACTTGTCAGGTTTTTAAGGATATCTGTTTACTCAAAAAGTTAAGTTTACTTGTCGGGTTTTACAGTCAAGGCAATAAGTTTACTCAAACGGTTTGAGTAAAGTTAACTTGACGGGTTTTACAGTGTCTGGTCAAGAAGAGTAAACTTGCAACAGCTAACATCTCTTGATTCAATAAATCAGACATAGTGAGTCAAGTTAACATTAAAAAACTGCATTATAGTTAAGGCTTTGTAAAACTGTACAGCGTTTTTAGCTTTTTAAACAGCATTCTCCGTCCTACACCAACTACGCACACATTTCCTATCATGTATGTCTTTGAAAGATGATTGAACCAATCAGAGTAGGTGTGGGGCGAGGCTGCATGTGCAACCCCGCCTCGATCTGCAGGCTGCAGCCGGGTGTACTTGGAGCTGTTCGCCAATCACTGTGTGTGGGACAGCTAACCAATGACAACACATTTAATTTTTCGGAAGGCGGCCCTTCATCAAACCGAGAACTAATCGAGCTGTTTTTGCCAGGGTGGGGAGAAAGTAATGCATTTTTGAACCACCAAGCATGAGAGCATGTTCCAGTACACCTGCCAAAATGAAATCAAGACTTTATAAAAGAGCATAATAGGACCCCTTTAACCACTCCTATCCAACCAAGGTATTGAAGTTAGAATTTCCTCTATCATGACCACTAATTCACAAACTTTGCCAATAAGATAAAAGTTGGTTTTGTTCAAAGTTGCTACTATCCACAGGTCTTTGATATGAATATTTTTTGGTAATTAAATATTGCTGGCTAATAAGTAACTAGTAATTAGTACTATGAGTAGTTTTTGAGAGGAGTACTTTGTACTTTGACTTAAGTACTTTTTTGACACCAGTACTTTTACTTGTAAATGAGTATTATTTCAGTAATGTAACAGTACTTGTACTTAAGTACAAATTTTCAGTACTCTTTCCACCACTACATACAACCATTACATAGATGAAAAATACACATATTAATACTTCAGATAATTGTGCTCTTTTTCACCACGTTAAGATACAATGTCACATTTTTCTACAGATGTTTTTTTTTTTTTTTTTCTACTGTTTGAATCTCCCTCATAAATAACATGTTTTCTTTACATTTCTATTAATTCAGCAGAAACAAAAAGTGACTCACATCACATTCAGTGTACACCGATCAGTTTATGCACAAATGTCTTGACTTGAAAGTAGAGGAAAGTAAATGGCTTCAAATGGAACTGGACACATATGAGATAAAAGACAGATATAATTTTAGAGTATCATGATGAAATTATACTCACTAGCGTCAGAAACATAGAAGATCTCTACGATGCTGCTACTGATCTTTAGTTTATATTCTCCAGCATCTTCGGTTCTGATGTTCATGATGGACAGAGATCCAAAGTCTTTCAGCTTCAGTCTGTCTTTGAATCTCTCTTTACACCGGACATTAGTACAGATCTTACGGAGATTGCCAGTGTTTTCAGCGATGAGGATGTCATTAAAATACCATCTAATCTTTTCCTGTTGGTTTGTTTTAACACCAGTGTGTAGAGTGAGTGTATCTCTTGTCCTCACTGACACCACACCTGCACAAACACCAGACACAACTGAAGCGAACAGTTCATTATGAGCCAAACAATCAGGCAAGGACTGTAAAATATATACAAACCTGATTCCAAAAAAGTTGGGACACTGTAAAAATAGTGAATAAAAACAGAATGCAATGATGTGGAAGTTTCAAATTTCAATATTTTATTCAGAATACAACATAGATGACATATCAAATGTTTAAACTGAGAAAATGTATAATTTTAAGGGGAAAATAAGCTGATTTTAAATTTCATAGCATCAACACATCTAAAGAAAGTTGGGACAAGGCCATGTTTACCACTGTGTGGATCCCCTCTTCTTTTAATTTTAACAGTCTGCAAACATCTGGGGACTGAGGAGACAAGTTGCTCAAGTTTAGGAATAGGAACGTTGTCCCATTCTTGTCTAATACAGGCTTCTAGTTGCTCAACTGTCTTAGGTCTTCTTTGTCGCATCTTCCTCTTTATGATGCACCAAAAGTTTTCTATGTCAAAATCTTTGCAATTTTTCTCTGATAAACTCCTTTGTGATATTACTATTTTTCACTCCAGCATTGGGGGAATTGGTGATCCTCTGCCCATCTTGACCTCTGAGACACACTGCCACTCTGAGAGGCTCTTTTATACCCAATCTTGTTGCCAATTGACCTAATAAGTTGCAAATTGGTCCTCCATCTGTTCCTTATATGTACATTTAACTTTTCCGGCCTCTTATTGCTACCTGTCCCAACTTTTTTGGAATGTGTAGCTCTCATGAAATCCAAAATGAGCCAATATTTGGTATGTCATTTCAAAATGTCTCTCTTTCAACATTTGATATGTTATCTATATTCTATTGTGAATAAAATATAAGTTTATGACATTTGTAAATTATTCCATTCCTTTTTTACTCACGAAGATTGTGAGTAGTCAAATATGTCTGGATTCATAATGCAACTCATGCAAACAAACAGCAGAAGAATAAATATCTTATACATCTTAAAGGAATAGTTTACCCTAAAATTAACATTTCCTGATTATTTACTCATCCCCATGCCTTTCAAGATGAATAAGACTTTAATACATTAACAGAAATTAAAGTTCTTGAGGAAAACATTCCAGGATTTTCTCCATCTAATGCAAATGATCAGGCAATGATATCAAAGTCCCTTCTATTATATTGGGATTTTTCCCTCAAAAACCTTAATTTCTCTTTAGTTGAAGAAAGAAATTCATATTCATCTTGGATGGCTTAAGCTTACTAATGAGTAAATAATCACTACTCCTACTCCTTTAATGAACACCACACAAGCCATACATTTTACATAGATGAATAATATCTATAATAATCCCAGCTAGAATTTTTTTGTTCTAAAAATGTTCTAAGAACATTCCCATGGATTGTTCTAACAATGCTTTTAGCGGGTAGTTTTATTTTTGTTCCCAGAATGTTCTCTCAAAATATAGGATAACGTTCTCTAAAAACATTCTAAAAATGTTTATTAATAACATTATTAGAACATTATCCCCTAACATTCTAATTAAGATTTAAGCATATGTTCAGATGTTGGATGTTGATGTCTGTTTAAAAGTAATAGTTTGGTTTGATGTCACCATAATGGTGGTAAGTGTTGGCTTTAGTTGTGCAATTTGACACTTACTTGTCAGTGATGTTCTTTAGCTGCTGTAATCTTTATTATAGCAAAAACAGCAAGAGAACATGTGGTTAGACGACACTGGTTGCTTGCTATTGATTAATATAACACATATGCGGTCTGGTTGCCTGTTTTCTCCCAATTTAATGTATAGTGCATATTATTTATTAAAACTGCATAATAGCTCAAGCGCCTGAGACCCAGCTGAATTTAAAGCAGATTATTTCAAGCATTTAAAAAAAAAATTGTCACACAAAGATCAAGATTTAGTGTATGAATCTCAACAATGATGACATGCTTCATGCTGCAATGCATTCTGGGTACATCATGCAAAACTCATCCGTGGCACCCAGAATGCATTGCGGCATTAAGCTTGTCACCATTGTTGAGATTCATACACTAATTATTGAGGTCTCTGTGTGTCTAAGCAGTCTCTAATTCATTAACAATGTAATTTAAAAAGAACAGACAAAATCTGATATGAATTTGTAGAATCTTATGCACTGCATCTGCTATAGTCTCTTATATTAAATTAATAGCATAGATTCAACTCCACATAAAACCAGTTGATCAGATCACTACGTAAAAAAGTTTTAATATCAGCAAGTAATCAACATCACCTGACAACGGTTTTCTCACACTGCTTTTGCTATAACAAACATAGTTATAGCAGTTAAATGAACAGATACACTGAAAAAGACTCATACTGCCTAAGTAGTGATCACCATAATGGTGACGTCAAACTAAACTATTATTTTCAATAAACCATCAACAACTCTGTTAATCTCAATAAGAACTTTTTTACACTTATGACAGAAATAAATCTTGTTTATAATAAGTGCAGTTGGTAATACTGTTTTTGGAGTTATTTACGCTAGAGTTTGACACCAAACAGAGGTTGGGTTTTCCCTTTCAACCAACATTTTGACTTCTGAGCAATGTAAGTTCACATCTAGTGTGATGTGAAGCTTTATTAGAATGTTAGAGAATAATGTTGTAACAATGTTATCAATAGATATTTTTAGAATGTTTTTCGAGAATGTTATCCTAACTTTTAGCAGAACATTCTGGGAACTAAAATAAAACTAGCCGCTGAAAACGTTCCTAGAACATTAAAAATTTCTAGGTGTGATACATCAAGAAAGTGTGCTATTAACCACACCATATGTGACCCTGGAGCACAAAAGCAGTCATATATACCACAGGTATATATATATATATAGCGATAGACAAAAATACCCTGTATGGGCCAAAATTATTGATTTTTCTTTTAAGCAAAAAACCCTTCGAATATTAGCCTACGTAAAGACCATATTCCATGAAAATATTTTGTCAATTTCGTACCATAAAAAATATATATAAATATGTTTAATCAGTAAATCGCATTGCTAAGAAGTTCATCTGGACAACTTTAAAGGTGATTTGCTCAATATTTTTTTTTTTAAAATTTTTTCCACCTTCACATTCCAGATTTTCAAATAGTTGTATCTCGGCCAAATATTTTCCTATCATAATAAGCTTTCAGATTATATATATATATATATATATATATATATATATATATATATATAATCCACTGTATACGAGATCAAAGATGGAAATAATTAGTAAGCAAAATTAATTAATTTTACTCACTAGCAGCAGAAACACTAAAGTTCCTTATGATGGTGAATCTGCTGCTCCTGATCTGTAGTTTATAAAGTCCAGAGTCTGTGGTTCTGATGTTCATGATGGTCAGAGATCCAGTCTGATGATCCAGCTTCAGTCTGTCTCTGAATCTCTCATCTGTACCGATCTTACTCTGATCTCCAGTGATTTCAGCGATACGAATTACATTAAAATACCATTTTATCGAATTATGTGGGTTTTTTATTACATGAGTGTCTAAAGTAACAGATTCTCCCTCCTTCACTGACTTTCTCTTCATTTTATCTCGTTCTGCAGCAGAAACACCTGAAACACAAACCAAAAGCTGCTGAAGGATCTTTTTAGCACTGTAAAGCTGTGTTGACACAATCTTATAAAGCACTATATAAATAAAGGTGATGACTTTTACTGCAGAATAAAAAAGTAACACAACAACCCAAATAGCAACATTATGTCTGCCCAGATCCGGCCCACATCTGGCACCCGTGGAAAGATGATCTGGCCCACATGCAGCGTGGAATGATTGCACTTGGGCGGACCGCTCCTGTTTGCCAGATTTGAGCCACAAGCAGGCCATAGCAATGCCACATGTCAGCCAAGAGTAAACAAATTAACCAGAACTGGACCTTATCTGAGCCACAAAATCTGTGTATATATTAAATATGAAGTAATTTCAGCCTTAATTAGCCTGTTAACAAGCAGAATCACTGAAGGAAAGAAGAGAACAGAGAAAGAGAAGAGCAGAAACACAAGAACTACGATTGACTTCAGCCACAACCTTAAATAAAATCAATTGAAGATAAAAGAAGACATTAAATCTCTGGAGATCTCACCAGTGGAGGATTAAACAACTCCACAAACTGCATTACCAGCTTCACTTATTACTAACCAGACTGACTTTATTTCTGTTAGACATCTACAAAAGTTTTTTATTGAGAATTAACAGAGGTTTAACTCTAATGTGTGTCAGCATTACAGTGATTAGTGTTTCCATTAGTTGGGCTCTTAACTCTTATTGGGCCCTATTTTAACGATCTGAAACGCAAGTGTTAAAGTGCGAAGCGCAAGTAACTTTGTGGGCGGGTCTCGGCGCTGTTGCTATTTACCCGGCGGGATAAATGGCTCTTGCGCCCGGCGCAAATCTAAAATGGGTTGGTCTGAAGTAGCTTCATTATTCATAGGTGTGGTTTGGGCGTAACGTGAAATAAACCAATCAGAGCGTCACCCAACATTCCCTTTAAAAGCAGGTGCGCAAGTTCCATTATGGATTGCTATTATTATGGCTTATTTACCAGGCGCACGCCAGGAGCGGTTCACAGCCGAGGAGACTGATGTTCTTGTAAGAGCAGTGAAAGACAGAGAAGTTGTGTTGTATGGGGATGGGAGAATAATTAGCCTGAATAATTTGTAAGCTAGATTTATGCCTATTTTTTTCACATCTTCGTGGCACACCACAATGATTTCCGTCATCTCATGTGTTAATATTTTTTTAGTGTAACAATTTATGATTTGCAAAAATAACTGTTGCATCTGTGTAGATTACATGAGCAAAGTGTATGCGCATTGTGCACGCTATACATTATGGTCAAGCATGCGCCCTTAAAATAGCATAATGAACAACGCGCAACGCGCCACTGACTTTAGACTAGGTTTTTTCTGGTCAGTGGCGCAATTGTTTAATGGAACAGCAAAATAGCACCAGGGATTGTTTGCGCCGGAACACGCCTCCTTTTTTGCACTGAACCGCCCAGGGAGCGCAAGTTCATTCACTAGTTTAGCGACGTGCTTCTGTGGAGGGAAAAGCGCGCTTTGCGCGGGTGCAAAATAGGAATGACACATACGTCGGTGTACAAAGTCAATTGCGCTGGGTGCAAGATAGTATCTTGCACCCATTGTATCTTTTGTCTTTTTTGGCTGCTGTGACGGTGTGTTTGTTAAACACATTTACAGCTTCAAAGAAAGCTAAAGTGAATTGAAGTCAGGTGATGGAGGTTATCTGTTGATGGTTTTATAACCCCCATTAAACAGGCTAATTTGTTTTTTTTTTCTTCTAACAATTGTTTCATTAATATATTCACATCACAAACCATTTGTTTCTGCAGCATGAGATCCAGCAATACAAAAAGCATTCAGAAGATTTTAACGAACAAATTATTCTATGATGACAGTCAGCACATGAATCTCAACAATGGTGACAATCAAATGTAGCTTGCTGCAATGCATGCTGGGAACTAGCATAGTACAAAACTCCCAGTATGCATTGCAACATGAATGAATTATGCAGCTGAATTGTCCTATTATTTTGTTTAATTATAAATATTTGTTTATATTTTTTGCTGTTGTTTTTGGTGTGACTTAGAAGCTTTTCAGTGAAGTTCTGAATTGATCAGTTTATCTAAATATTTCTGATTGTCTCCATTATTGAGATTCATGTGCTGACTGTCATCATAGAATAATTTGTTCGTTAAAATCTTCTGAATGCTTTTTGTATTGCTGGATCTCATGCTGCAGAAACACAGGGTTTGTAATATGAATGTATCATTGGAACAACATAATTGTTAGATTAAAAAAACATCACTGAACCAGGGTACTTCATGATGATTATAAAACCATCAACAGATAACAGCCATCACTTGATATCATGTCACTCTAGCTTTCTTTGAAGCTGCAAATGCGTTTAACAAGCACACCGCCACAGCAGCCACAAAAAGAAAACCAACTAATGGAAACATTAATCACTGTTATGCTGACACACATTAGAGTTAAACCTCAGTTAATTCTCAATAAAAACTTTTGTAGAAGTCTAACAGAAATAAATTCAGTCTGATTATCAGTAAGAGAAGCTGGTATAGCTGTTTGTGGAGTTGTTTAATCCTCCTCTGCTGAGATCTTGAGAGATTTAATGTCTTTTATCTTCAATTGATTTCAGTTTGACATCTTAGGTTGTGGCTGAAGTCAATCGTAGTTCTTGTGTTTCTGCTCATCTCTTTTTCTGTTCTCTTCTTTCCTTCAGTGATTCTGCTTGTTAACAGTCTTATTAAGGTTGAAATTACTTCATATGTATTATATACACAGATTTTGTGGCTCAGATAAGGTCCAGTTCTGGTTAATTTCTTTACTCTTGGCTGACATGTGGCATTGCTATGGCCTGCTTGTGGCTCAAATCTGGCAAACAGGAGCGGTCCACCCAAGTGCCATCATTCCATGCTGCATGTGGGCCAGATCATCTTTCCACGGGTGCCAGATGTGGGCCGGATCTGGGCCGACACAATGTTGCTATGTGGGTATAACTGTGCATAGAAAAGTGACTTTCATGTTGCTTTTTGGACTGAAAGTCATGAAAGAATGTAAGTTCATGTTAGTTATGAACACATTTAACATACTTTTGATTAACACCAAATTCTCTCTGCACTTTGGTTGATGAACTAAATGTCAGTGAGGATGAAATGATAGACAGTTAAAACAGAGAAGCGTATCAGAGATAGTGAGAGAAACAGTCATCTCCATTGGCTGAAGTGCAGCGGTTTAATCAATCTAAGCAGTTAAAACTAGCAACTCACAGAATTATACAACAATACATTTAACAGACACAAATGTTACAGTTCTGTTATAGCCTTCAAACTGAAACTAGTTTTTACCAGACTTTACAGACAAGGGTTATTTTTAGGGTTTCAAAACCTCATTGTAATTGTTAGAATGTCCAAGGACCAGCATTCTTTAAAGTGATCAGGCTGACCAAACCACAAGCCTTAGAGACTAGTTCTCACACAGTCTACAGCGTCTCATTGGCTTGCCCTGATCAGCCTGATGGAGGCACTACAATGATCAAAAGTACAAAATCACTCATAACTATTCAAACTTTTATTCACAGACTCAAGTGTCTTATTTTGTTGAAATCAGATCGATAATCGCTTTTTAAGGTATTTTGGATATTAATTAACTAAATTTAACAAGCAGCAAAAATCTTTTTGTATATACAAATAACAAATAGATTTCAAAGAAATAAGATACTGGAGACTTGGATCAGTCTTAATGATGATAAACCATTCATAGAAATAAAGTTTGGTTTTGATAAATCATTCCATTCAGTTCTATACATTTAAGTGTGTAGTTCAGTAAATGTGTTTTTGAAGGAATTCTCTCTATATGTGAATTAAAATACAGGTAAATATAAAAACACTTTAATGATGTTAAATATGCAAGGATTGCTTTCAAACATAATGACTCACCATGAACAGCAACAATGAAGATCCTGGTATTGCTGCTTCTGTTGCTGAGGCGGATACTGTTGATCAGTAGATCATAAAGTCCAGAGTCTGTTATTCTGATGTTCATGATGGTCAGAGATCCAGTCTGATGATCCAGCTTCAGTCTGTCTCCGAATCTCTCAGGACACTGAACATATGTACAGATAACACTGAAATCTCCTGAGATTCTAGCTATTACAGTTTGATTAAAATACCACTGAATCTTTTGTTTTTGTTTCATTTGAACACCAGTGTGTAGAGTTACTGAATCTCCCTCCATCACTGATACTCCGTCTGTATCAAAACTGAAAAAACCTTAAAAAGAAATCAACAGTTAATTGTAAGTCAGACAATAATAGGAAAATGCTGTGAAAATATTTTTCTACAGATTGTGGGTGACAGCAGAAGAACATCACTGATTCTCACATTCACTCATCAGACAACACATCTCACATTTGATCTTGAACATCTTAATGACCATCATACAACACATGAACATTAATATTAGCCATAATAATATTTAAGGACAATGTGTTAAATGATCTGGAGAGTGGAAGTAGACAGGGCTGCTGTCTAATGCTCTGTCCAGATACACACACTTGCAGTCCTGGCCTGCTCTAAGTCTATCTGATCATGCATCATGTTCTGGAAATAAATCCTGAGACTTTTGCTGAGATCTCAGTAGAGGTCGCGAAAACCTTTCCAAATGAAAGTTAAATATGAATAATACTTAGATATTACATGTAATGTTGTAGTAAAACATAATTGCACATATTATTGGTGCAAAGTTTATTTAACTGATTTCTATCACTTAATTAGAAGCACCACTTATTAAATTGTGTCATCTGTTATAGGGACTACTGAACAGACATTTAGAAAGAAAAAATAAAGTAAAAAATAAAGTAAAGTAAATAAGAGTAAAGCTCTGTAAACATTTTAATTTTTACAACAGGACATGTGTGTCCCATCAGGTAATGAAAAGCTGTACACACACTTGTGGTCTTCATGCTCTCTTGGACACTTGGGCCAAATACAGGAAATACATCATAGAAGTTATCAAGTAGTTAAGGGGAAAGAGTGCAAGAGTGGGTGTCTGGACAGGGCATTAGTCCCTCTATATAAAACCACCGGCCCAATGTATTAGACAACAACTGATGCTTACAGGGGTAGAAAATAATTCCTAACTGCAAACAAACAAGAATCTTTGACAAAATTATGAGGTCAATTGAAAAGCGAAATGGCTAAAATTCCTGAGAGTAAAAATAACCAAAAGCCAGAACACGAAGAGAGACTTTCTCTGAATACATTAATGATGTGATTTAAATGTGAATAACATGCTTTTAAACATAATGACTCACCACGAACGACAACAGTAGAGTAGGATCGTTCTTCATTGCTCCCAAAGTAGGTCGTTATATCATAATCTCCAGAGTCTTTGACTGTGGTGTTTGTGATGGTCAGAGATCCATTTTCATACACTTTCAGTCCATCTCTGAGTTCCTCATAACCAGATTTACACATAATATGAATTGTATGCATAAGATCCCTACAGCTACTGATTGTATATGTCTCGTCATCATGATACATCCAAATCTCCTGAACTTCTTGTGTTTCTCTCGTATTATATTCTAGAGTGATTGAATCTCCCTCCATCACAAAGAATGTGTCTGTATTAACAGACATAACATCACCTGGAGAAGAAATGAACAGTTAATTATAAGACAAACAAAACTGCACAACAGGAAAGTGCTGTGGAAATGTTTTTCTACAGATCATGAACAGTATGAGTAGAGAAATATGTAATTGATTATGTATACATACTAGAGCTGCAGGATTCTGAACAAAATATATATATATATATATTTTTTAATGTATGAATAGTAAGATTTTTAATGCTTTTTAAAGAATTCACTTCTGCTCACCAAGCCTGCATTTATTTGATCCAACATTGTGAAATATTTTTACAATTTAAAATAACTGCTTTCTATTGGAATATATTTTAAAATGTTATTTATTCCTGTGATCAAAGCTAAATTTTCAGCATCATTACTCGAGTCTTCAGTGTCACATGATCTTCAGAAATCAGTCTAATATGATGATTTTTTTTAATTAATATTATTATTCTCATTATCATCATTTAACCTGTTAGCCAGCACCCCCCATTACTCACAGGACTCACAGCTGAAAGTGCTCTACCAAACTTATAATTGTAACAGTTTCCTACTTCAGTGTGTTACAAACATAATTTTAGTGTCTTTGGAAAGAAGCTTTACTTTTTATAAACCAGATTTGATAATGGTCAAAAATATTACAAGTTATAGACACTGAAGAGCCTTGAATTTTTTTTACCACACTTAAAAAAAAATATATATATATGTTTTTTTTTTAATAAAGTGCTTTTTTACAGCAGTTAAAAGTTAGTAGCAGTTAAAATTTCTTGTAAATCTTAACTTAAACATTAATGTAATCAAATTAAATATAACATTAACGTATAAATAAAACATTAAAACATTAATGTTTTATTAAATAAAACATTAAAGTTTTGTTTAGTTTGTAAAAAAAAAAAAAAAAAGAAATTATGTCCAGACCGTCAATCATAACATTTTAACCTGTTAAATGTCACCCCGTCCCGTATACGGGACGCCTACGTTGACTATACTATATTACAATCAAACCTAATCTAATCTTGACAAACTATATGTCGTTGGAAAGGTCTAAGACTCCCAAATATATATTCTACCAATATTTTTTGTTAAAAATTATGTAGGAAAAGTAATAGATGAATTTATGACAAGAGTGCACCCTCAGAAATCTACATTACAAAAGGAGCTTTGACCTTTGTTTAAAAAAAAGACTTCCTCGTTGCCTTTTTCCCTATCACATTTTAGAAATCATCAGAAGTTATATATCACTTGAAAACATAAAATCTCAAAATTCATCCTTCAAAACCCATTTTAAAATCAGACATTGCATTACCATGTAAATGGTTCATTAAAATCATGTTACAAAATGTTTTCAGTCATGAATTATAAAAATTTAGGTTTGTATCATGCACATTCATGTCTATCTTCAAAAACGTGAGTGACAGTTAACAGGTTAACTGCCCTTCCGAGCAACAACATCAATCTCCTTTAAGAGACTGAGAATCTCAGTCCAAAAAAAAAAAAAAATCTTTCAGTGATGCAGGTTGAGTGGACAAAGTAAACTTCATTTATCCATTCTTCCAACTTTACATTTACTTATTCATCTGCACCTAGCCAGTTGCTAAGACACACAAGGTCATTCGCATTTTCAGATGATAAAGAGATGACATTTTGCTGAAACGTGCGCTAAACATTTTATTCATGTTGCACAGCAGTGGGACATTTCAAATAAAGTCAGCACACTTAGCACAGATAGTGCAAGAAATATGATCGCTGCTGCGAGACATCTGCCTTTTGAACACGTCCCCTGCGTCGCGCACAGTCTCCAACAGCGCGTCTGACAACATCCTGGCCAAATGCAGAAATGTTGTGGGCCATTTTATGCACAGTGCAGTGAGTGCTGCAGAATTAGAACAAAAACAAATTGAACTTAGACAAAAGAAGGAGTCGCTTATACAAGACATTCCAACCAGATGGAATTCGACTCTGGACATGATTTTCTTTTTTGCGCTGTAGCTCATCCCAAGCAGCCAGTAGCCTACTGATAAACATCCCACCCCTCCTGTGACCCATGGTTTGTGTTGTATTCGGTTGTTTTATTACAGTCTAGCTATGTGTATTGAAACGCAGTGAGCAACGGACTTTCAAAATAAAAAGTACGTTAACGCGCGATAAACTAATTGTCGGCGTTAATTAATTAATGCATTAACACGATAAAAACGCGTTTTTAACTTTTTTTTTTTTTATGAAAATAAATGGAGCAATCTAGGAAAGTAATGGGTTGAAAGCCACATGTCTCATGAGTTTCTATTTCAAATGAGACTCCTGCAAATATTTTTCTGAGTCTACACCCCCCAGCCCCCAAATATAATAAAATATATTTCCCAATAGTATTGAAGGCTTCTACAAACTATTTAGTCATTAAACATACCACTGCATAGTTTTTTTTTTTCCATTATAAAACACTAGACATATACTTAGACATCATATAAGTGTTTTATTTGAGCACTAGAAAATACAATAAGAATATTTGAGTAAGAAAAATAAGAATAATAAGATTTAACTTTGTTTACCAATTACAGAAAATCCTGAGATTGCTAGAAATGCAGCATTTACAATGAATTACAATGCAAATAAGTGCTGATGTGCTGATGGCCACTTATACAGATGGTAATAACACAAATGAGCCAAAGTAAATAATCCACTCTCTCTATTCATATAGATGCGTTCACTTTGATAGCCGTGATAATGCAGTAATAGCGAGCTGATTTGGGCTGATTTGCACTCAAATAGATGGTAATCATGCAGATACATTCACATTCAACATAAAACACACCCTCACATATATAAAAACTGTTGAAAAATAAAAGAAACAAAGGAAAAGGCGATCGCTGTAAGTTCCGCCTCCATCAGCTGACAGGTGCGTCAGAGTGGATCACGAGGGAGTGCCAAAATTCAAATATACTATATTTCACCTATCTTTCATTCATTCTTTTTTCCTTTGGATAGCCTCATTCTGTTTGTGACACTGTACGCTGCAAAACCATGCCTTGTTTTTACTACCAAGACGCAGTTTCCGACCGTGAGTTATTCCATAACGGACACAAACAGTTCTGACTCTGAATAAATGAAACATAAACAAATGAATTATGATCCATATAACAACGTTATTGCTTCGTTGGACTAAAAGTACTTCATGAGATGTCGTTCAGTGGACCCTTACCTTTCTAACTAAACTGGGATTTACAGCTGTGGATGTGTTTATGACTCGTCATTACGACGGATCTGGTATGTGCAGTGTTTCCATTTTTCATGTTTTTATGTGTACTGCTTACACAAATGTAGCAAATACAGTCTTTATAAGCTTTCCATTGAAAAACAGCGATCTGTCGTCGATGCTTGAGGCTTAGATCTTTATAAAAATTCAATAATTATTATAAAGACAACTTAAAAAAATAAGGCAACTTATTGCAAGCACTTTTTTGAGTAAACTTAACAAACGGGGACAAAAGTCCACCCAACTTAAAATAACTTAATATCACAAGTTGTCACAACATAAATAGTCATGTTAACCTAAAAAATATCAGAACAAAATATTTTTGTTTACAGAACACAAGGCCTATTATTTATAAGCATACACAATTTTAAAGTGAAAAAAAGTGAAAAGTGACATTCAGCCAAGTATGGTGATTTATACTCAGAAATCATGCTCTACATTTAACCCATCCAAAGTGCGTGCATACACACACACACACACACACACACAAGTTTTGAACCCAGAATCCTTGGGATAGGAGTCAAACTCTCTAACCACTAGGCCACAAATTTACATTATTCAAATAATCTAAATAAATAAAAGACCATACCACGGGTCAAATAACTTTTTTATTATTGAAAGTTTGTGTCCAAAGCACAAGGACATACCAAGTCTTGTATATTAACTTCTTTACTCAATGCATTTTAGACTGAACTCAACACATGGTACATAATGCATGTTAAATAAATCCAGTGTTAATTATACCTTCATACGTTAGCAGTCTTGTTTGTTTTTAAAGGGACTATTACGTAAATATTACTATATTGCGTATTTTAACATCAACCTAATCCACTGGGCAAAGTTACGTCCAGTGGACATCTTTTTATGTCTTTGACAGAATGTTTTTTATGACGTCTATTTTTTTATGTTTTTTATAAGAGCTCAATAAGAGCTTCTCTTGATGTCTGACAGAAATAAAGTCACAGAACCTTGTAAGGAGGATCTGTGAACGTCTATATCAGACGTACAGAAGACATTTTTAAAAAAGTTATAAAAACATTCTGTCTCATCAGTGGACGTCTTTTCAACGTCTGCAAAGACATAAAAAGACGTTCACTGGACGTAAATTTGCCCAGTGGATTAGGTTGATGTTAAAATACGCAATATAGTAATTTTCATGTAATAGTTCCTTTAAAAACAAACAAAAATGTTAAATACATGTGACTTCATGCCACAAGACTGCTAACGTATGAAGGTATAATTAACACTGGATTTATTTAACATGCATTATGTACCATGTGTTGAGTTCAGTCTAAAATGCATTGAGTAAAGAAGGTAATATACAAGACTCGGTATGTCCTGGTGCTTTGGACACAAACTTTCAATAAAAAAAATAAAAAAAGTTATCTGACCCATGTTATGGTCTTTTATTTATTTAGACTATTTGAATCATGTAAATTTGTGGCCTAGAGGTTAGAGAGTTTGACTCCTAACCCAAGGATTCTGGGTTCAAAACTCGGGCTGGCAATACCATGACTTAGGTGCCCTTGAGCAAGGCACTGAACCCCCAACTGTTTCCCATGCGCTGCAGAATAAATAATGAACACTGCTCTGGGTGTGTGTTCACTGCTCTGTGTGTGTGCACTTTGGATGTAGAGCTTGAATTCTGAGTATGGGTAACCATACTTGGCTGAATGTTGTGTCACTTTTCAAAAAGTTGACGCAACTTTTTTTTTTTTTGTACAGTGTAAACACTGACACGTGCGAGTTTAGGTGTTTTCAGGACGAGGGCGTTGGGGTGCTGGCTAAGAGGTTAAAACAATTGAGTACATTTTTTTCAGGACTCTTTGATGAATAGAAAGCTCAGCATTTATCGTAATTTTTTTTTTTTTTTTTACATTATATACTATACCATTCAGAGTATAAGTAAGTTTTTTTTTTCTTCAGTAAATTATATATACAATGTATATTTATTTAGCAAGGAACCTTTAAATTGATCAAAGGTGATGATAAAGACATTTATTTTACTTCACTTGTTTCATTACTGGATGAATCAGCGTTTTTGATCGATGTTCTTGAATGAATTATTAATTCATTGAGAAACACATTTTTAAGTCACTTGTCTTCACTTAGTGGCGAAACAATGCCAACGACACAAACGTTATTTGAAGCGCAGTTACTTTCAGAAGAACATTGCTCTGTTTATATCAGTGTTTACAGTATATCTGAACTATAAACGTTACCCAAGTATTTCTGTGATAATATGAATGACTGTAAGACAGAAATAATACGGTGTAGTTGAAAAGACAGTTTGTGAAGATGTTTCTTAACCAAACATGGTAACTGCTCTCTCTGTGTCAGCGGCAGTGTGAACACAGATCTGAATGATCCGGAAAGACTTTGTCAAAGCTTTAATAGACTCGAGGAATCGTTGTCATTTAGGCCTCGTTCACACTGCAGGTCTTGATGCCCAATTCTGATTTCTTGACTATATCAGATTTTTTTTTTTGCTGCCTGTTTACACATTCTTTCGGTTGTGACCTCGATCCGATTCATGTGTTTACACTTGCCATACCATCTGAAAAATTGTTGTCATTTACCGCCTCTTGTGTTTCCTCACTAAAATAATGACTTGTGCTGACAAAACGAGTCACAATGAGCAATAATAAATAAATAATATTGGGGGAAATTTTAAAATTTTTCAAAAATAATTATGATTTGTTGGAATCCCATTTGAAGTCGATAGTGAAGTCATCCGTCTTTTCTTATTGTTAATAAGGCCTACTATATTAAGAATCACAATTCAGCTATTTTTATTTTTATTTTATCTTTGCTATTATAAATAAGAACAGATGCAAAAAAAATAAAAAAAATAAAAACAGTAGAACAAATAGCCTAGAAAGAAACAAATAATGTATTACCTTTATAATTTTATATCTAAAGTGCTTTGTAAACTAAAGCATTCATGTACGAAAAACAATCAAATGTAAAAATAACTTATGTGTGTTCGTTACAAAAAAATTGATTACAAAAAGCAGTTCAGTGAAGTGCAGCACCTGATTCCCACTTTTCTTTTATTGTTAGATTAACATTATGATAATGATACGTATAGCCTATTGTAATGCATGAATTTAATAATGTTACACATCAGATGTTTTCTCCCAACAGTTCCCTAAATGTTCATTTAAGACAGAGCAGATTATGTTTTTGTGAATTCTGAAATACTGTAATTCTGTATTTGTGTATTTATCCGTATCGTGCGCCGTTATATGCATGCACCTATGACAAACGGCCAAAATGTAGCTCAAAATAGCCCGCGCAAATTTACATTCATTTTGCCAGCACGGGTCACATATGACGTCGTTAAACATAGGAGAAGTCCAAAATTGTCGCAGTTTTTAATGACAAACAGAAAAACTCAGAGATCTGCCTGTTTACATGACAGTCTCATTGGCACATATTTGATTTATATAGAGCTGAATCCGATCTTTTCCCCCCGTTTAGATTGTCCTAGAAAAGATCCGATCTGTGTCACATGTGAGCAAAAAATCGGAATTGGGTGTCTGAATCGAGATCGTGATCTTTTACCGATTATTCGTGTAGCCATAATACATAATTCACATGCAAACAGACAATAGAAAAAAAAAAAAAAAACAATAACGAATTTACACATTGTCATAAGACAAACATGCATAGTCTACATGAGTCACAAGGAAGATCTTTTTCAACTAGATGATAAAGAAAGAAACATGACATCACTGTAACTCACCATACACGAGTAAATACATGAGCACTGAGAACAATTTTGAGACAAACTTCATTTTTTTCCCCTAAAATGAAGACAGATTCAGTAAAAAAAATAAAATAAAATAAATAAATACTCTTGTTCCTCTTTTTCTTTTTCTTCTTCTTATTTCTGTTCAATGGCCGTTCACTCCTTAGAAGTATTACCGCCACCTACTGTATATCTTTAGCCTGGTAATACCAGACTCTGCTACTTCACTTTGCTTAGACAGAGTACAGAAGCGAAATGAAATTGAGCGGAAGTAGGAAGTCTGACGTAGTCAGGCTAGTATATCTTGCGCACATGGGCCAATAGTATGTTCCTGCACAACCGGAGGCGAGAAGCACCCGGCTGCAGCCTGCACCCCACACCTACTCTGATTGTTTCGATCGTCTTTCAAAGACATACATGATAGGAAATGTGTGCGTAGTTGGTGTAGGACGGAGAATGCCGTTTAAAAAGCTAAAAACGCTGTACAGTTTTATAAAGCCTTAATAATGCACAAAAGAAGAAAATAAAAACATTAGCCTGTAACTCGCCATGTCCCTGAAATGATTGTTTTGTTAAATTAAGCTGATCTTTAGGCTAACATACAAATATAGTAAATTAATTGGGTTGATTATCCACAGTAAGACGATCAGGTCTTCAGATAGAAGAATGAATTATGAATTAAATAATTTAAGAAAATATGATTATTTCATATAATCAGAGTATGAGAAAGGAAAATGAAAGGTGTGTATCATTACTGTTTTAATTTATATAGCATGACAAGACAATTATTGTTACATATAATTATCCGTCATGCAGTTGATAAATGACACTGCAATAGTCTAATGTGTCTGCCAATTAAATTTTTATGACACTTTTACTTTTCTTTACTACATTGCAAAACATAGACATTTTCTCCCCTTTATTTCAGGAAAATATTCTGCTCCTCGTTATTTGAAAGTGAAGAAATCGATAAACTTTTATTTCTATCGGCCAGTTATGATTCTGAAAGGACATACCTGTAAACCGTTGCTATAGTAACGAACACAATTTCATGATAATTGTGCTCTTATTTTAGTGCAGTCTCACAGCCACTGTCAAATATTGAGATAAACTTTATAAAGTATCATCTATTCATATTAAATTGGTTTCTTCTCCGATATCCATTTTGTGACCATTGAGCCGATTCTTTTCAATCAGCTGGAATGATTCGGGACATTCTACGTTTAATGTGGCTTAATGCATTAAAACTTAATTCTTTTTAAAAGACCAAACTCAGTAAACATTTTTAATAACACATTTTATTTACAGACAAGCAGGTTATGGGTGGAAATTAAACGCTTTGTGTTCGTATTCTGTGCTCATATCTGTTTGTCTTTGAATAGAATGCTTTATTAATAATTTGTTTACTGAGTTTGGTCTTTTTAAAACACTGTTTAATGCATAAAGCCACGTACTTTCACATTAAGCATGCTTTTAGAATGTCCCAATTATTCATATGTGAATTAATCTGGTCAAGAAGAGTAAACTTGCAGCAGCTAACATCTCTTTATTTAATAAATCAGACATAGTGAGTCAAGTTAACAATAAAAAACTGCATTATAGTAAAGGCTTTGTAAAACTGTACAGCGTTTTTATTTTTTTAAACAGCATTCTCCGTCCTACACCAACTACGCACACATTTCCTATCATGTATATCTTTGAAAGACGATCAAACCAATCCGAGTAGGTGTGGGGTGGGGCTGCACGTGCAACCCCGCCCCAGGTGCAGCCCCGCCTCGATCTGCAGGCTGCAGCCGGGTGTACTTGGAAACTGCAGCCATCGCTATATCGTCCAGTACGGTAGGTGGCGCTGTCACGAAAAACTGGGTTCCTAGAACTGCGGTCCTAGATCTGCGATTTGGTCAATAAGATGAAGAAAACTGCCTCTTCACTTGATGTCATTCCTTCTGAGATTATTAAGGCCTCTTTTTCTGAAATCGGGACTTCCATTCAGTCATTGATTAACTTGTCTCTAAATGCTGGGGTAGTCCCGAAATGTTTTAAGCATGCTGTAGTTCAACCTTTGCTTAAGAAACAGGGTTTGAAGGAAAATTGCCTTGATAATTATCGGCCTGTTTCTAAGCTTTCATTTTTATCAACACTTTTAGAGAAAGTTGTATATTCACAATTGATTTCCTTTTTAAATGCAGCTAAATTAACAGAACCTCTCCAATCTGGTTCTCTGCCCATCATAGCACCTTTGATTAAAGTATTCAATGACATTTTGCTTGCAGTGGTAAAAATTCAGTTCTGCTGCTTCTTGATCTTACAGCTGCTTTTGATACAGTTGATCATGATATTCTTCTCTGCCGGTTAGAAAATTTGTTTTGGTATTGGGGGTATTGCTTTGCAGTGGTTTAATTCATATCTTAGAGACAGGTCTTTTTCTTTAGAGTTGGGTAGGTTTTCTTCATCTGTTGCTCCTATTATCTGTGGAGTGCCTCAAGGATCCATTTTATTTTTATTATTATTATACACACACACACACACAAATATATATGTGTATATGTGTATATATATATATATAATTAAATAAATGTATATATAATATAGAGTAGGGCTGGGCGATATATCGAACGATATGATCATGCGCATCTAATCAGTAAAGCTGCTTCCGTGATCACCGCTAAAATCTCCATCACCTGCTTATAATTGGAGTGGATTTAATAGACAGAGCCATAGATCGCTGACAAGCCACGCCATATCGCGTTCATTACCGCAGATTAATCGCCTACGATAATGAACGCGATATGGCGTGGCTTGTCAGCGATCTACGGCTCTGTCTATCAGAGGTGGGACTTTCAAGTCACAAGCAAGTCTTCAATTTATATTCAAGTCCTCAAAGGGTTAAAGCTAAAGAGATAATTAAGTGACTAATTAAATGATGATTGTGCATTAGTGATGAACATCTGCTGTTAACAATCAACATCACTGAAGTAAAGAGAAACACAAGAACTACAACTGATAGCTACAGCCTTCAACTGAAAAAAAAGTAAAAGAAAAAAAAAAACACTATGCCACCATAATTGTGGTCAAGGTTTGCTTTAAGTAGTGTCTTGACCCTTTTACTAATTCAAACCAATTTGATTCAAAACAATTGCAATATTGTTTTCGCAACAAACATGTATGCATTGCTGAGTCGAACCTTGCAGTAACAGATGATTTTATGCTTTTTTCTGCTTATATCTCATGATGACTGAACATCATGAAATTGTGTTTATCTTTGGATAGTAGACTGACACTCAGCTATTACTGAACTGAAGTAAAAAAAAAAATCTCAATGTTGAAAGACACAAAAGGAGACATTCAATTCAGGTTTTTAGACAAACACACTTATCACACGATCCTCAACAGTGGTGACAATTTTTCACACTGCAGTGCATGACGAGAGTTTTTACTAAGGTTTTACCCAGCATGCAACATTTTGTTGATTGTCACCACTGTTGAGAGTCATATGCTGGTTCTTGATGTCTGTGTGTGTCTACAGAGTATAGCTTTTCAAATTTAGTATGCACTTAGTAGATTTAAAATTCACTTTAATTTTTTTCCATAGTGTAGTTTTACTGGGTTGATTATGCTAAACTTAAATAGAGCTAATGTTAATTTGATTGTATTCTGACCACCTATCACATACAGATTAATTTCTTCTCTCTACTTGTAAGGATGTCCCGGTACTAGTACCGGTACCGAACGGTTCCTGGACAAATTCCAAATGGAAGTGATCATCCCTATCCCCTTGAAGTGGGGACTTTGGAGTGAGTGGGGGCATGTGCGTGCCATTAAGTAGTCGTTAGGAAAGCACTTTGCTAAAGGAGCGACATAATTTCCTCATTATCTTCAGCTGAGATGTTCCTGTGACAGCGCAGCATGTGTCCGTCAGCAGATGTCGCTGTTTTACTTTTATAAATGTTTATTTTTTTTATTTTATTTTTATTGTTGTTAGCATAACCGTTGCAAATAAACATACATTTAATATTTAAATACGTTTTAAAAATATGCTACACTGTAAAACCCGACCAGTAAACTTAACTCAAACCGTTTGAGTAAACAGATTGCCTTGATTTTAACTCTGTAAGTTTTAAAACTTTGCATTTAAGTAATTAATTGATTAACTAAGTGCTGATTGAGAATTAGTGATGAACAGCTGCTGTTAACAAACAGAATCACTGAAGAAAAGAGAAACACAAGAACTACTACAACTGACTTCAGACACAGACTTAGATGAAATCAACTGAAATAAAATACATGAAATCTCTCAAGATCTGATTAAACAACCCCACAAACAGCATCACCAGCTCCACTTATTAATAACCAGACTGACTTTATTTCTGTCAGACGTCTACAGAAGATCTTATTGAGAATGAACTAAGGTTTAGATGTTGATTTATTGTTTTATTTGAAGTAACCATGTTAGAGATCAGTGTTTGTATTAGTTGGGCTCTTGACCCTTGATTTCTATCTTTATGTTTTCTCTGGCTGGTATAACCACATGTTTCTGAAAAATGTTTGTTGTATCTCAAAAGCCCAGAAGAACTGCCATTAGCATTTTTTACTTACCCCATTGATGAAAATCATCAATTACTGAAATAAGCAATTATTAAAATGATCTGAGTGTAACTTCTGTTGAAGTGTGTGTTTAATTAGTTATTAGATAATATAGTAAAAGTGATGCTATGTAATTTTGTGATAATTATTTAATATAAAAGACTTTCTAAACAGTTTGGCATTCTATGGTGTCAAGCAGTCACACACAGACATCAACAATCAGCATATGAACCTCAACAATGGTGACCATTGTAACGAACCACTGGACGCACCACAGGATCATCCCAAATAAAGACAGACACCAACAAGCTCCTTTTGCTTTTGTGTGTTTACTGCAAGCATAAAATGGGACAGTGTTACAATCACTTGTTCTGGATCAACAATCTCTCTTCAGAGTGCTTCCCGCAAAACCCCCACATATTACAAGATGTATTTTCTTTACAGTATTTAAATTGTTCAGTTTAATTAAAATGCATAACACCAAAAGCATATTTTTTATGTAGAATTAATAAGATTTATGAATTCTGAAAATTAATAAAACGTTAATGAAACTAAATGAATACAACTCATACCTGCAAGCATAAAATGGGACAGTGTTACAATCACTTGTTCTGGATCAACAATCTGCAAATACATCATTCAGTTATTTACATTGTACCATATTTCAAATATGCAGGCGAATTACAAAATCAAAGTAACAATAGGCAGTGACAGTCTCTGAGTACTCCTGGAGGTCAGTGGTGTTATTGCATGTGGCAGCCTGTTTAAATATGTCCCAGTCAGTTGTGTTGAAGCAGTCCTGAAGAACATCTGATGATCCTTCTAGCCACACTTGAATCTGTTTGTAAACTGGTTTGGCGACTTTAATGAGTGGTCTGTATGCAGGCATTAGCATAACAGTGATGTGGTCTGAAGCTGCGAGGTGGGGGAGGGGGAGGGCTTTGTAAGCTCCTCTCTGTGTGGTGTAAACAAAGTCCAAAATGTTATTACCTCGTGTTGGAAAGTTGATGTGCTGGTGTATTTTTGGAAACACACTCTTAAGGTCAGCATGGTTGAAATCCCCAGCTATGATGAGAAAAGCATCGGGGTGTGCTGTCTGCTGCTCACTGATGTGCTGGTACAGTTCATTTAGTGCGTCGTTCCTGTTGCAGCTGTTGTTCGGGGGAATGTAAACTGAAATGAGCAGTATAGCAGTATATTCCCTCGGCAGATAGAACGGCCGGCACTTAGTAATCATAAACTCCACCAGGGGTGAGCAGTGTTTGCAGATCACAACAGTATTGCGGCACTACGCGTCATTGATGTAAACACAAAGCCCACCACCGCGGGTTTTTCCTCCCGCGACGAGAGCTCTGTCTGCTCGATAGCACGTCAGCTGGTCAAGCTAAATAGCGCCATCTGGAATGCTGTTGCTGAGCCATGTTTCCGTGAACACAAAAACACAACAGTCTCTTACAGTCCTCTGAGTTGAGCGTAGTAATTAAATGTAGTCCAGTTTATTATCCAACGAGCGTACGTTAGCCAGTACGATGGTGGGGATAGATGGCTTGTGTGGGTTAGCCGTTAGCCTAGCCCGGATACCTCCGTGCTACCCCCTCTTCTGCTTCCTCTCACACCGCTTGTGGCGCCTCCGCTGCGGGCGAGATGCAGTAGTGGGGGTCGGTGATGGTGAAGGCCTCCGTAGCAGATCGAGATCCCGCAGCTGTTCTGCGTGCGCGGAGTTTAACTGTAAAAATGCGGTCCTGCCAACATCGAGCAGAAACTCGCGACTGTATTTGCGCTTACAGACAGGTAGACGCGACGACAACGTACAAAACACTGCGACTCACAAGACAAAAAACACGAAAACACCGTTCTGCATAAGCAATATTTCCATTCTTCCTCGTTAAATGTTCATTCACAAACACTCCCGTACCATTTAACTCGAACCCCTAACAAGGTGATCTTGTCCTTTCTGTTGATAAAACGGATTATGATTGCCGGTGGGGTAGGTCTATTTTATTTATTCCGAGGGAGTGTATGACAGGCCGAGATCTGATTTCTTTGAATGGGAATATCCTTACTACCGAAGAATTGGATAACCTGGACTTCCAGGGTCTCCGTCTCAGCAGTTGTGTCATCAGAATTGTTTCCCGCAGCGACATTGGAATAGGCATGGTGTCGTGTTTTCAATCCAGAGATAATCAGATCATCCATACAGTAATATTGCTCTACATCATCCAGTCTCTTTTCCAATTCTTTGAGATTCACCTGTTTCGTGAGCTGCAGGATCTCCGTTTGTTGCTTTGCTATTTTGCCGACCTCTAGTTGGATTGAGGCCAGAGTCTTTTTAATATCTTCCATATTGACGATAATCGTAATCTTTGTCATTGTTGTTATACTAAACAGGCACTTTGATCACTTTTGCTTGGTTTCTCTGGAGGATCAAATCTCCAGCAAAGAAAATGCTGCAGTCAGCTCGAACATGAGTTGAACAAGAACATAAACACACACTTGCTTTACGATTGCCATGTTGGATGTATTTTGACCAGCAGATGTCACCATCATGTGATGTGAATCATTGTCTGAAACAATTGATTCAAAGTTTCAATAAGCTTCATTTCTACCATCATGAATCATAATCCACAATGGGAAATGTGTTGCATAAATAAAATAGTGTCTGAATCTGTGGGTGAGCACATTACTGATCTTACGAAGTTGTAAAAGTGCACCTATTCATCTGTTCATCGCTCTTAACACTTTCTGAAACGTGGTATTGTGTCAGAAATATGGGTATCTGTGTTGAATTGTAGTATATTATTAGACATGTATTAAATGTAGTAAAAAAAAGTTTTTTTGTTGAGAAAAAATCTCATATGAGAATGATTTCTGAAGGATCATGTAATGTATGAGTAATGATGCTGAAAATTCAGCATTTCATCAAGAATAAATTACAACTATGTTGACTGTGTAACACTATAGTTATTTTTCATAATTTATCCTCGAAGGTACATCTTGGTATTTTATCTACCCTTAAAGGGTGCACCATTTTAGGGGCAGATAAGGTGCCCATTTCTGGTTACTGACTTCCTACTAAGGAGCTCTAAGTACACTGAAAAAAGTAATAAGTAAATTTACTTAATTTTTATTTTGCAAGTTTTTGCACAAGCATTTTTCAAGTAAATTTAACACATTTGGAAATTAAGTAAATCTACTTAACTAAGTTAAGTAAAAAAAATAAAAATAAGTACATTTTATTGAGTAAAATTTAATTAAATAATATTAAATTAATGCATTTAGCAGACACTTTTATCCAAGGCAACTTACAGTGCATTCAGGCTAACAATTTTCACCATGTGGTCACCATTATCATCACTGACACAAAGTATAACAACTTACACCTAGGTACAGGTTAACACATGATGGCATTTCCTCTGGGCTTTTGAGTTACAACAAATGTGTTTTAGAAACACACGGTTATAACAGCCAGAGAAAAGACTAAGACAGAAGTCAAGGGTCAAGAGCCCAACTAAAGCAAACACTGATCTCTAACATGGTTACTTCAAATGAAACAATAAATCAACATCTAAACCTTAGTTCATTCTCAATAAGATCTTCTGTAGACGTCTGACAGAAATAAAGTCAGTCTGGTTATTAATAAGTGCAGCTGCTGATGCTGTTTGTGGGGTTGTTTAATCAGATCTTGAGAGATTTCATGTATTTTATTTCAGTTGATTTCATCTAAGGCTGTGTCTGAAGTCAGTTGTAGTAGTTCTTGTGTTTCTCTTTTCTTCAGTGATTCTGTTTGTTAACAGCAGCTGTTCATCACTAATTCTCAATCAGCACTTAGTTAATCACTTAATTACTTGAATGCAAAGTTTTAACTTTTTAAAAACGGTTTAAAACGGTTTGAGTAAAGTTTACTTATCGGGTTTTACAGTGCTATTTCTTTTGTCTGTTTTCTTAATTGCAGAATATTTATCACGTGCATCCAGTTCTTCGTGCTGTCTTTGCTGTAAACTGGTTTAAAAGGACAGAATTGAGAGACTTATTTACCCTCATTTGATAAAACTAAAAATAAATTATTTTACATTTAGAAATTTCTAGAATATCTGTTTCGGGTTTTTTGTTAGTGTAAAAACTTTTCCAAAATAAAAAAGTAAGTAAGTGAAATTTTCACTTATTTTTCACAAGATCTTGAAGTGTTCCTGTAGCTCAGTGGTAGAACATTGCATTAGCAAGTGCAAGTTTGGGGGTTTGATTCCCCGGGAACACATGATAGGTGAAAATTGTTAGCCTGAATGCACTGTAAGACGCTTTGGATAAAAGTGTCTGTTAAATGCATTAATTTAATATTATTTAATTAAATTTTACTCAATAAAATGTACTTATTATTATTTTTATTTTTTTTTTACTTAACTTAGTTAAGTAGATTTACTTAATTTCCAAATGTGTTAAATTTACTTGAAAAATGCTTGTGCAAAAACTTGCCAAATAAAAATTAAGTAAATTTACTTATTATTTTTTCAGTGTAAGTATTTTTGTGAATCATTAGTCCTGTTTATTTCTTTGACTTTCTGTGAATATGTGTTTTCTTACAGGGGGAAAAATTGATCAGAGAATATATCAATTTAGATCTCCGGAGGTCAATGCTTAATGATACTGCTAATGGAAATCATGTGAAGGTAAATGTTCATTCTTTCACATCATCTGTCCATTACAGGTGTTTTCTCCTTCTTGTCTCTCTTAGTTTTGTCCATTAAGCATGTTCAGCTGAGATGCATTTGTCCAGTGTGCTTTGTTTTTATGTAATATTTGTGTTCTTTGTGTGTTTTTGGAATACTGTCACAGACAGCAAGGGAGACTGAGAGTGTGAATCCATTGAATACGTAAGGAATAATTGTTGACGGGCCGTTGAATTATTAGAAAAATAATGCACACCCGAGGTGGTGATGCAGCCACAGCGTGAAGCAGAGTTATACCACAGTTACCTCACCTCAAGACATCAATCAGATGATATATTTAAAGGGATTTGTCCAGTTTTTGTACTTAAATCGCTATTGTGAGTAGGATTAATTCTTCCGCATCTCATCCAATGACTCTTTTGCTTGTTTCAAAACGTGATTTTCAAGTTGGTAATGGAGGCTTGAGCCATTGATAGAATTCTAATGCAGTTATTAATGAAGTTATCAGAAAAAGAGCGATAGAGAAAGAGAGAGAGAGAGAGAGAGAGAGAGAGAGCTTGTGTGAATTAGGCTTCCTCTGTGCGTCCCTCAACAGTGTTCTTTTGCAGCATCTCTTAACAACGCTATAGAAATATCATGTGTATTTACTCTCAGAAAATCGTCTGTCATGTTATTGTTTTTGTTAGTCCTGTAATTTCTGTTACTACTGTTAACTATGCAAAGTGATATGAAACTCTAATAAGGTCAGGAGAGCTAATAATTGCACACCTCAGAATGTTCATCAACCAATCAGATTCAAGCATTTAACAGCCATTTAACAAGCATTGGGCACACGGTTTTAGCTAATCAGCTTATTGTTTAAGATTTTTTTTTTACCTTTTTATGCAATACTTTTGTTCCTTTATGTCGTGCATACACTGCACAATTGTATGCCCAGTTTTCACTCACATCAGTAAAGTTTTGTGGAGATCACTGACAAAACCTGAAATCTGTGGCAGATAGGTGCTAGATTAGATGAGTGAAGTTCACATGGTCTGAAATATCAAACATGTGATTTAAGAGAACCACTGATGTGTCGCAGATGCACAAGAAATATTTAGCAACCTATAGCAGGATAAAAACCTGGACCTGTCTGTGATTCAGTGTCATGCAGTGTGAAATCTGTTTTAACTTGTAATGACATCAGTGGTGCCTTCTAGCCAATGAGAGAGCACGATACAGGACAAGAGAAAGTTCCAGTCTCACGTGTGATCTTACATTCCATCATTTCACTTCTCGCTCATGGCTTTTCTGCATGAGATGAGGATTTGTGGAGGTTTCTTCCCAGTGAAATATTGTAATGTGTTACATCAGTCACCAAAACGTCATGTAGTGTAAAACGCAATAACTTTAATACCCTCAAAGTTACTTTGATGACTGTTGTGTAGTGTAAAAGGGACCGTCATTTGAATACTTAAATTGTGTGGCATTATTCTCTTTTTCTACATGCAGCCCTCTATGGACAATGTAATCGCCAGGCTAGTACATTTTTTAATTTACTCGCCAGTCTGGAGAGTATTTTGGTAAATGACTTTAAGGCCAGACACTACAGACAAATCCATTATTGTTACATGCACTGGACAATATTACAATTTGACTTCCATAAACTGGCTTCTTTGACTAATGGAATGAAAACATCTAAATTAAAAAAATGATTAAATTGAAAATATATATAAATAAGACTTTATATACATGGATAATGTTATATCTGAATATTTAAACAGTTTCGTTGAAAAAAAAAATGTCTTGGTGTACTATGATTGATCATCACAAGAAATATTTTGATATAATTTTTACTCTCTTCACCTGTAGTGTCTTGCCTTAATTAATTTAATCCCACCAATCACAATAGTGACCATAAAGAAAGTGTTTATTTATAAAGCTCAAAAAAATGTTAGTGACTGCAGTGTTGTTGTTTTTTCCTGATGTTTGCAGAATGTATGGTAGTTTTAGTTTCCTAAATACTGAACACTTCTTAAACCTTTCTCTTAATGAATCTTCAGTCTCCGTCTCACTGTTATATTTTGTACTGCAGTTATAGAAAAGGTTTGGATGTCATAGGGTGAATTATTGTTGAAAGGAATGAAATTATTTCCTTACGAAATTAACTCAAGTCAAAACTCAGGAACTCACACACTGTAAAAAAATAAAATAAAAAATAAAGTAAAAAAGTAAGGCAACTTATTGCAAGCGCTTTTTTTAGTAAACTTAACAAATGGGGACTAAGGTCCACCCAACTTAAAATAATAACTTAATATCACAAGTTGTCACAACATAAATACCGTAATTCCTCAAATAAAAAACAGTAGTCAAATAAACGCCAGGCCTCTTATAGTGGCCGGGGGTGTGGTCAACACGGACAAATAAAGGCCGGTCTTAAATAAAGGCCGGGGGAAAATGTGTGCAGCAGAGCCGAGAAGGGTATTCCTGCACAACCGGAGGCTGCAGTTTCAGGAACGCAACTCTTGGACCGCAGCTTTAGGACCCTAGTTTTTTTGTGACAGCGCCACCTACTGTACTGGATCAACACTAATTAAAGATGGACGACGTGGACAGCAATCAGACAGTGAGTACCAATATTTAATTAAGTTTTATATTATAACGTTTAAATGGTGCAAAGTTTACATAGTGAGAACTGCTAACTATGAATTAATAATTAATTCCCACCAAATTAAGAATTTGTGAGCTAGTTTTATTAATTACTACAACGTTAATTCGTGGCCATGATTTCATAAATCATTGTTGTGTTTTAATGACGAAGTATTATAAGTGAATCTAGCCAGCACATTAATTAAACTTATCAGATGAGAAGAGCCTGGTTGATGTAAGGTTTGTAAGATTTACCTGCAGCTTAATGTATTCGTGTGAATACTGGCTTAATAGTTGTTGTTTTACCATATTTATGTATAAAATATATTTCATAATTAAACTGCACTTACTGCCTTGTTGCACTGTGTTAGCCTGTTGTTTTGGCATTGTTTTGCAATGATGAATGAGGCTTTTGGCAATTTTAATAGCTTGTTACAATTTGGCCAAATCTGCAGGTCTACTCCACATACAGTCCATTGATATCATGTGTTAGTTTCTGTCATGTTCTGCATGGCCAATATGAAGTGATTTTATGGATTTGGTTAGGCTCATTGTAGGACAGATGATTAAAAAAGGCACTAGGGATATTTTCATGATCTCAAAATATTCTAACAAGTAGGTTCTCTCTTTTTCAAGTAACATATAACAATCCAAAAAGGGAGATCCCTGCCCGAATTGAATATATATATATATATATATATATATATATATATATATATATATATATATATATAAATGAAAGTCCTTGCAGCATGTGGTGCATCTCTTCAATTCGGGCAGGGATCTCCCTATATATATATATATTAGTGGTGGGCATAGATTAATTTTTTTTAAATCTAGATTAATCTCACTGTGATCTTGAAATTAATCTAGATTAATCTATATTAAAATGGCTCATTTGAATTCTGCCGAAGGCATTCAGAATATGTGTGTTACCCCCCAAAAAATTGACAAACAGTAAGTCTTTGAGAAGGGGTTTATCAAGCTAGGTGGTGCATTAGAAAAGGGGCTCATCTCCTGTTTCCAAAATGCATCACAAACTGCTTGAAAAAGCTGTAAACTAATTCCACACTGCACAAGGTGCAAACAACATTACTCCTGTTTCACACCAATGTTTAAGTTTTTTTCAAGTGTGTAGGTGTCAAGGTACAGAAACCAAATAATTAAATGTAAAATAGCACTGGATAGTCTTCAATGTAAAAATTTTACAATTAAAAAAAATTATACAAACCTACATTTATTCAGACACCTTTAACATTTTTCACATTATTACAGTTTTGCTATATATATAAAAAATTATATCTGGTGTCTGAATGATTTTTGGTTTGACTGTAAACTACAAAGAAATTCAGTCAAGAGCAGTGAGTGATTTTCATTTTCATTTTCTTGGATTAACATTACAGCAGCCAGTAGCTAAATTAGGCGCGGTCACTTTAAGAAACGATGAACGCATCCGATATAATACACATCCCATTTTTTTCCTCAACTGTTTACTTTCACTTAAGAAATAACTGACAGTTTTTTCGAACATAATTTCCAAGGTGGATATTTTGACATTTTGTATGTATTTGTCGGCACAAGAGCAAAAATAAGCAAATTCGATGTTCAAGTGTTTTGAGACGCCTTTCTCTTTGCAGAAGAGAGCTCGGTTCAGTGTCGCTGTCTGTGACACGCGTCTCTCTCTCCGCGCCGAACACAGCGCATGCCGCGAGTAACCAGCTACACTGTTCAGCTTTCCCGCGTCTTGTGTTTGGATGCTTTAATGTTTAAATCGACAAGCGGCAAGGCGTAACAACATGTGAAAAGATAGCCTTTTGTGACGATGTGCAGCAGTGGCCCGTCAACTGTCCTGAGCATCTTTTTAGGCTGGCCTCAGCCAGTCGGTTATATAAAATATCAAGGTGAAAGTCATCATAGCTTGCTTAGTATAGACCCAGTTCCCAACCCAACTTGAATGAATCAAATATCAACATTTAAACCTCTGTTAATTCTCAATAAGAGATTCTCTAGATGTCTGACAGAAATAAAGTCACAGAACCTTGTAAGGAGGATCTGTGAACGTCTATATCGGACGTACAGAAGACATAAAAAACATTTAAAAAAGGACGTCATTAAAACATTCTGTCTCCTCAGTGGACGTCTTTTCAACGTCTGCGATCAAAGACATAAAAAGACGTAACTTTGCCCAGTGGATTAGGTTGATGTTAAAATATGCAATATAGTAATTTTCACGTAATAGTTCCTTTAAAAACAAACAAAAATGTTAAATACATGTGACTTCATGCCACAAGACTGCTAACGTATGAAGGTATAATTAACACTGGATTTATTTAACATGCATTTTGTACCATGTGTTGAGTTCAGTGTAAAATGCATTGAGTAAAGAAGTTAATATACAAGACTTGGTATGTCCTTGTGCTTTGGACACAAACTTTCAATAATAAAAAAAGTTATTTGACCCGTGTTATGGTCTTTTATTTATTTAGACTATTTGAATAATATAAAAAATTGTGTATGTGTGTAGATGGTCATGTTGGCGCAGTGGATAAGACACATGCCTTTGGTGTGAGAGACTTGGGTTCAAATCCACTGTGAGACCCCAATGTATTCCTGAGCAAGACACTTAACCTCTAGTTGCTCCAGAGGCATGTGACCTCTGACACATATATAGCAATTGTGAGTCGCTTTGGATAAAAGTGTCAGGTAAATGTAGATAATAGGCCTTGTGTTTAGTAAACGCAAATAAATTTGTTCTGATATTTTTTTAGGTTAACATGACTATTTATGTTGTGACAACTTGTGATATTAAGTGATTATTTTAAGTTGGGTGGACTTTAGTCCCCGTTTGTTAAGTTTACTCAAAAAATAAGGAAACTTATAGCAAGTGCTTTTTTAAGTTGATGCAAGGGTATTTTTTTGTTTTGTTTTTTTGGTTTTTTTACAGTGCAGAAAACCGATACCATTCTGCCATGCAATAAAACAATAAAACTGTTTTGGAAAAGAGATATTCGAGGAGTGTAAACAACAGATATTTACGACCTCCTTCCTCCCTCTCCTCTTCCCTCCTTGCCTCTGACTCTCACTCTTCTCCTCCAAAAGCAAGAATATCCATATGCCATATCTTGTGAAAATGTTTTTTTTTTTTCCACTTCATGTTTAGTATCTTTTTAAAGGTCTCTGTGCGATTGGTAAAAAGGTCCCAATTTAGTCATTTATATTATGAGAAAGATCAAGAACTTTTGTAGAATTGTGTTCTGCTGAGAAGGGGGTGTGTCCCCCTTTAGGGGTCTTTGTGAATGTTTAACTCCAGCCAGGTTTGACCCTTATGTGACCACGGGAACCTGTTGAACCAAAATGACTGTTATGTTTTTACAACTGATTTGAAGATTTCTTTGTTGTCTGTTCTGAGTATTAAAGGGAAGTGACAAAACACTACGGGGCAATTCTGTAGTCACATATGCTCCATACTATGTATCTTTCTGAAGTCAGGTATATTATTACACGCCGCACTGCTTCAGTAATTCAGGAAAAAGGAGCCCCAACTAAGTATTGAGTGCTGTACATGCTCATAGTTTTCATGTTCATACATTTCAGTTGGCCAAGATTTCTAAAAATCCTTTCTTTGTTTTGGATTTTTCTTAGTTGTCAGTTTTAATCATCAACATTAAAAGAAATAAACATTTGAAATATATCAGTCTGTGTGTAATGAATATAATATACAAGTTTCACTTTTTGAATGGAATTAGTGAAATACATTTTTTGATGATATTCTAATTATATTACCAGCACCTGTATATTATATTATATACTTACACAGAAAGACATTTGCCAGTCAAAGTCGCATTGGGGTGCCATTTGATTTGGGACATGCACTTTTTACTATTTTATAAAGCGTACAGCAGTACTTGTGTAACACTGAAGTTAAACCCACTGTTACATTAGACATTTATAATAAACGAGGACACTACAATGATTGCTGTCTACTAAATAATAATGTAACATGGTGTTTCATAGTTATTAGGAGCTATGCTGAACAAAAAAATCTTTAAAGAGTATTAATTTAAGTGAAATGTTATTAAATAAAATGTTTCATTGAGACAACTTTTAAATGGTTTGATCTTTGACCTCTGACTCTGATTGGTCTGTTTTTAATAGATTCAGTGTTTTCTCTGACAGTCAAACTGTTCTATTTATAGAAGATCAACTGAGAGTTTCATAGCAGAACAGGAAGAAGCTCTAACACATATGCACAGAATGCCTGCACACATACTGTTTGTCCATCCAACACAGGGCCGTTGCCTAGGGTGCAAAATGGCTGGTGCATGCTACAGGAAAGGTGTTTTTTTTTTTTTAAAGCTCTAAATCAACAACCGATCCCAGTGCGGGCTCCACATAAGCTCGTGAGCACCCTTTTGAATGCTAAAATTAAGAATGGGACACACTAAGAACGCAAGATGACAAATGAAGTGTTTCATTCGGGACAGGATCTTTGAGTTGTGTCACAAATGATTCACTGCACACTTACGCTACTGTCAATAAGTGTATGAATTTTAGCCTGCATGTTATTTCAAATGGAACACATTTTTAATTATATTATATTATATTATTACAGAGAGAGGTATTTGCCAGTCAAAGTGGCATTAAGTCTTGGATGAAGATCACACAGGTTTAATAGGGTGCCATTTGATTTGGGACATGCACTGTTTACTATTTTATAAACAATGAGCACTATTTGTGTAACTTGAAGTTAAACCCACCGTTACATTAGACATTTATTATATATGGATATTACAATGATTGCTGCCAAATACATCATGCAACAGTGTTTCATAGATATTAGGTGTGATGGTGAAAAAAAAAAAAAAAAACTTTAAAGAGTAATCAGTTATTTTCAGTGAAATATTATTAGATATAATTTTTAGTTGAGACATGATGCAGTCATTCCAACTTTTAAATGGTTTGATCTAGGGCTGGGCGATATGGAGCAAAAAATATATCTCGATATATTTTGCTATATCTCGATATACGATATATATTTTGATATCTTTACAGGAAAAATAACCCTCAAAAACTACTTCAAAAACAAATATGCCAAATATTACGTTTAGGGCCCTATGAAACTTTTTATTTTTTTCTTCACCATATGTTTTATTGGTACCTAATTCTGTGTTTTAGCATGTGTAATTATTTAAATGCATAAAAACAACTTAATTAGTTAAAAAAAATATCTTAAAATAGCCTTATGTGAAATGTTTTTTCCCTTCAGAAATTGTGTATTTAAATTTTTCTGGTTATCAAATGAAGGCATAAAACATTCATTTAATTTATCTTTTAATTATTTAAAATTAAGCAAACTTTATTTTTTGGTAAACAAAGGGGATTTACTATTAAAAATAAAACATGGAAGAAATGTTGTGTGATTAT
This sequence comes from Carassius auratus, assembly GCF_003368295.1. NCBI lineage: Eukaryota > Metazoa > Chordata > Actinopteri > Cypriniformes > Cyprinidae > Carassius > Carassius auratus. The sequence goes on from NW_020526051.1 coordinate 275,168, forward strand.
TCCTTAAATGATGTTCATTTCATTTTAATAGTAGTAGTGGGCTATGTACATTCTGCTGAACAATAGTAATATATTTCTGGCAAAAACTTTTATTTTGACGGGTTTACCGTTACAGTTCTGTGTATGTGATACTACAGTCTATGATGTGATATCATATGACGCTAGTTTTACTCAAATCGAACGGTCAGATGCACATGAAGTAACTCTCAGAGCAGTTCTGGAGATGTTCTTCATGTGTTTACGTCCTAATTTAGTGAGACGACAGATGAAATCACAAGTGAGCATCACGCGCGCTTCAGTGTGTTAATGAAGCCGCGCTTCTGCTCCATTCATTAACACAGACACGCAGAACATGCACGATTCATATTTAAATAGACTTTTCCGGCTTAATATTTGCAAATATTAGTCCATGTCGCGATTTGATGTAAGTGCAATGACCTACTTTTGATTAATACATTCAAAATTGGACAAATTCCTAGACATTCCACATTAAACTGTAAATTCCGTTTTTATGACTGGATTCCGTGCGCGTTTTTATGCATCGCGGAAATCATAGGGCCCTACCGTAGACATCTGCCTGTGTAAATATAATTCCATATAATGGAGCCAGTTGTCCTTTTTTTTTTTTTTTAGACTAGTTTTTGTACACGCGAGGGGAGGGGGGACAAAAGCAGGGCGAGCGAGAGCGGGGGCGAGCACAGCACAGAGAAGGCAAACAAGCAAAGTGGCAGAATCAGAATTAAATATAAACAGTATATCGATATATACGATATGTCAAAATCCATATCGTGTTTAAAAAATATCTCAATATATTTTAAATATCGAGATATCGCCCACCCCTAGTTTGATCTTTGACCTCTGATTGGTCTGTTTTTAATAGATTCAGTGTTTTCTCTGACAGTCAAACTGTTCTATTTATAGAAGATCAACTGAGAGTTTCATAGCAGAACAGGAAGAAGCTCTAACACATATGCACAGAATGCCTACACACATAATGTTTGTCCATCCAACACAGGGCCGTTGCCTAGGGCACAAAATGACTGGGGCATGCCACAGGAAAGGTTTTTTTTAATTTGTAATTTTTTTTTTTTTAAAGCTCTAGTAATAGTGCCACTTTTACACAATAGAGAGCACTATAAACACATGCTGCTGTTCTCATAGAGGAACCACTAAAGACCCAGTATTAACATCATACCTGATCAATGTACTGCACAGACTAATTCTTATTAAATTGATGAATCTACTCAACATTGTCTATAAATAAGAATATAATTACAAAGTTAAGCTATTTGTATTGCATTTTAAAAAAATCAACAATGTTTCAAAGCAGCTTTACAAAAAATCATTATGTTTGTAATCACATTTGTAGTCACATTTAGCAGATTAGCCAAGTCCAACACTAAATAACCTACAATGAGCATGTGAGTTTAATTAAAAACAGTTATAAAACAAGTAATAAAACTTGTGGGGCAGCGTTGACAAGTTTATTTTCTCCTGGATGTGTGAGCTGCACGATTTCCGATATGTGTGCCCACATAGCAACCATCAACAGATATATGCCATCACCTGGCCTCAATTCATTTTAGCATTCTTTGATGCCGCAAATGTGTTTAACAAACACACCATCACAGCAGCCAAAAAAGAAAAAAAAAATAGAATAAGAGTTAAGAGTGCAACTAATGGAAACACTAATCACTGTTATGGTGACACACATTAGAGTTATACCTCTGTTAATTCTCAATAAAACCTTTTGTAGATGTCTAACAGAAATAAAGTCAGTCTGGTTATTAATAAGTGAAGCTGGAAAAAGAGTTTGTGGAGTTGTTTAATCCTCCATGTGGAGGTTGTGGGTTGTGGCTGAAGTCGGTTGTAGTTCTTGTGTTTCTGCTTATCTTTTTTCTGTTCTCTTCTGAGTGATTTTGAACCTCTTTGGGATGGCACCACAAGGCGTCGTTCACTTGCAGAGTGCAAACTTCTGGAGGGTGCATAAGATTGAACTAGTGAGTTTAGGTAAGTTGGCGCCGTGCCAGTGGTCGTCTTGTAGGCAAACATCAGTACCTTGAATTTGATGCGAGGAGCTACTGGTAGCCAGTGTAACCTGATGAGGAGAGGAGTAACATGAGCCGTTTTTGGCTCATTGAAGACAACCCTCGCTGCTGCATTCTGGATCAGTTGCAGAGGCTTGATAGTACATGCAGGAAGGCCCGCTAGGAGATCATTGCAATAGTCCAGTCTGGAGAGAACAAGAGCTTGGACAAGAAGTTGGGTGGCTTGCTCTGTCAGGAAGGGTCTAATCTTCCTAATGTTGTATAAGGCAAACCTGCAGGACCGGGTAGTTGTAGCAATGTGGTCTGTGAAGCTTAACTGATGATCCATCACAACTCCTAGGTTTCTGGCTGTCCTGGAAGGAGTTATGGTTGACGAACCCAGCTGTATAGAGAAGTTGTGATGAAACGATGGGTTAGCTGGAACCACCAGCAGTTCAGTCTTAGTAAGGTTGAGCTGAAGGTGATGGTCATTCATCCAGCTAGAAATGTCACTCAGACAGGCTGAAATGCGAGCAACTACCGTCGGGTCATCTGGTTGGAATGAGAAGTAGAGTTGAGTGTCATCAGCGTAGCAGTGATAGGAAAAGCCATGCTTCTGAATGACAGATCCTAATGACGTCATGTAGATGGAGAAGAGAAGCGGTCCAAGTACTGAGCCTTGAGGAACCCCAGTAGCAAGTTGTTGTGACTTAGAAACTTCACCCCTCCAAGACCCCATGAAGGATCTATCAAAAAGGTAGGAGTTAAGCCACTGGAGTGCGGTTCCAGAGATGCCCATCTTTCTGAGGGTGGACAGGAGAATCTGGTAACGGTGTCAAAAGCAGCAGACAGGTCCAGCAAAATGAGTACTGAGGATTTTGAAGCTGCTCTTGCCAGTCGCAGGGCTTCAGTAACCGAGAGCAAGGCAGTCTCAGTTGAGTGGCCACTTTTGAAGCCAGATTGGTTGCTGTCCAGGAGGTTGTTCTGTACAATCAACATAGAGAGCTGGTTGAACACAGCTCGTTCAAGTGTCTTTGCAATGAATGGAAGTAGGGATACCGGTCTGTAGTTTTCTAGAAGTGCTGGATTTAGAGATGGTTTCTTCAGCAGTGGGCTTACCCAAGCCTGCTTAAATGCTGAGGGAAATGTTCCAGAGTGAAGAGAGGAGTTGATAATGTGAGTAAGTGAAGGTATGACTGAAGAAGAAATCGCTTGAAGGAGGTGAGTGGGGATCGGATCCAATGGGCAAGTAGTAGGATGACTGGACAGGAAAAGTTTGGAAACGTCCATCTCTGAGAGTGGAGAGAAGGAGGAGAGAGAGTGAGCATTAGTCGTTGTGAAGTTATCCTCAGTCTGCGGTGTGGAGAATTGGTCACTGCAGTTTTCTTCACAAATAAGACAAGAACCATCAAAGTCGTCAGCTGTAAGAGTCGATGGAGGAGGAGGTGGAGGCGGATTAAGAAGAGAAGAGAAGGTTTTGAAGAGTGTCCAAGCTCACAACAGTTGTTAATCTTGTCATGGTAATATGATGTTTTAGCAGTGAAGACGTTTGCAGAGAAGGAAGAGAAGAGAGCCTGATACACACTGAGGTCGGTAGAGTTTCTTGATTTATGCCATTTCCTCTCTGCAGCCCTGAGTTTAGAGCGATGTTCACGGAGTACATCGGACAGCCAGGGGGCAGATGGGGTGGTGCGTGCTGGTCTAGACGACAGTGGGCAAAAGTTGTCCAAGCAAGAGGTTAGAGTGGAACAAAAAGTGTCTGTAGCACTGTTCGTGTCCAGAGCTGAAAACTGCGAGAGTGAAGGAAGTGAGGATGAAACCACAGAGGATAGGCAAGATGGAGAGAGTGAGCGTAGGTTTCCGTCGAAAGGTGACCCGCGTTGGAGCGTGTGCCACTTCAGGAGTAAGTGCTAGGTTAGCAGTAATGAGGAAGTGGTCTGAGGTGTGCAGTGGAGTAACTAAAGTGTTGTCCACTGAGCAACAGCACGTGTAGATGAGGTCCAGTTGGTTGCCTGATTTGTGAGTCGCTGTAGTAGACACTCTATATTATATTATATTATATTATATTATATTACACAAAAAGGCATTTGCCAGTCAAAGTGGCATTAAGTCTTGGATGAAGATCACACAGGTTTATACTAGGATGCCATTGGATTTGGGACGTGCACTGTTTACTATTTTATAAACCATAAAAAGTGCTACTTGTGTAACACTGAAGTTAAACCCACCATTACATTAGACATTTATAATAAATAAGGACATTACAATGATTGCTGTCTACTAAATAATAAGGTAACATGGTGTTTCATAGTTATTAGGAGCTATACTTAATGAGAAAAAAAAAGATATTTTGAATATTGATGGTAATCAAACAGTCGGTGGTTGCCACTGACTTCCATAGTATTTTTTTTTTTTTCTTACTATGGAAGTCAATGGGAACCACCAACTGTTTGATTACCAGCAATCTTCAAAATATCTTATTTTATGTTCAACACAAGAAAGCAACTCATACAGGTTTGGAACGACATGAGGGGGAGTAAATGATGACAGAATTTTCATTTTTGGGTGAACTATCCCTTTAAAGTTAAATATAATTAAATAAAATGTTTAATTGAGACTGATGCTGTCATTCCAACTTTAAAATGGTTTGATCTTTGACCTCTGACTGATTGGTCTGTTTTTGATAGAATATCTTGACTATCAAAGATAATACTGAATCTATGTAGAGAAGATCAAATGAGAGGTTCATAGCAGAACAGAAAGAAGCTCTTCATCTATGAACTAAACACATGCACAGAATGCCTGCACACATACTGTTTGTCCATCCAACAGATCAAATTCATATTTTTCAGTTGTTACTTTTAAATATTAGCTAAGCTTAAAAAAAAATGTCTTGATCTTCTTTGTCTCATAAATGTTGTAGCTGCTCTGGTGTGTGTTGATGTGTCACCCTAACCGTAACAATGCCATTTCACTCATTTGCTACATAAAATCAGCATCAGTTAAGAAATAATAAATAATTTCTGTCGAGCGTAAATTGATTAGAGCTGAAATACAAAGTGATACAACGGAAAAGAGATCGTAACAACAATAAAGGATATCTTACGAAGCACGATCAAAACATGCACTAACTTCCACAAAACTGCATTATTCATTTTTACTGCTGTTGGTCTTAACAGAAAAGGGAGAGGGTAACACTTTACAGTTTACCCTCAAGGGTTTATAGAGGTCTTAATAAATGACTAATAACTGCATTATAAATCATTGATAAGCAGTTACAAATGCATGAATAAAAGGGTGATTTTGATGCAATACCTCCCAAATAGTGAGACATTTTTAACTCGCATGTTATAAGTGCTTAACAAATATATCTATTAATACTTATTTCACTCAAAACCAGATTCCTGATTTTATTCATGATGCAGCAAAAACTTACTATTTTAGCAAGACTGAAAGGTGTTGTATTTATGGTTTTCTCATTTATATCTCATGACTCATGTCACTTTTTTTTTTAATGTTTCTTACAAGAATCTACTCTGTACATTACCCATGATTCACCACAAAAGTCCATGATGCCCATCCACAGCAATGATTAGAAACCAATATATTTTGTTCATCAAGAATGAAATTATCATATTGATTTTATATTTTGGGTGAAAATAAAAACCATGACTTGATGAGATATTAATATTGAAAATTTCAATTCCAATATTACATGTGAACCTTAATGTAATAAACCATTAATTAATGATTTATAAACATTAATAACCTGTGAAAGTGCACCTTAATGTAATGGGAACATATGTGAACCATTTATTAATGAGTTATAAATGCTAATAACATCTAAAAGTGAACCTTAATGTAAAGTGAACACCATTAACCATTTATTAATGAGTATTAAACATTACTAACCAGTCAAAGTGAACTTTAATGTAAAGTGGACATAATAATTAATCAATCAATCAATAAATTATTATTATTGCACACACAGAAAAGTTAGTATTTTCTGGTGAAATAACTTTTATTGTTGTTGTTGCACTACATCTGTAAACAACTTTCAACTTGAAACAAAAAGATTAATATTTTCTGTTACAGCACAATGGAAAGTTACTGTAGCACCATTTTGGCGAATCTGAACTGTAAGCACAGCTTACGCTCTTCTTTGTCAGCCGCGCCAACAAGGATGAGCTGTTTTCTTTCAAATCAAAACATTAATGTATGTAGAAAAGATATCCTTGTGGCGCAGCTGACACAGAATAGCGAAAGCTGTGCTTACAGCTCAGATTCGCCAAAATGGTGCTACGCTGATGTGGAGTGACACAGAGCAGACAAACTGTTGAATAAAGTCATTATTTTTGTTTTATTTGCGTACAGAAAGTATTGTCATCGCTTCATAACTTTACAGTTAAACTACTGATGGCAGATGGACTATTCTGACGATGCTTTTCATACTTTTCTGGACCTTGACTATGTATTTAACTTGCCAGTCTATGGGACAGTCACAAGCCTCCTGGTTTCCATCCAAAATATCTTAAATTGTGTTCCCAAGATGAACAAATCTTTTACAGATTTGGAATGACATGGGAGTAAGTGATTAATGACACAATTTTCATTTTGGGGTGGAGTATCCCTTTAACGCAGATCCCATGACTACAGAATAAACCGAAAGTAAAGCCGGTACTGGGATGTTTATTTCACCACTTGATCACTGGGCGGGGCTGCTGGTTCACTCCAGTTGTCAGCAGATGTTATCATAAAAACTGTAACGTTATAAGAACACAATGTCTACACTGCTGCTTTATTTCTTGATGACAATTTGCCTAGGTCACTCACTAAAAGTGCCCAAAAAAAGGAGAAAAAAAAAAGTGTAATGTTGCCTCGAGTGGGCGACTCAAGCTGCGTCCCAAATGACGCACTAAACACTTTCTACTTATGCACTATGTACTCAACCATGTAGTGCATGAATTATATAAGGTTATTTGGTCATTTATAAATGGAGTCTGATAGCTCCCCCTTCACTACCTAATAGAGTGGTGGATCTGTGATGTCATTTTGGGGGAAGTCATGGCCTAGTGGTTAGAGAGTTTGACTCCTAAGGTTGTGGATTCGAGTCTCGGGCCGGCAATACCACAACTGAGGTGCCATTGAGCAAGGCACTGAGCCCTCGACTGCTCCCTGGGCACTGCAGCAAAAATGGCTGCCCACGGCTCTGGGTGTGTGTTCACAGTGTGTGTGTGTGTGTGTTTTCACTGCTTTGTGTGTGCACTTTGGATGGGTTAAATGCAGAGCATGAATTCTGAGTATGGGTCACCATACTTGGCTGGATGTCACTTCACTTTGTAGGCAAAAACTCAGAAATGAGTACGCATTTTAGCACTTCCGTTCCACCGTCCCAGAGTCAATGGGTTTTTTTAAATAGGATTTTGGTTAAATGCCTAAAATAAGGTCTGTGGCTGATAAACTGATTGTATTTAACTTGCCTAGTTAATAAAAATACAATAATTCAGTGTTTGTTCATGCATGATGTAGCGGTGTCTGACTAGGGACGAGACATGGGCTGATGACGTCAAAGTTTCAAAAAATATATGGATTCATTGTTCACCCAAAGAAAGCAAGGGCGGCATTTTCAGATGTATCCACTCTGGGGACTGTACTGTACCCAGAACACTGTACCCAGAGCTACTTCTCTCTGTTTATGTCTATGACCAATCATGCAGGTACTGGGCTACACTGTAAAAAGTGATACTCTATATTTACTCAATTAAATTGTGGCAACAGATTACAAGCAATATTGTTAATTACCTTTAACACATTAGAATTAATTAGAATTAATCAAATGAGATGCTTAAAAGCAATTATTCAAAATGAGTAAAATAACATGAAAAAAATAATTAAAATGTATTCAAAAATATCGGTTTTGTTGGATAAAACGAGAAGCACCCAGCTGCAGCCTGCATATAGAGGCGGGGTTGCACATGTTAACCCGCCCCATACCTACTGTGATTGGTTTGACCATCTTTCATAGGCATACATGATAGGAAATGTGTGTGTAGTTGGTGTACACTGTTAAAAATAATACATTATATTTAATTAATAAAATCGTGGCAACAGATTACAAGCAATATTATTACTTAAATTTAACACATAAGAATTCATTAGAATTAATCAAATGAGATACTTAGAAATTAACCATTCAAAATGAGTTAAATAGCACAAAAATAAGCTAAGTTTAAACAAATACAAACCACAAAAAAAAAAAAAAACATTTCTTTGAGAAAGAAAAACAAAACACTATGCTAATGAACACTATGTTATGCATACCAGGCCAGTAGTTGGCGACTAAGAAACACAGCGCAAAAATGTAATTCACAAATTCATGTTTTAGTTGATTACATGGAGATGATACAGGCATTGTGTTAAAAATCTCATGTTGTCAAGCTACCAAAACTGGAGACACCTGATGTTAACAAACAGAATCACTGCAGGAGAATAATCTACATTTTGGTTACCACTACGGTGGTCAGTGTTTGATGTAGTTGGGATCTTGACCCTTAACCTTTAAAACAAAACTTTTTTTGGTTGCTGTGATTGTGAGATTGCCGCTAGATAAGCCAACAAAGAGTAAGATCAGGTGGTGTTGTTTGTTTTGACAACATTTGGTCTGGATTTCTGAGTTGGTTTTGTCTTACAGGCAACAGTTGTCCTATGTTTGAACAGCATAAGGTCTGGACATTTAAAAGAATATATATATATTATTTAGGCAAACAGACATCAAGAATCAGCCTGAGAACCTCAACAATGGTGACCATCAAAAACTTGTTGCACTGCATTCTGGGTGCCACCAATCAAAACTCATTTATGGATCCCATCATGCTGTCTGTCACCATTCTTGAGAATCATATGCTGGTTCTTGATGTCACTTAGTGCCAAAGAGAAAGTTTCCCTTCTCCGTCACAATTTTTTTTCTTAATCAGAATTCTTAAACTCTGGATTTCACATAACAATCCAGGTCTTCTATTGTAGAATTACAGGTGTTGCTTTAATGAATGTCAATTTGTCTCCGAGAACAGGCTCAATTTATAACACTCAGGCCAAACAAAGATTATGCTAAATTATAACCAGGACCACCACAATACTCTTAGCAAGTAGCTGTTATAATTCAGTTACAACAGCCATACAAAATGTAACAGTAAAAAGTCAAGGGTCAAGAGCCCAACTAAAGCAAACACTGACCACTATAATGGTAACCCTATAAATGTACCCTTTTTTCCTTCAGTGATTCTGTTTGTGAACTTTGTGTGTTGTTAAATAACTTTGTTTTGGAGGATTGAAGACACACACTTCTGAACATGATGCCTGTATCATATCTATGTAAGCAACAAAAATGTGAACATGTAGTATAGTGTTTCATGATCGCCAACTACTGGCCTGGCATGTATAACATAGTATTCTTTAGCATAGAGTTTTTTGTTTGTTTGTTTGTTTTCAATAAAATCAATATTTTTGTGAATATTTTACTTAATTTTTTCATGTTATTCTACTCATTTTTAATGGTTGCTTGTAACCATCTAATTTGATTATTTATAATTAATTATAAAGTGTTAAATGTAATTAATAATATTGAATGTAACATTTTAAACAATTTTATTGAGTAAATAAAGTGAATCATTTTTTACAGTGTAGTTACTCTGTCCTGACCTTAACCTAGTCAGTTGTAGCCTTGGCTTTAAGGATTAACAGTGATCTTAATTTTGAAAATGAAAATGAATTGTTTGGTTTGTCCTATTTGTGAATTGTTTAGAGTTATGAGATGATCATCAGCCAATCAGTTTATCAATTTTTCATCATGATGGGTATAAATCATATTTGAAATCTGACTAGTTTGTTGTTTTTGGTGGATTCAGTTATTTATTTGACTGTATTTGCTGTTCTGTGTGAGAAGAACAACACCGTGATCATTGTGTGAAGCTCACAGTGGCAAAACAGGAAGAAACTCTACACCTACAAACGAAACTCACATCAAACAAATGGCTATTTACAGAGGCTTTTGTCCACCAAACCATGTTTCTGATGAAAACCAACCGCAGAGGGTTTCAGTTTGACTCAGAAATTAGCTGCTAATGTCACACCTCAATGAATTTAGCAATAATGCAAGATGGCAGACTGTTTCTGCCATTTGCAAGAACCAATTGATTGTAAAAACATTTTAAAATCCTTCAGCTTTAACCATGAAATGTATGATAACTAATCCAATACATACATTCATACATATGTAAGAGTCAGAATGTCATGGAAAAGTTCATTTATTTCAGTAATTCTCGAATTCTGAGTATGGGTCACCATACTTGGCTGTATGTCACTTCACTTTGTAGGCAAAAACTCAGAAACGAGTTGTTGGCCTTAATAATAATAATAATAATACATTATATTTATAATGCACTTTTCATCAGAGATCTCAAAGTGCTACAGGGTTAAAACAAAAACAAAAAGATAAGCAGTTCTTTAATAATAATAATCTAAAAGGGACCAAAAGCTTTGCTAAAAAGAAATGTCTTGAGGCCTTTTTTAAAACAATCAGTAGATTGTGGAGCCCTCAAGGAGTCAGGGAGGCCATTCCACAGATGCGGGGCAGCAGTACAAAAGGCCCTGTCTCCCATTGTCCTCAGTCTGGTTCTGGGTATGTGGAGGAGGTTTGAGTGAGTGGAACGGAGGGAACGGGTTGTGGTTTGTGGGTTGATAAGTTCTTTTAGGTAGGAGGGGGCATGTCCATAGATGCATTGATGAGTGAGGAGTGAAACCTTGTACTCAATCCTGGTGGAGATGGGAAGCCAGTGGAGTGAGTGAAGAATGGGGGTAATGTGCTCATATTTCCGCACTCTCATCAGGATCCTAGCTGCAGAGTTTTGGATGTATTGAAGCCTCTGCAGACTCTTTCCAGGAATCCCAATGAGAAGTGCATTGCAGTAGTCCTTCTGGAAAGTATGTTCATTTACTGTACATGGACTCAATACTTGGTAGCGGCTCCTTTTGCTTAAATTACTGCCTCAATTCAGCGTGGCATGGAGGTGATCAGTTTGTGGCACTGCTGAGGTGGTATGGTTTTTGAGATTCACCATTTTTTGGTCTCTTGTTTCTCATTTTCTTCTTGACAATAGCCCATAGATTCTTTATGGAGTTCAGGTCTGGTGAGTTTTCTGGCCAGTCAAGCACACCAACACCATGGTCATTTAACCAACTTTTGGTGCATTTGGCAGTGTGGGCAGGTGCCAAATCTTGCTGGAAAATAAAATCATCATTTTCAAAAAGCTGGTCAGCAGAAGGAAGCATGCATGCTCCAAAATTTCTTGGTAAACAGGTGCAGTGACTTTAGTTTTCAAGAAACACAATGGACCAACACCAGCAGATGACATTGTACCCCAAATCATCACAGACTGTGAAAACTTAACACTGGACTTAAAGCAACTTGGGCTATGAGCTTCTCCACCCTTCCTCCAGACTCTAGGACCTTGGTTTCCAAATGAAATACAAAACTTTCTCTCATCTGAAAAGAGGATTTGAACCATTGGGCAACAGTCCAGTTCTTCTCCTTAGCCCAGGTAAGATGCCTCTGACGTTGTCTGTGGTTCAGCAAATTCCTTGACACGTCTGTGTGTGGTGGCTCTTGATGCCTTGACCCCAGCCTCAGTCCATTCCTTGTGAAGTTCATTCAAATTCTTGAATCGATTTTGCTTGACAATTCTCATAAGGCTGCGTTTCTCTCGGTTGGTTGTGCATCTTTTTCTTCCACACTCTTTCCTTCCACTCAACTTTCTGTTAACATGCTTGGATACAGCACTCTGTGAACAGCCAGCTTCTTTGGCAATTAATGTTTGTGGCTTACCCTCCTTGTGAAGGGTGTCAATGATTGTCTTCTGGACAACTGTCAGATCAGCAGTCTTCCCCATGATTGTGTAGCCTAGTAAACCAAACTGAGACAATTTTGGAGGCTCAGGAAACCTTTGCATGTGTTTTGAGTTGATTAGCTGATTGGGATGTCGCCATATTATAATTTGTTGAGATTGTGAATTGGTGGGTTTTTGTTAAATGTGAGCCAAAATCATCACAATTAAAAGAACCAAAGACTTAAACTACTTCAGTCTGTGTGCATTAAATTTATTTAATACAAGTTTAACAATTTGAGTTGAATTACTGAATTAAATGAACTTTTCCAAGACATTCTAATTTATTGAGATGCACCTGTGTGTGTGTGTGTGTGTGTGTGTATATATATATGTGTATATATATATATATATATATTAGGGATGCAACAATATGGTTAGCCCACGGTTCAATACATACCTCGGTTTTTAAACCACGGTTTTCGGTTCAGTTCTGATGGATTGACACATAAGAGTGTATATCTGTTATTCTATGCACAGGCAATAAGAACAGTAAAAGGTTAAGAAGAAAAAAAATATTTTTATTGCAATACTCCTTTATTTTACTTAAGAGCAAAGAAAAGCCCACTAGTTCCTAGTGTATTGTATAATATATATATTTTTATTTTATTTTAAAACATCACACAGCTGTTTGTAGCCAATGTACAAACTGGGGAACACATAAATTCCCAAATTTTGAAAATAAACATACATGTCAAGTTAGTAAACATAAATTGACCATTTCAAATAAACATACTTGTACTTCAGTAAACATAAACCATCTTAATTAACCTTAACAGTACTCCAGTACAGTATCCTTCATTCAGAATGTAAAGTGCAATTTGACTTAGGTCAGCTATCTATTCTTGGATTTTGAGGTTCTTCTGTAAAAAGATAAGCCTGTCAACATTCTCTGCAGAAAGGCGAGAGCGTTTTGCACTTACAATGTCCCCGGCAGTGGAGAAAATTCTCTCACTTGCAACGGAGGTTCCTGGGACACAGAGGTGTTGTTGTGCAGCTTTTGCTACATGGGGGAACTTGCATTAATTTGTTTTCCACCATATGAATGGATCAGCATCCACATGAATAATGTCTGCTAACTTGTATGTGGTGACTTCCTCCTCAATGATCTGGGGAAATGGCTTACCCTGCTTTTCCTCAGTTTTGAAAAGCTCCCCAAATACCTCTGACATGGCTGTCTTCTTCTTGGGAGGGGGAGAGGATGGATTGTCTTCATCTGTGGAGGGCACAGGATTCTCCACTAGACCCTTTGCATCAAAGAGAATGATCCTTTAGTATAATTATTACACATATAAGCACACACAGCTCAGAACCACAACCACCTCCAGTGTAACATATGACAAATGTTAAATTATTTTGATCAGTGAAAAGGACACAATTTATAAGAAGCATCTAAATAGATAAAACAATCAAAATAACAAACGATAAAAAACAAAAACAAATCAAATAGTACCTGCTGTTCATGCTCCAGAATTTCATGGATGATATTCCTGTAGAGCTTATCGCGAGAGTCTTCATCAAGGTAAGGCAGGGATTTAAACCTGGGGTCAAGGGCTGTGGCAATTTGGAGGTAATCATAAACATTGGGGTCAGTGTACCTCTTTGCCAGGTCATTTATAACGGCTGCTTTGGCTTCTTTGACTGTCGCACTGTCCTGGTCTCCTGGTGACATGGATTTGAGAATCATCTCTTTCAGAGGAAGGATCATTGATATAGTGGGGGTTGTTTCACTGCTCATGAGAGTTGTCACTGTTTTCAGTGGTGTGAGGACCTGAATCAGTTCTTCTGCAAGTTTCTGTTCACTGTCATTCAACATGATTACGTTCTTGACAGACAGCTTCAGATCTTTGTCCAGTAAGGCAGAATAGATGGCGGGCTGCTGTTCTGTGTATCTTTCCAACATGTCATGTACTGTATTCCACCGAGTTGTGACATCATGAATTAACTTGTGTCTGGGCAAGTTTAACATCTCCTGCTTCACAGTCAAAACATGGTGGGCTTTAGTGCTTTTGTGAAAAAATGTCACTATTTTTCTAACCCTCGCCAGGAGGCGGGACACTGTGTTGATTGACACTGCTTTCTTGGCTGCTAGGTTTACAACGTGCGCAAAACAACTTATCTGTGGCCCCAGCCCATCAGCTTCATGGACTGCATTCACAATATTCGGAGCGTTATCTGTGGTGACTGGGAGTAACATATTTGGCCTCCTCAACTTCCACGTATTCGCTGCGTTTGTCAACTCTTCTGCCAAATGAGCGCTTGTATGACCTTCATACAGGGGACGCGTTTGGAGTACAGCGCTTTTCATTTCCCAATCCGACATGTAGTGAACAGTTACAGTGAGGTAACTCATGGTTGCCCGCGAGGTCCAACCATCTGTGGTCAGAGCAAGGCTCTGTGCTTTAGCCAATTCGTTCACAATGCTGTTGCACGTCTTTTCATAGAGGTCGGGAATTATCTCGGTGCTGAAAAAAGTGCGAGACGGTAGTCTGTAACGCGGATCGAGAGTTTTTATAAGATGACAAAAGCCCGCGTCTCCAATCACCGAAAACGGCTGTTTTTTGGAGGACTTTATTACCTGCTCTGCAATCCTGCCTTCAGACAGTGATATTGCTGGGTGATGGCGCTGCAGATGTGCAGTCATGTTGGAAGTGCTACCGTTTGAGTAGGCTACACGTGTAAAACAATGCTTGCAGACAGTCATTTTTTTGTTTTTTCTTCCTCTGCGTTATAGTCGACGGCAAAACCGAAATGTCTCCACACTACGGATTTGAAAGACGCCGGCGCTTCCTCGTACTGTAGCCTCACTTCACCGCCGCTCGCCATGTTAAAGTGTGGATTGGAATAATGGTTCAGCGCCCCCTAAATATTTACTGGCGGGGAGGAGTTTCCTCCTCTCAGCTTGTACACCAGGCACATACAAACAGTAAATTCGGAGAGAAATAAGACACATTTAAATTATTTAAACGTAAAACCGCAATTCACAAGCGCGTATTGAACCGTGGATGTCGTACCGAACGGTTCAATATTATATTGAGAATTGTGACATCCCTAATATATATATATATATATATATATATATATATATATATATATATATAATATATATATATATATATATATATATATATATATATATATATATAAATATGAATTCTCTCCACACATAGCACATGTTTATCAAGTACTTTCACTTCAAATTCGCTAAATCCCAGCCTCAAACCAATCAGAAATACCTGTACTTATAAAGTAGCCAGAAAGAAATTTTAAAGAAAAATATCAGACGTACTTGGATGCTTTTGCACCTGAAGTCTTCTATCTATCTATATATAATGGTAAAACAAGAATGTGTTAAATGGTTAAGGTCATGTACTGGGAGGGTCAAACTCTGTTGTGGGAGGATTCATACACTAGCTTGGGAGTTTTGATGTATAGTCTTACAAGATTTCACTGAACAACTGAAGAAAATGGTTTGCACATTTGTTTTGTTCTGGCTGTGCTGGTGGTGTTTGACTGGTAAGTTATAAAAGCATTTTTATGGCTTCATTTCTTTTCATGTCATTTCACATTTAGTTACAAACTGCAACTGATTTAAGTTTTGTAAACCTTTGTTTTAATCTGACCATATGTCTTCTCCAGGTGTGTTTGGCGAGTCATTATCAGTGATGGAGGGAGATTCTGTGCTTCTACAAAATAATGTAACTACAATACATGAAGACGACGACATACTGTGGAATTTCGGAGCTAAAAACTCTCTGATCGCTCAAATCAAGAGACAGAACCAAATCTTCCCTGATGAGAGATTCAGAGACAGACTGAAGCTGGACAGACAGACTGGATCTCTGACCATCACAAACATCAAAACTCAACACAGTGGACGTTATGAATTAGAGATAAATGGAAAAAAACTGTCAACAAAAACATTCAATGTTTCTGTCTTTGGTGAGTAACAAAATGGTTCAGTCTTCTAAACATTCTTGATTAAGTAAAGGAATATATCAGGTTCAATAAAAGTTAAGTTTATGCAGCTGCTTTTTCAGCTACGCGTCCCTTTAGAAAGAAAGAAAGAAAGAAAGAAAGAACTTAGATTAATTCTCTGGTTAAAACTGGGGTATTATTTGAGGTGTAAAGAGTTTTAAGTATTTTATTTGAGTATTTTAACATTTACAGATCTGCTGCATTTACTTAAATTGTGAAAGTGTCTCTCTGTATATATTTTTTACAATTATTATGCTGCAAATGCTATGAATTTAGTATAAATTGTACCACAACCATAAAAATATTGTAATGTTTAATCATTTTATATCTTCATTTGACAGAAACACTCACCTTGTGTCAGCACACTACACCAAAAACAAGATTGTTGTGTACATGTCTCTATACTGTTTGTTCTCTTTTCTTTCAGCCCGCCTACCCGTTCCTATCATTACCAGAGATTTTTCACAAAAATCTTCATCATCATCCTCATCTTCATCACAGCAGAATTGTTCACTGGTGTGTTCAGTGATGAATGTGGGTCATGTGACTCTCTCCTGGTACAAAGGAAACAGTTTATTGTCCAGCATCAGTGTGTCTGATCTCAGCATCAGTCTCTCTCTACCTCTGGAGGTGGAATATCAGGAGAAAAACAGCTACAGCTGTGTGATCAACAATCCCATCACAAACCAGACCACACATCTGGACATCAGCAAACTCTGTCAGTCACATTCAGGTAAGACAGTAGTAAAGATTAGTGATTATTCATAGACTTTGACAAAACCAAACCATCACTGAAAGACCTGTTGATTATAGATCAGGGTTACCCTTCATTTAACATGGTGTTGATTTCTGCTGCTGCTGCTGGATCTCTGTTGATCGTAGCTGCAGTCGTGATGTGCTCCATCTGCAGGAAATGTAGAAAAATTGACCAAGAAGGCAAGTGTTATCTGCTGTTTTTAATTTTTTTTTTTTTTTCTTTTAATGTTTTAATTGGTAACTAGTCCTACTATTTAAGCACAGTTATTCTCACAGTCTGAGAAGCAGGAAGCACCTATTTATAGAAGGACACCAGAATAATGTGACACAAATTACTGGGGATTTCAGTGAATGATGATGTTCCACTTTTTGGGCTTCAATGAAATTTAAGAGCAAAGACCATACATAATCTTAATTGCATATTTTTATTTTTTTAAATGTGAAAAGGGTTATAATGTCAAAATGTACATGATGATTTTTTTTTTTTTTTATTGTGTAGTTAATTGTGTGCATTGAGGGCCTTGATGATACTTTTATCTGAAAGATTATGGTGTTTTAATGTATATATTATCACTGAAACAGTTGAGACTCATGAAGACGAGATCACTTATGCTGAGACAACGTTCATCAAAAGAAAAGCACAGAAATCAGTAAGTTTATAAGATTTCACTTTCAAATCACTGTTAAAAATCTTGAATCAGAAGAGTCATCTTTCTAAATGTTGTCAGTAGCATCTAATGTAATATAATTTGTTTTTGCATGTTTAAATGTAATAATTCATATGAGTAATATATGACATGTCACATTGATGTCATATAACACTGTGTTTGCTTGCACTAAAAGGCTAGATTTAATGTGAAATTATTCATGTAATTAAGTCAGATTGTCACGTTTGTTACAGATTGTAACAGGTTTGTTCAAAGAAGAAGAAGAAGAAAAAAGAAACCCTCATAGAATTTATAATGGTTTTACAAGAAATGTATTGGTTTTAATGGAAACTAAATGGCCCCTGGTGTTTAGTTGCCTTCTGTTGAATGGCTTTAATGGAATATGTCCCAAAACACACTACTGTACAGGGTTGCCAGTTCTATGTAACAAAACCAGCCCAAAGGTCAATCAAAAATACCCCCAAAACCAGCCCAGTGACCCAGCTTTATCTTTGGTAGTATGTAAAATATTGTACATATAAACCCCTGGGGATGGGGGGGGGGGGGGGGGTGCTGGGGGGTCGTCTGGCAACCCTGTTACTGGAAAACATTAGGTGATGGTTTTAATGCTTAACAGCTGATTAATTGTAATGCTTGTAGAGTGAAAGCATTAGAAATTCTGTGATGTTTATATTGTTTGTTTCTTACAAGGGAAAGCGTTCCTATTCAGCTTGTATCATTTGTTAATATATATATAATTTTTTTTTCATATGTAGTTAGGCAAATGCAGTTCAGATTTAGTTTTTGTTTAGTTCTGAAAAAAATAACAATTTTGCTACTATGTTGTGTCATTATTGACATCTGATAACGATTAAGTATATATTACATCTTATATGATGTGTTTTTACAGAAAGTTAAAGATGAAGATAATGTGGAATATGCTCCCATCACCATGAGAAGATTATAAAACTTTAATCCAGTTCCAGGCTGAGTTTTGGGAACGGTGAGAATCACCTTCTGTCAAAACATTTTGTACACAGGCAAAGATGATCTTTTAAGCAGGTTTTTGAATTTAGCTGTAATCATAAAAAATTTAGTCAAAATGAATCATGCTTTTGTCTTGTCTAAATGTACAGAGATGTGGTTTGACCTACTGGGTGGACAAACCGTTTCTGCATGAACACATGCTTTTTCTGGATGTTTGTGAAGAATCAAGATATGCATTCATGATACATATCTTAAAAAAGGTACATTCAGGATGTATTAATTTTGTTTTGTTTATTGTATAGGATCCCTGATGACTCTTTATCTTCAAAAATAAATTATTTTGGCATAAGCATCTCTCTAGATATCATGACCTCATATACTGAGTGCTAGATTCAGTAGTTATTTCCAGCTCTCGCTATTTTATGTCATATCTTATTGTTTTATACATATCATGTGAAGATATGCACCCGCTCCAGCTCTGCAGCTGCCACCTGGAGGAGGGATCAAAACACAAGAGGAGTAATATACATCATCAAGAGGAAGAAAGGTGATTTTAGTGACTTTGAACGTGACGTTCTTGGTGCTAGACACACTGTTCTGAGTATTTCTGAAACTGCTGGTCTACTGGGATATTCACGCACAACCATAGGTTTTACAGAGAAGACTGGAAAAAATTTGCTTGGTCTGATGGGTCTCAATCTCTGGTGCAACATTCAGAAAGCAGGGTCAGGATTTGACATAAACAATGTGAAAGCATGGATCTATCCTGCCTTGTATCATGGTTCAGGCTGCTGTTGGTGTAATGGTGAGGAGAATATATTCTTGGCACAATTTGGGCCCCTTAGTACCAACTGTATGATGTCCATCCCTTCATGACCACAGTATAGCCATGTGATGGCTCCTTTTAGCAAGATAACTTACCATGTCACAAAGCTCAAATCATCTCAAACTGGTTTATTGAACATTACACTGAGATCCCAATAGTCAGACGGCCTCCAGTCACCTGATCTCAATCCAATAGAGCATTAGCGACTGATGCTTTCGAAGCACTGCTTTTTGTAAATTGTTTGTTTCAAACAAGTGGTTTGGAGCATGTATCAAACTGCCAAAGCCACTTGTTTTCAATAAACAAAGCTTAATCAAGTCACAACAGTTTCAAAATATCAGTGATTCTCTGGTTGGGGGTTGATCTTTCTGTAAACCTATGATAGCCACTGATACCACATTAGCAGTTTTGCTGTAGTCACACTACACTACCATAACTAATAACAAAATGTAATAATAACACTGCTAATATTCTATAATAAGGACAGCATCTCGCATGGTGTGCTCCTGATATAATCTACAGTGTGTTTGTGTGCTACAAGCGCCATCTAGTGTTGATTTACTTTTTATCTAATATAAAAACATGAATTAAAAAGCTTTAAAAATTAGTTGTTAGGTGCTGTATTCATATCTTGATTGAAGGCCAAAGGCTGAATCCTGAACTGCTAAAGGTTGAGGTTTAATGCATTTCTGATAATAACTCAAAAATGCAAGTTATGGTAAAGTCCCAGATTCCAGCAAAGAATATTTTTGTCTTTACAAGTTATACAGAGCAATTTAAAAGAAAAAATATATATATTTCCCAGAAATGAAAATAACTGAAATTGTGTAACCCTTTGCAATAATCAGTAATAATTAATCCTTTTTATTATTTTTTTAAAAGTGTGTGCAAAATTGGGGTATATATACTGAATTAACATTTCTGATGTCATCAAAATTTGTGTATATCTCATCCCAGCTACTTTAAACTCTGTTTGATCCGATTCTAGGGTTACTTTTATGCATAAAACCCCTTATACAACAACACTGATAGGAATGCTGAGAAAAAAGACATCAACATATTTCAAAATGACTTTAATGTAACATAAAAAAAAAAAAAAATGTTATATAAGTGCAACCAGTAGTGCAACATCAATATAGTGCAGGAAATGCACTAAAACACCAGTCACTAACATGTTTCAGAGCTTAATAAATGAAAACTTTCTTCATGGTCACTATTGTGCCTGTTGGGATTAAATGAATTAAAGCAAGACACTACAGGTGAACAGGGTAAAATTATGAAAATATTTCTACAGATGATCAATCACAGTACTTCAAGACCATTTTTTCCTAAACGGTTGTTTAAATATTCAAATATCACATCATTCAAGTATAAAAGCTTCAATTTACATACATTTTCAAATCAGAAAACTGAACACTGTATCAAACAGGTTTAAAATGTAAAAATTCTTGTTTCGTTTTGTTGACATTTTAAAGGTTTTTATAAGAGGGGATTTTGGATATCTCTTCATCAATCAGAAATAGTCAACTGCAAAAAATAAATGTGCAAAAAAACAAACAAAAAAAAAACTTTCCACAATGTACTGGGGGAAAGATATATGGACAAACTCCCTCAATAAAAACTTCTAAATATTGATAGGGATAAATCTGGAAAGTATGGTTTGTGTTAGTAACGCTGAAGTTGATATATCTGACTCAGCGCATAAAAAACACCTTTCAAGATATGAAATATCAAATATATAATGTAATAAAAACTATTTACAGTGAATGGCCTTAATGTCATTTACCACAGAATATAAAAATGGTTAAAAAAAAAAATAGTAAATATATATATATATATATATACACACACAAATATATACAGTATTGTTCAAAATAATAGCAGTACAATGTGACTAACCAGAATAATCAAGGTTTTTCGTATATTTTTTTATTGCTACGTGGCAAACAAGTTACCAGTAGGTTCAGTAGATTCTCAGAAAACAAATGAGACCCAGCATTCATGATATGCACGCTCTTAAGGCTGTGCAATTGGGCAATTAGTTGAATTAGTTGAAAGGGGTGTGTTCAAAAAAATAGCAGTGTGGCATTCAATCACTGAGTTCATCAATTTTGTGAAGAAACAGGTGTGAATCAGGTGGCCCCTATTTAAGGATGAAGCCAACACTTGTTGAACATGCATTTGAAAGCTGAGGAAAATGGGTCGTTCAAGACATTGTTCAGAAGAACAGCGTACTTTGATTAAAAAGTTGATTAGAGAGGGGAAAACCTATAAAGAGGTGCAAAAAATGATAGGCTGTTCAGCTAAAATGATCTCCAATGCCTTAAAATGGAGAGCAAAACCAGAGAGACGTGGAAGAAAACGGAAGACAACCATCAAAATGGATAGAAGAATAACCAGAATGGCAATGGCTCAGCCAATGATCACCTCCAGGATGATCAAAGACAGTCTGGAGTTACCTGTAAGTACTGTGACAGTTAGAAGACGTCTGTGTGAAGCTAATCTATTTTCAAGAATCCCCCGCAAAGTCCCTCTGTTAAAAAAAAGGCATGTGCAGAAGAGGTTACAATTTGCCAAAGAACACATCAACTGGCCTAAAGAGAAATGGAGGAACATTTTGTGGACTGATGAGAGTAAAATTGTTCTTTTTGGGTCCAAGGGCCACAGGCAGTTTGTGAGACGACCCCCAAACTCTGAATTCAAGCCACAGTACACAGTGAAGACAGTGAAGCATGGAGGTGCAAGCATCATGATATGGGCATGTTTCTCCTACTATGGTGTTGGGCCTATTTATCGCATACCAGGGATCATGGATCAGTTTGCATATGTTAAAATACTTGAAGAGGTCATGTTGCCCTATGCTGAAGAGGACATGCCCTTGAAATGGTTGTTTCAACAAGACAATGACCCAAAACACACTAGTAAACGGGCAAAGTCTTGGTTCCAAACCAACAAAATTAATGTTATGGAGTGGCCAGCCCAATCTCCAGACCTTAATCCAATTGAGAACTTGTGGGGTGATATCAAAAATGCTGTTTCTGAAGCAAAACCAAGAAATGTGAATGAATTGTGGAATGTTGTTAAAGAATCATGGAGTGGAATAACAGCTGAGAGGTGCCACAAGTTGGTTGACTCCATGCCACACAGATGTCAAGCAGTTTTAAAAAACTGTGGTCATACAACTAAATATTAGTTTAGTGATTCACAGGATTGCTAAATCCCAGAAAAAAAAATGTTTGTACAAAATAGTTTTGAGTTTGTACAGTCAAAGGTAGACATTGCTATTTTTTTGAACACACCCCTTTCAACTAATTGCCCAATTGCACAGCCTTAAGAGCGTGCATATCATGAATGCTGGGTCTTGTTTGTTTTCTGACAATCTACTGAACCTACTGGTAACTTGTTTGCCACGTAGCAATAAAAAATATACTAAAAACCTTGATTATTCTGGTTAGTCACATTGTACTGCTATTATTTTGAACAATACTGTACAAACAAAATACTGGTGAGTAAATGAAAAAAATTACTAGGCAGCTAATGGCAATTACACCGTCAAGGCGTCCATTGAGGGTTGCATGTAGAAAAAGGGAATAGTGCCATCCATACACTACACAATTTAAGCTGTCAGATCACTGTCCCTTTTACACAACACAACAGCGCTTTACACTACATGATGTGTTGGTGACTGCTGTAACATTACAGTATTTCACAAGGAAGAAACCTCCACAAATCCTCATCTCATGCAGAAAAGCCATGAGCGAGAAGTGAAATGATGAAATGTAAGATCACACGTGAGACTGGAACTTTCTCTTGTCCTGTATCATGCTCTCTCATTGGCTAGAAGGCACCACTGATGTCATTTCAAGTTAAAACAGATTTCACACTGCATGACACTGAATCACAGACAGGTCCAGGTTTTTATCCTGCTATAGGTTGTTAAAAATTCATTTTGCATCTGCGACACAATGGTTCTCTTAAATCACATCTGTGATATTTCAGAATATGTGAACTTCACTCATGAAATCTAGCACCTATCTGCCACAGATTTCAGGTTTTGTCAGTGCTCTCCACAAAACTTCACTGATGTAAAATAGCACCTATCTGCTGCAGATTTCAGGTTTTGTCAGTGATCTCCACAAAACTTCCTTGATGTGAGTGAAAACTGGGCATAAAATTGTGCATACACTGTATACACATGTGTATACACAGCATAAAGGAACAAAAGCAGCGCTAAAAAAAAAGTAAAAAAATTGCAACAATAAGCTGATTAGCTAAAGCCATGTGCCCATGATGTTTACAAGCGCTGGTTTACATGTGCAACAGTATAATATCCAATGGATTCACACTCCCGGTCTCCCTCGCTGGCTGTGACACTATTCTACAAACAAAAAGAACACAAATATTACATGAAATCAAATCACACTGGACAAATGCATCTCAGCTGAACATGCTTCATGAACAAAACTAAGAGAGAAAGAAAGGAGAAAACACCTGTAATGGACAGATGATGTGAAAGACTGAACATTTACCTTCAACATGTCACATGATTCCATTATCGGTCTCATTGCGTTGACCTCCGGAGGTATACACGGAGTCATACTCTGATCACGAGGCACGTCTTTCAACTCAATGCCCTGTAAGAAAACACGCATTCACAGAAGGTCAAATAGACGGGACTAATGATTAATTTACACAAAAACACTCAACAAACACAGAGTTTTTTTTCCTGATGTTTGCAGAATGCATGGTAGTTTCCTTTTCCTAAATATTGAACACTTCTTAAATGTTTCTCTTAATGAATCTTCAGTCTCCGTCTCACTGTTATCTTTTGGACTGCAGTTATAGAAAAGGTTTGCATGTCATAGGGAGTGAATTATTGTGATTAAAATATGACAATATTTAAGGAAATACTGTTCTTCATTCGGAGTAAAACAGTACAAAAGCAGCAGTGTCTTAAAGAGTCAGTTATTGTTGGTGTTTCTGTGTACTGATTTCTGTTTCTCACAGATCTGAATCTGTGGTTATTTATTGATTTATTCAGGCAGACAGATTCAGTGTTCATAGCATCTCACCTGATCACGATTGTTCTGTGTGTCTGTTTGGAAAATAAAACAATTAAGCACAGATTACTTTGATTAATAACAACACAAAATATATATTTTCACATCTTTTAAATAATATTTTCACACATACATCCCATTCTGCATGTAGTACTCACATTTCCGATAGAGAAACACAGCTGCAGCTGCAGCAGTAATGATCAACAGAAGAACACCAATCCCTGCTCCAGCAGCTGGAGACAGACCTGAATCTGGAACAGCTAAAGACAGACAGTCATTATTAATAGAGAGAATGATTATCACCGTTAGGTTAAATGCCTAAAATAAGGTCTGTGGCTGATAAACTGATTGTATTTAACTTGCCTAGTTAATAAAAATACAATAATTCAGTGTTTGTTCATACATGATGTAGCGGTGTCTGACTAGGGACGAGACATGAGCTGATGACGTCAAAGTTTCAAAAAATATATGGATTCATTGTTCACCCAAAGAAAGCAAGAGCGGCATTTTCAGATGTATCCACTCTGGGGACTGTACTGTACCCAGAACACTGTACCCAGAGCTACTTCTCTCTGTTTATGTCTATGACCAATCATGCAGGTACTGGGCTACTTCGCAGTGGTTCCTACCAGAACCAGTCTAAAATAGTCTGAATATATAAATGTATTATAGGTGTACCGTAGTGATTCATGATTAGCCAAAAACACAGTTTGGAAAATGGATTTATGATGCACTCGCTTATTATAAAAAAAATGTTGAATTTTCAACAGAAAAAAATTACAGACTGCAGATTAAAATAATGGATTATTCCCATACTGAATTGTTAATAAATAATGGCATATTTTCTTGTTAATCACATCGAAACTAGGCTGAAACATTTGAATTTACTGAAACCTGCGTTTTTAGGCCTGTATAGCAGTGTTGATTTTCTATGTTCCTCCTAATGACAAATGAACGTGAAATACATAAATCATAATTTTTATATCTTATTTAATGCAATAGTAACCCACTGGCACACTTCCTGTGCCCTTGACTTGTGCATGTGACCATGAACTCCATGACCGCTGTAAATCTGGAGGTGCTCACAAGCGAACCCTAGTTACTCTGTCCTGACCTTAACCTAGTCAGTTGTAGCCTTGGCTTTAAGGATTAACAGTGAAAATGAATTGTTTGGTTTGTCCTATTTGTGAATTGTTTAGAGTTATGAGATGATCATCAGCCAATCAGTTTATCAATTTTTCATCATGATGGGTATAAATCATATTTGAAATCTGACTAGTTTGTTGTTTTTGGTGGATTCAGTTATTTATTTGACTGTATTTGCTGTTCTGTGTGAAAAGAACAACACAGTGATCATTGTGTGAAGCTCACAGTGGCAAAACAGGAAGAAACTCTTCACACAAACGAAACTCACATCAAACAAATGGCTATTTGCAGAGGCTTTTGTCCACCAAACCATGTTTCTGATGAAAACCAACCGCAGAGGGTTTCAGTTTGACTCAGAAATGAGCTGCTAATGTCACACCTCAATGAATCTAGCAATAATGCAAGATGGCAGACTGTTTCTGCCATTTGCAAGAACCAATTGATTGTAAAAACATTTAAAAATCCTTCAGCTTTAACCATGAAATGTATGATAACTAATCCAATACATACATTCATACATATGTAAGAGTCAGAATGTCATGGAAAAGTTCATTTATTTCAGTAATTCTCGAATTCTGAGTATGGGTCACCATACTTGGCTGTATGTCACTTCACTTTGTAGGCAAAAACTCAGAAACAAGTTGTTGGCCTTCTGGAAAGTATGTTCATTTACTGTACATGGACTCAATACTTGGTAGCGGCTCCTTTTGCTTTAATTACTGCCTCAATTCAGCGTGGCATGGAGGTGATCAGTCTGTGGCACTGCTGAGGTGGTATGGTTTTTGAGATGCACCAATCTGCATTTTTTGGTCTCTTGTTTCTCATTTTCTTCTTGATAATAGCCCATAGATTCTTTATGGAGTTCAGGTCTGGTGAGTTTTCTGGCCAGTCAAGCACACCAACACCATGGTCATTTAACCAACTTTTGGTGCTTTTGGCAGTGTGGGCAGGTGCCAAATCTTGCTGGAAAATAAAATCATCATTTTCAAAAAGCTGGTCAGCAGAAGGAAGCATGCATGCTCCAAAATTTATTGGTAAACAGGTGCAGTGACTTTAGTTTTCAAAAAACACAATGGACCAACACCAGCAGATGACATTGTACCCCAAATCATCACAGACTGTGAAAACTTAACACTGGACTTAAAGCAACTTGGGCTATGAGCTTCTCCACCCTTCCTCCAGACTCTAGGACCTTGGTTTCCAAATGAAATACAAAACTTTCTCTCATCTGAAAAGAGGACTTTGAACCATTGGGCAACAGTCCAGTTCTTCTCCTTAGCCCAGGTAAGATGCCTCTGACGTTGTCTGTGGTTCAGCAAATTCCTTGACACGTCTGTGTGTGGTGGCTCTTGATGCCTTGACCCCAGCCTCAGTCCATTCCTTGTGAAGTTCATTCAAATTCTTGAATCGATTTTGCTTGACAATTCTTATAAGGCTGCGTTTCTCTCGGTTGGTTGTGCATCTTTTTCTTCCACACTTTTTACTTCCACTCAACTTTCTGTTAACATCCTTGGATACAGCACTCTGTGAACAGCCAGCTTCTTTGGCAACGAATGTTTGTGGCTTACCCTCCTTGTGAAGGGTGTCGATGATTGTCTTCTGGACAACAGTCAGATCAGCAGTCTTCCTCATGATTGTGTAGCCTAGTGAACCAAACTGAGATACCATTTAGAAGACTCAGGAAAGTAGGAGTAGTTTGTGAGGGACGTGTTTCATTTCTCGCGTTTTATTTATTTATTTATTTATTTAGTCCTGACAATAATCTCACAATCTTTCACTACACACAACACAAACACACTTTACAGTGAAATAATTGAAATAATATTCTCAATTTTATGACAATTGTATAAAAAGTTATATTTTGATATTTGGTTTATTATTTTTTTTTTTTATTTTGCCCCAAATCGCACCCTTTTGAACGCTAAAATGACAAATGGGACACACTAAGTCCGCAAGACCGAAAGTGCACATGAAGTGTTTCATTTGGGACAGGGCCTGTGTTGAGTTTTGTCCCAAATGATACACTGCCCACTTACGCTGTGTACAGTCGTGGCCAAAAGTTTTGAGAATTACATAAATATTGGAAATTGGAAAAGTTGCTGCTTAAGTTTTTATAATAGCAATTTGCATATACTCCAGAATGTTATGAAGAGTGATCAGATGAATTGCATAGTCCTTCTTTGCCATGAAAATTAACTTAATCCCAAAAAAACCTTTCCACTGCATTTCATTGCTGTCATTTAAGGACCTGCTGAGATCGTTTCAGTAATCGTCTTGTTAACTCAGGTGAGAATGTTGACGAGCACAAGGCTGGAGATCATATGTCAGGCTGATTGGGTTAGAATGGCAGACTTGACATGTTAAAAGGAGGGTGATGCTTGAAATCATTGTTCTCCCATTGTTAACCATGGTGACCTGCAAAGAAACGCGTGCAGCCATCATTGCGTTGCATAAAAATGGCTTCACAGGCAAGGATATTGTGGCTACTAAGATTGCACCTAAATCAACAATTTATAGGTTCATCAAGAACTTCAAGGAAAGAGGTTCAATTCTTGTAAAGAAGGCTTCAGGGCGTCCAAGAAAGTCCAGCAAGCACCAGGATCATCTCCTAGAGAGGATTCAGCTGTGGGATCAGAGTGCCACCAGTGCAGAGCTTGCTCAGGAATGGCAGCAGGCAGGTGTGAGCGCATCTGCACGCACAGTGAGGCGAAGACTTTTGGAAGATGGCCTGGTGTCAAGAAGGGCAGCAAAGAAGCCACTTCTCTCCAAAAAAAACATCAGGGACAGATTGATCTTCTGCAGAAAGTATAGTGAATGGACTGCTGAGGACTGGCCAAGTCATATTCTCCGATGAAGCCCCTTTCCGATTGTTTGGGGCATCTGGAAAAAGGCTTGTCCGGAGAAGAAAAGGTGAGCGCTACCATCAGTCCTGTGTCATGCCAACAGTAAAGCATCCTGACATCATTCATGTGTGGGGTTGCTTCTCATCCAAGGTAGTGGGCTCACTCACAATTCTGCCCAAAAACACAGCCATGAATAAAGAAAGGTACCAAAACACCCTCCAACAGCAACTTCTTCCAACAATCCAACAACAGTTTGGTGAAGAACAATGCATTTTCCAGCACAATGGAGCTCCGTGCCATAAGGCAAAAGTGATAACTAAGTGGCTCGGGGACCAGAATGTTGAAATTTTGGGTCCATGGTCTGGAAACTCCCCAGATCTTAATCCCATTGAGAACTTGTGGTCAATCCTCAAGAGGTGGGTGGACAAACAAAAACCCACTAATTCTGCCAAACTCCAAGAAGTTATTGTGAAAGAATGGGTTGCTATCAGTCAGGATTTGGCCCAGAAGTTGATTGAGAGCATGCCCAGTCGAATTGCAGAGGTCCTGAAAAAGAAGGGCCAACTGCAAATACTGACTCTTTGCATAAATGTCATGTAATTGTCGATAAAAGCCTTTGAAACGTATGAAGTGCTTGTAATTATATTCCAGTACATCACAGAAACAACTGAAACAAAGATCTAAAAGCAGTTTAGCAGCAAACTTTTTGAAAACTAATATTTATGTAATTCTCAAAACTTTTGGCCATGACTGTACTGTCATTTGGTGTATGAATTTTAGCCCATGCATGTTTTTTCAAATGGAACATTTTTTTAATTATATTATATTATATTATATTATATTATATTATATTATATTATATTATATTATATTATATTACAGGTGGTGGTCATATAATTAGAATATAATTAGTTGATTTATTTCACTAATTCCATTCAAATTCCAAAATGTGAAACTTGTATATTATATTCATTCATTAGACACAGACTGATATATTTCAAATATTTATTTCTTTTAATTTTGATTATAACTGACAACTAAGGAAAATCCCAAAATCAGTATCTCAGAAATTTAGAATATTGTGAAAAGGACACCTGGTGCCACACTCTAATCAGCTAATTAACTCAAAACACCTGCAAAGGCCTTTAAATGGTCTCTCAGTCTAGTTCTGTATGCTACACAATCATGGGGAAGACTGCTGACTTGACAGTTGTCCAAAAGACCACCATTGACACCTTGCACAAGGAGGGCAAGACACAAAAGGCCATTGCCAAAGAGGCTGGCTGTTCATAGAGCTCTGTGTCCAAGCACATTAATAGAGAGGCGAAGGGAAGGAAAAGATGTGGTAGAAAAAAAGTGTACAAGCAATAGGGATAACCACACCCTGGAGAGGATTGTGAAACAAAACCCATTCAAAAATGTGGGGGAGATCACAAAGAGTGGACTGCAGATGGAGTCAGTGCTTCAAGAACCACTACGCACAGACGTATGCAAGACATGTGTTTCAGGTGTCGCATTCCTTGTGTCAAGCTACTCTTGAACAACAGACAGCGTTAGAAGCATCTCGCCTGGGCTAAAGACAAAAAGGACTGGACTGCTGCTGAGTGGTCCAAAGTTATGTTCTCTGATGAAAGTAAATTTAGCATTTCCTTTGGAAATCAGGGTCCCAGAGTCTGGAGGAAGAGAGGAGAGGCACACAATCCTCGTTGCTTGAGGTCCAGTGTAAAGTTTCCACAGTCAGTGATGGTTTGGGGTGCCATGTCATCTGCTGGTGTTGGTCCACTGTGTTTTCTGAGGTCCAAGGTCAACGCAGCCGTATACCAGGAAGTTTTAGAGCATTTCATGCTTCCTGCTGCTGACCAACTTTATGGAGATGCAGATTTCATTTTCCAACAGGACTTGGCACCTGCACACAGTGCCAAAGTTACCAGTACCTGGTTTAAGGACCGTGGTATCCCTGTTCTTAATTGGCCAGCAAACTTGCCTGACCTTAACCCTATAGAAAATCTATGGGGTATTGTGAAGAGGAAGATGCGATTTGTCAGACCCAAGAATGCAGAAGAGCTGAAGGCCACTATCAGAGCAGCCTGGGCTCTCATATCACCTGAGCAGTGCCACAGACTGATCGACTCCATGTCCTATAGGACATCATTCATTTGAACAAAAGCCGGTAACAGCTGACATCAACTCAACAATAACAACTTTATGTAAATGAACGTTGACTAACTGTAGATGTGTGTGCAAACAGTGATCTGTCACCAGATTTGTGTTTTTTTAACAGCATGAAGTGCATTAACATTAGGCCTACATTACATGAAGGATTCCCAAACTGGGCTTAATTCATACTGGGGGAGTTTAATGCATTCATGAAAACCCCTCACCTTTGGCGAAATTCACCGTTTTGAAACCAAAATAGGTGACCTATGTGAATCATGTAGATTCGATGAGAATTGTTTTGTTTTTTTTTGGTGGGGGGGGGGGGGGGGGTATTCATATTCAGTGAACTGCGAACAGGTGAGCATGCCAGAAGGGAGCGCGAGTGCATGGAAAATTAATGCCAAAGGCCTTACATCACCAGTGCAGACCACCATCAGAAGCTGAAAGCATGCCTGGCCTCGGCGATTTACCTGATTTTGGTGAGTGATGTTTTCAACAATTGCAATATTTTCTGGTATATCTAAGTTACCAAGGTCCTCTGTTGACATAGATTTAGCAAACGTTAGCTACAGCTTGATGAATTGAGTCATTGAACACAGCAGGAGAGAACGCAACGTTAGCCAGCTAGCTAAAGCTCTGGTGGAAAATTATTAGCTAATGCTTTTTGAGGAGGTAGATTTGGAGGTGAGGGGACTGACAAGGCAGAAGGTAAAGTGGTCCACCGTTCTATCAATAAGCAGACCTGCCAACCTGTACGCAATTTGCATAGCAGATACGCATTATGACTTCAAAGTATGCTGGTACGATTTGTCACTCTAAACTACACAAAAACCTGGTGACGCCTCTCTGCACGCGCAGTCCTCAAATCAAGCAACAGCAAAAGAAGAAGAGTTCGACCAATCATAGCTCTAAGTTCTTCCCCCAAATAGCAAGTGGGGATGATTGACAGATGCGTAAAGCCTATCATTAAAAAGAGACTGAAAATCGACACCAATAAAGATTCCCGCTCGATCCCCCTTCCACTCCCACCGTTTGACTGAAGAACAGTAGGCTACAGTAATCATAATAATAATTTGTAATAATTTTTTACTCATGGCTGAAGTTAAGGTTCTCCAGCTCCCCCCAGGTTGGCAAAAAAAAAAAAAAAAGCATCTCAAAATGCAACAGATTGATGCTTTAAAATATGGAATATTTAAATTTTTCTTACGGGGGAGCATGCCCCAGGACCCCCCATCCTCACCCTTTTCACCCCTGACTTGTTTTCATGTCTGTTAATGAAAAGCTAATAATTCAATCATTAATATATATATATATATTTTTTTTTTTTAAATATCATGAATCAAAATAAAACATTTAGGCTTTTTTTTTTTTTTATCTGCATATAATGTGACCATTAACCAATGTCAGAGGAACATTGCTTTTATAAAGTAATCCATCTTTGAATTAAATAATTAGTGCATTGTTTTGTGATTAATATTTATCCTGGCTATTTTGTTGTTTTCGTGAATACCCTGAGAAGCTTTTTATTGGGTTGATGAAATCCTTTCATATTTGTGGTAATATGCTCAAGTCACACACAGATTTCAATACTCAGCACACGAATCATAACGATGGTAAGAATTCAATTTCATTAATTTTTATTAATTGTAGCAATAAGCATTTTATTTGGTCTTTTTGTTGTGCTACTACTGAAACAAGACAGCAAATAAAATTGGAAAATAAAAACAACAACTGTAAAACAAGGCAATTGCATAATTTACTCTGGGAGTCGGTAATTCTGAGCAGTACTGTTCATCAGATCACAGATTCAATTAAATTAAAAACTTAAATGACTTAAGTAAAATGAACTCAAAATAAGTAAAGAATACTTTTAACATATTAGTAGAGATTTAAATGACAATTAAAACATATGAGTTTGCACAATTTAAGTAAATTACTTTTAAAGTTAAGATTACTTAATTGAATTAGCGCAAGGAGTTTGCACAATTAAGTAAACTTAAATTACTTTTTACAGTGTGGGATTAAATGAATTAAGGCAAGACACTACAGGTGAGTAGGGTAAAAATTATATCACCATATTTCTTCAGATAATTAATAACAGTACACGGACACTTTTTTTTTCTAAACCGTTGTTTAAATATTCAGATATAACATTATCCAAGTATATAAACTCTAATTTACATATATTTTCAAATCAGAAAACTGAACACTGGTTTAAGCCAGGTTTAAAATGTAAAAATTCTTGTTTCATTTTGTTGACATTTTAAAGGTTTTTATAAGAGGGGATTTTGGATTTCTCTTCATCAATCAGAAATTGTCAACTGCAATAAATAAATGTGCAAATAAAACAAAAACCATTTCCACCATGTACTGGATCAAAGATGTACAGACAAACTCTCTCAAAAAAACAACAAAAAAAAACCACAACAACAAAGAAATAATCAAATTATTATTAGCAATAAATCTGGAAAGTATGGTTTGTATAAGTAATGCTGAAGTTGATAAAACTGGCTTAGTGCATATATAAAAAAAAAAACACCTTTAAAGATATGAAATCTCAAACAAATAATGTAATAAACTATTTAAAGTGTATTTTAGATGTTTTCATTCCATTAGTCTTAAAGAAGACAAGTTATGGAAGTAAAATGTTAAAATTGCCCAGTGCATGTAAAAACAATGGATTTGTCTGTAGTGTCTGGCCTAATGTAATTTACCACATATATATATATATATATATATATATATATATATATATATATATATATATATATATATATATATATATATATATATATATACACACATACATACATACATACATACATACATACATACACACACACACATATATATATATACACACACACACAAATATACATACATATATATTTGTGTGTATATATATATATACACACAAATATATATATATATATATATATATATATATATATATATATATATATATATATATATACATACATACACACACATAAATACATACGTACATATATATATATATATATATATATATATATATAAATAACCCCTCACTCCCAGGTCCTCACCGCCACACCTCGTACTCTCTCCGAGTGGGCCTCGAACCCGGGTCTCCGGCATGGGAGGCAGACGCACTAACAAGGAGGCTAAATGACTGCAGCCACTAGCGTCTGTCGCTAGTGCGTCTCTTGAGATCAGGGGAGTGAGGTTTTACCTGCACAGCACCTACTCGCTGGCCTCCGTTACATATACACACACATGTCTACAAATATTTACAAACAAAATACTCCCCAGACATAATATATATAAAAGTCTGGCGAGTAAATGAAAAATAAATTACTAGCCAATGGCCATTATATTGTCAATGCATTCATAGAGAGTTGCATGTCCACTTTATTTTTCAAAGTAGAAAAAGGGAATGTCATGACATGTTGGTGACTAGTGTAACACATTACAATATTTCACTGGGAAGAATCCTCCACAAATCCTCATCTCATGCAGAAAAGCCATGAGCGAGAAGTGAAATGATGAAATGTAAGATCACACGTGAGACTGGAACTTTCTCTTGTCCTGTATCATGCTCTCTCATTGGCTAGAAGGCACCACTGATGTCATTACAAGTTAAAACACATTTCACACTGCATGACACTGAATCACAGACAGGTCCAGGTTTTTATCCTGCTATAGGCTGCTAAATATTTCTTGTGCATCTGCGACACATCAGTGGTTCTCTTAAATCACATCTTTGATATTTCAGACTATGTGAACTTCACTCATGAAATCTGGCACCTATCTGCCACAGATTTCAGGTTTTGTCAGTGATCTCCACAAAACTGCACTGATGCGAGTGAAAATTGGGCATAAAATGTGCAGCAGTGTAGTGTCCACTGGATTCACACTCCCGGTCTCCCTCGCTGTCTGTGACACTATTCTACAAACACACAGAACACAAATATTACATGAAATCAAATCAAATCATACTGACTGGACAAATGCATCTCAGCTGAACATGCTTCATGAACAAAACTAAGAGAGAAAGAAAGGAGAAAACACCTGTAATGGACAGATGATGTGAAAGACTGAACATTTACCTTCAACATGTCACATGATTCCATTATCGGTCTCATTGCGTTGACCTCCGGAGGTATACACGGAGTCATACTCTGATCACGAGGCACGTCTTTCAACTCAATGCCCTGTAAGAAAACACGCATTCACAGAAGGTCAAATAGACGGGACTAATGATTCATTTACACAAAAACACTCAACAAACACAGAGTTTTTTTTCCTGATGTTTGCAGAATGCATGGTAGTTTCCTTTTCCTAAATATTGAACACTTCTTAAATGTTTCTCTTAATGAATCTTCAGTCTCCGTCTCACTGTTATCTTTTGGACTGCAGTTATAGAAAAGGTTTGCATGTCATAGGGAGTGAATTATTGTGATTAAAATATGACTTATGTTTGGGAGTATGAAGACAGTCTTGTGCTCAGAATAAAGTTGTACTTTGTTGTTTTATATTATTGCTATTTGGTTTATTTGGGAGATATGTGAAGGAAATTTTTTATTAAATTTTTTTTACATGGCCTCACTGGTTAAGTTTTGCCTTGATGTGAAAAAAATAAAGGAGAAGAAACAACAGATTCACAGTGAACATCTGTTACACGCGGACACTAAAGTGAAGTCAGAACATGTTAAATAAATAATTCACAAAAAAATATTATATAATAACAATATTTAAGGAAATACTGTTCTTCATTCGGAGTAAAACAGTACAAAAGCAGCAGTGTCTTAAAGAGTCAGTTATTGTTGGTGTTTCTGTGTACTGATTTCTGTTTCTCACAGATCTGAATCTGTGGTTATTTATTGATTTATTCAGGCAGACAGATTCAGTGTTCATAGCATCTCACCTGATCACGATTGTTCCGTGTGTCTGTTTGGAAAATAAAACAATTAAGCACAGATTACTTTGATTAATAACAACACAAAATATATATTTTCACATCTTTAAAATAATATTTTCACACATACATCCCATTCTGTATGTAGTACTCACATTTCCGATAGAGAAACACAGCTGCAGCTGCAGCAGTAATGATCAACAGAAGAACACCAATCCCTGCTCCAGCAGCTGGAGACAGACCTGAATCTGGAACAGCTAAAGACAGACAGTCATTATTAATAGAGAGAGAATGATTATCATCCAGTATTTAACAATATCTTTAACTTATATTCACATCTTTCTACTTTGTTCATCAGTTTTATGATATTTATCTGATAAAGGACACCCTCTGGTGTTTTTCTTATGAACAGCAGCTAAAGCAGCATCACAGCACTGTGAGCTCAGCTAGAAACAGCAGCATGTTTCAGTGACTCTCTGACTTACAGCTTCAAAACTCTCACTTCATGTGAAGATTATACAGACAATATACAAAACAGATTATAGTCACAGCTCACTTTCAAACAGGCCACAATAATATTACATACATTTATATTAACTAAATTATTTATTATACAATTAAAAATAACATTAACTTGACAATAGTTTTGGTCTATATTCTAAAGTAGGGCTGGGCGATATATCTAACGATATGATCATGCGCATCTAATCAGTAAAGCTGCTTCCGTGATCACCGCTAAAATCTCCATCACCTGCTTATAATTGGAGTGGCATTTAATAGACAGCAGAGGTGGGACTTTCAAGTCACAAGCAAGTCTTCAAGGCATATCCCAAGTCCTCAAAGGGTTAAAGTTAATGAGATAATTAAGTGACTAATTAAATGATGATTGTACATTAGTGATGAACATCTGCTGTTAACAATCAACATCACTGAAGTAAAGAGAAACACAAGAACTACAACTGAATTTAGCCACAGCCTTCAACTGAAAAAAAAAAAAACACTATGTCACCATAATTGTGGTCAGGGTTTGCTTTAGGTAGTCTCTTGACCCTTTTACTAATTCAAAGCAATTTGATTCAAAACAACTTCAACATTGTTTTTGCAACAAACATGTATGCATTGCTGAATCAAACCTTGTAGTGACAGATGATCTTATGCTTTTTCTGCTTTTATCTCATGTTGACTTGGACATCATGAGATAGTCTTCTTTGGATTGTTGACTGACATTCAGCTTTTACCAGAGTTGGGACTTTCAATTCACAAGCAAGTCTTCAAGTCATATCCCAAGTCCTCAAAGGGTTAAAGTTAATGAGATAATTAAGTGACTAATTCAATGATGATTGTGCATTAATGATGAACACCTGTTGTTCTTGAGAATTACAGAGGATCAGATGTTGATGTTTTATTGGTTAAAGTGATGCAACCATAATGGAGATCAGCGTGTGCTTTAGTGGGGCTCTTGACCCTTGACTGTCATGTTAGATCTCTTTATGTAGCATTGCATGAGGTGCTGTAAAGCAGAGAGAAGAAATTAATCTGTATGTGATAGGTGGTCAGATTACAATCAAGTTAACATTAGCTCTATTTAAGTTTAGCATAATCAACCCAGTAAAACTACACTATGGAAAAAAAATTAAAGTAAGTGAATTTTAAATCTACTAAGTGCATACAAAATTGGAAAAACTCTACTCTGTAGACACACACACACATCAAGAACCAGCATATGACTCTCAACAGTGGTGACAATCAACAAAATGTTGCATGCTGGGTAAAACCTTAGTAAAATCTCCCGTCATGCACTGCAGTATGAAAAATTGTCACCACTGTTGAGGATCGTGTGATAAGTGTGTTTGTCTAAAAACCTAAACTGATTGTCTCCTTTTGTGTCTTTCAACATTTAGATTTTTTTTTTTTTACTTCAGTTCAGTAATAGCTGAGTGTCAGTCTACTATCCAAAGATAAACACAATTTCATGATGTTCAGTCATCATGAGTTATAAGCAGAAAACACATAAGATCATCTGTTACTGCAAGGTTCGACTCAGCAATGCATACATGTTTGTTGCGAAAACAATATTGCAATTGTTTTGAATCAAATTGGTTTGAATTAGTAAAAGGGTCAAGACACTACTTAAAGCAAACCTTGACCACAATTATGGTGACATAGTGTTTGTTTTTTTTTCTTTTACTTTTTTTTTTCAGTTGAAGGCTGTGGCTAAATTCAGTTGTAGTTCTTGTGTTTCTCTTTACTTCAGTGATGTTGATTGTTGACAGCAGGTGTTCATCACTAATGCACAATCATTTAATTAGTCACTTAATTATCTCTTTAGCTTTAACCCTTTGAGGACTTGAATATGACTTGAAGACTTGCTTGTGACTTGAAAGTCCCACCTCTGATAGACAGAGCCGTAGATCGCTGACA
Source organism: Carassius auratus (assembly GCF_003368295.1). Taxonomy (NCBI): domain Eukaryota; kingdom Metazoa; phylum Chordata; class Actinopteri; order Cypriniformes; family Cyprinidae; genus Carassius; species Carassius auratus. The sequence continues at coordinate 312,851 of NW_020526051.1, forward strand.
AGCCACGCCATATCGCGTTCATTATCGAAGGCGATTCATCTGCGATAATGAACGCGATATGGCGTTGCTTGTCAGCGATCTACGGCTCTGTCTATTAAATGCCACTCCAATTATAAGCAGGTGATGGAGATTTTAGCGGTGATCACGGAAGCAGCTTTACTGATTAGATGCGCATGATCATATCGTTAGATATATCGCCCAGCCCTATTCTAAAGTTAGAGGGCAAAGGCACTGAATAACTCATTTATACTCACCAATGACCGTTAATACAGTTGATATTCTGCTAATACTGAAGCTGTTGCTCCTGATCTGTAGTTTATATTCTCCAGAGTCTGTGGTTCTGATGTTTGTGATGATCAGAGATCCAGTCTGATGATCCAGCTTCAGTCTGTCTCTGAATCTCTCTTTACACTCATCATCTGAACAGATCTTACTCTGATCTCCAGTCATTTCAGCGATGGGAATGTCATTAAAATACCACTTCATCACATCATTTGGGTTTTTATTACTCCAGGATCTAAAGTAACAGTTTCTCCCTCCTTCACTGACTTTCTCTTCATTTCATCTCGTTGAGCAGCAGAAACACCTGAAACACAAACCAACAGCTGCTGAAGGATATTTTTGGAGGAAAACAAACTCAACAAGATAACGGATTAATCATAATACAAGAAAAACTCGTACTCGTAAACAAGTACTTCACATACTCTTTCTAGACTTTGACTAAAATGCTACATTTCTCAAAACGTTGTGCTTACATTGAACACATCCTGGACAGCTAAAACACAATAATTAACAAAAATCAGATGCACATAAACAGATGATAAGAAAATGTGACCAGAGATGATTTCAGAGATTAGAAATGGAAATAATTCTGTTCTGTTTAATGATAAAAGAGGAGCTCTGAATGTCACTGTTATAATAAACATTTATAATCTGTTTCTAAATATTCATGAAATGACTCACCATGTACAGAAACACTGAAGATCTTGTGACCTTTGCTGCCGGTGTTGATGATATTTAGTTTATATTCTCCAGAGTCTGTGATTCTGGTGTTCGTGATGGTCAGAGATCCAGTCACATGATCCAGCTTCAGTCTGTCTCTGAATATCTCTTTACACTCATCCTCTGAACAGATTTCTCTCTTTTCTCCATTGATTATAGCGATTTGGATGCCATTAAAATACCATCTCATCGTTTCTTGTTGATTTGCTTCAATATTAGTGTGTAGAGTGACTGAATCTCCCTCCATCACAGACACTGACTCTTCACCTGCACCAACAACAGACACACCTGGAGGAGAACAAATGAACATTTAATTCAATCTGTGATAGTGGGACTAAATCACACAACACCTAAACACTGTCAACATGTTTCAGACATATTTCACTCACTGTCTGTAAAAGATTGTATATTTAAATATGTCCAGTCTGAATTCATTTACAAGTGCAGTAGACGATCAAAACTAGACTTCTCATGTCTCTCCTGCTTCTCGTATGAGGGGTGAGATTTTGATCAGGTGTGGGGGTGGGCTTTAGAGATGAGGACCAATCAGGTAACAGTATCCCCACAGCAGTTTCCTCCCATTGTTCAGTTCTTTTAGGCATACGGTATTTAATGATTTATAAACACTATTTAATAGATTATTCTTCTAATAAAACATTTGCAATAGGTTTGTAAAAGGTGTTTTATTTCCATGTTTAACCTAAGATTGTGTTGAATCTAAAGTTTTGACCAGCAGACGTCACAAAACAGTCAGAATAGCTACATTTCACCATATAAAAATGAGGTTGCTACAATTTTTACAGATGTTACTGATTTTGATAATGAACAATGTGCAATTCTAAGAGACAAAAAATTAATATTACTATTAATATTTTCAGGCAACACAAAGCGGTTTCTTGATTTGAAACAATATCGCTCATTAGAACACACAGAAACAAATAAATATATAATAAAGCTTGTAAGAGTGGTTTCCCGCAGGGGTTCTGGCTGCAAGATTGCCAAAGGACTAAAGAAATGTCATCAGCACGATGGTATAAAACTGTACTTTTCTAGTCTATCACCACCCACTACCACTTATACCAACGACGGAAATAAGCACAGTTAGAATAACTAAATATGTTGGAGAGCATTGCTATTAAGTGACTATATTGTATTGCAATATGTAGCACTTCAGTGTTAATACTGAATCAAGACTAGTTCGCACAAGTTATAACTGAAATGTTAGTAACAGTATTTTGTTGGTTACACTTGAAATGGTTACAAAATAGATGAATGATGGTAAAACATATAGTTAACTGTAACTAAAATTTTTGCTAGAAAAAAAAAGCAGGAAAAATACCATGCAAGTGTTTCAGAACCGGCAAAAGCTATGAAAAGAGTGACTGTTTATCTCACAGAGTAAGATGCAGCCTGTTGTCACCACTGGAACTACCAAAACACAATAAACTAATTTAACCTTTTCCAAGGCCCGTATTTACAAAATATAGACTTCTGGGAATCCATACTCTGGTCCCAAGAGACCAAGTCAATCATTTCGGATCCAAAAGCATTTAAAATGTTCTGGTGTTGCTAGAGGAGGAGTACAGTGAGAAGTGCCTGGTCCCCACAGTGAGGTTCAGTGGTAGTGAAGCTCTTCTATGGGGATCTACGAGTGCTGAAGGTGTGAGGGAGTTGCACTTTATCAATGCTGGCATGAATTCACACACATGTAGTATGTTGTATATAGCAGTATGTAGTATTACATTGGATAATAGTGATGATGATAGATGCCCCCTTTTTTACATTTGAGCCCCTGCACCTGAGAAAGTCTGCACATCTCTGTACACATTGGATTGATTTTAATAACTTCAATGCACTTGAATTGTGCACCAAGCAATAGAAAAATACAAGTATTGGATCGGGATTCGGTATCGGCGTAACTTACTCGATTAACTCGATTACAAAAATTCTTCAAGGCAAAAACTCTGCCTCGAAGCCTCGTTAAATTCCTATGACGCGCAGGGATCTGATTCACACAGACTGTTGTTCAATGTTCAGGAAGCACACCATAGCGCGTGATACATTTTGAATTTAGTTGGCACGATGGTGGAGAGTAAAGATGTCCATAAACAGCAGAGAATGTCTAAAGTTTGGGATCATTACATTCTTAAAAAAGAAGAGAACAAGGTGCAATGTGTTTACTGCAAAGTAGACCTGGCATTCCACAGCAGTACGACTTCAAAGATTCAGCATCTGAACCGAAAACATCCACTCCATGCTGTTTCACCAAGCGTTGCTGAAACAAGGTAACGTAGCCTAAGCCTACACATTGATGTTCAATGATTTTAATCCTATACTGTATTGTTAACGATGTCATGATGCGGTTTGACTAGATATGATGTTTAGCTTTGATGTTTTTAAATAGTAAACGTATTCACGGTTTGTCACAAGTTTCGGAAAGTTTTTTTCGAGTATGGGTCTGTGTGACGTAAAATGGATCGGAATTTCCTTATAAGGGCACGTCTGCCGGAAGAGCGCGCACTCCTGTAGAGCAGAGCACTGAGAGCACAACAGGCATTCACTGATCAGAGCGAGAGCGTCGTGAAATGTCACAAAAGAAGTGTGTTTTTGGTTGCCAGGGCAAGACAACCCTGCACAGATTACCAAAAGAGAAACAGCATTAAGGGACCAGTGGATAGAGTTTATTTTTACAGAGCATCAACGGAGTTGTGCAAGTGTTTGTGTTTGTTCCCTGCATTTCGAAGATGCTTGTTTTACAAACAAGGCCCAGTTTGACGATGGATTTGCTTATCGTTTATTTCTTAAGGATGATGCAGTCCCAACGAAAAAGGGTCACGATCGTGTGTTGGAACCGCAGGCGGTGAATAAAACTGCTTCAAATATCTCTGCCTCCTTGTTATTGCGTCCCCTCCCATGCCGGAGACCCGGGTTCGAGCCCCGCTCGGAGCGAGTCGTTCCTGCTGCTGCTGCTCTCGTTCAGTTTCAGCCTTCACAGCTGTACAGCTTCCAAACGCTCTCAACTCAAAAGCCTACTGGCGCTCGTGATTCTTTAGCTCCGCCCACACGTCACGCCTCCAACTGGTCGTGTTTTTCCGGGAAAAATCGGTACAGACTATCTTTCTCTTATGAATATAATAAAACTAAAGACTTTTTGGAGTTATGAAGGATGCAGTACTACTCTATAGGTACTCAAGATTAACAGGATATTGAGTGAAAACGAGCATTTCACCCCCCCCCCCTTTAAGTAACAAAGTACAAATACTTTGTTATCTTAAGTAGAAATTTGGGGTATCTATACTTTACTGGAGTAATTATTTTTAAGCCGACTTTTTACTTCTACTCCCTAAATTTTCACACAATTATCTGTACTTTCTACTCCTTACATTTTAAAAATAGGTTTGTTACTGCTATTTCGACTTGTTTTCATTCCGTCTAGTCATCATTAAAAAAAAAAAAAAAAATCGCGCCATCCGGATGAAGTGAATTTGATTGTGGTTGGATGAGAAGTATAAACATATACCATTCCGACACCCTATTGGTTTGTACGCTATCCATCGCACCTGCACATGGCACAAATCACGTCACACTCCAGCAAGGACATAGCCAGTGTTGGGTTCGTTTATCAAAAAATATATTTCTTAAAAGTTATTATTTCTCACTACTGGCTCATTTATCAAATGGGTGCTTTCTCTTCTTCCTCCGAAAATTAAGCTACTGTAGGTTGTTACAGCAACACTAGACATAGCAGACGTATGTAGCGAATACAGGAAGCTATTAATCAAGAAGGTATTAGGATTATGAGTTATTTTTTATTTTATTTTATTTATTTATTTTTGATTAATCACTTGGATTAATCATTCATTTTGACAGCACTAATGTTTATTGTATATAGACAACCATACAAGGGTAATTGTTACTAAGCCTGCCCTGGGTACACCAATGTTCTTGTCCATTGCCCTCGTAGATTCCTGCAGCTAAGCTTGGATCTACATTTACATTCCATTAAAGGTTACTGATGACATGCCTATGAAGTTTGACTTCTTGCACCATTACAATACTTATAGGCAACTAGTCATCATATCTCTAGTATTTGCATTGTACTAAAGTGTGTTCATTTTCAATGGGCATATATGCGGCTGAAACATGTAGCCTAGTGCATCCCAAATTTTTCAACATGAACATTTTAATATAACATTATAGTCATTATGGCCTATGGCCTTTAGAAAAAATGTTTTTTTGAGGAGATGGGGTGGTGCACAATAGGCCCCTGTGGCTAAGCTTTTGTTCTTAATGGCATTTTTTTTGCTAACATTACTTTACTTTTATACTTTAAGTAGTTTTGAAACCAGTAATTTTAAACTTTTACTTTAGTAAAAAGCTTGAGTTGATACTCGTCTCTCTCATGCGCAAGTCAGACTAATCGCGGCAATACATCTCATATGCTTAAACTTTTATGTACCCACGCAACAATAATTTCAGCATGTATTCACTGTATACACCGGGACGTGATGTTGTGACGCGATTTTTGAACGGATGCTTCACCTAAAATGGACCGCAATGCAAGTGATGCAAGCCAAATGCAGCGTTCTATTGAAAATCAATGTATGTATTTCTGCCGTACCAAACTGCAATGAAGCAACTGGTCTGACTGGGGTGTCACGCTTCCTCACGCACTGCACGCGTACACACACACAAACACAAATACACACCTCTGTTGTTTGTTTTTTTTAGAAATAAAAGCCAAATGCATGATCATTTTACAGCCACATTAGTTTCGTTATGCATTATTTGTTTTGGTTGTTTAAAAACACACACAAAAAAATTATCGATCGATTAAGTGCTAGATTAATCGATTACAAAAAGAATCGATAGCTACAGCCCTAGATAATATGCACAAAAAACCTGAAGTCAAAATGCCTTGTGGTGAGTATCATCATAAACAGTCTTATACAGCAGGGTTAAATAATAATAATTTATATATATATATATATATATATATATATATATATATATATTTTTTTTTTTTTTTTTTTTTTTTTTTTATGAATGCAAACATTTACATTTAGTCTTTCCACCAGGAGGGAACTGTTCATTTAAAAGTCTGTGAAAATGATTTTGTGCATGATCCATCCATTAAAGTTGTCTGGTTTCATTAATGTTTAAGAACAATAAATGAATATATAATAATAATAATAATAATAATAATAAAAATCACTCTGCTCAAATATTCTGTGAACTTAATATCTTCAGCCTCAATAAGGATAAGCTAATCTAGACATCATAGTATCTCATACCTAATTTATTTGTATCTTTTTTCTACTTTATTAATTTGTATTATTGCTTGTAATTAGGTCTTATTGTTTTACTAACTGTTTACATGTCTTTAAAAAAACTGTTTTTGTTTTTTTGTTTTTTGTTTTTTTTGTGGCAAGGCCGGTAGTAAGCAGTAAAAATCTGCCTAAAAAACTTTGTTATATTAAATATTAAATAAACAAAAAATATATATATCTGTTACGGGAAAATAAAGCAATGTTAAAACTCCCATCAGGAACGTCGCTTGGCAAAGCCCCGCCTCAGACCTGCCATTTAGAAAGTTAAGCGGTCCATTTCACAAAATCGTGCTAACAAACATAAACATGTTAACAGAAGAGATGCAGGAACAGAAAACAGACTTTAAATTAAACGCTGACATGCATTGTTAAAAAAAGCGAACATAATGCTCACAATTATTTAAAAAAAATAAAAAACTAAGATTCATCAAAAAGCTCTCTTTGTTTAATAAGTGTGACTCATAGCTGCCTGCTCCGTTCCTCTTTCGGAAAAGTGTCTAAAACTATAACAACATGTCATCTTCACTCCTCAGCTACATAAAACAGCATCAATAATACATCAATTTCTGTCGAGTATAAAGTGATTCAATGGAAATACAAAATGATATATTTTAAATACATGTCTTACCAAGCACGAGCAAAACATTCACCAACGCCCACAAAACGCCAGGATTCATTTTCACCGGTTTTCGGCTTTACACAAAAAAAAATAATAATAATGGAAATAAATGGAAATAAAAGCTCCGTATTTATTAACACAGCGTAATGGGAACCCCATATCACCCCCTACAGAATAGTAAGTAGACTTAAGTAAACCGAAAGTAACTAAAGCCTGTGTTCATCCATCTTGAATAAGCTTCTGCTGCGTCTTCTTCTTCTTCTTCTTCTTGGTTTTTAACGGCGGATGGCACCAGCGCATATAAGTGCATTACCGCCTCCTTCTGCTCCGGAGTGTGGAACAGCGTTCTAAATTCTATATAAGAACCTCGTCTCTCTTATAAAATCAAAGAATACTTTACTATTTATTTCACTTGCCCATTTTATTAAAACCTTAAAATTATTTTTCTTATTTCTACTATCCATTTTCCTCTTTCTCGTTCATACTTACTACATTCAAGAAACACATAACGCATTTGGATCTTTCCCTATTATTTTAAGAGTGCTGTTTAAATTTGAGTGCCCTAGCAATATTCTGATAGAGATAACCTCTTCTTTCCTCGACTTACCTACACACCTTATATTATGACTTACTTTGTTTATTAAACTGTAAAGGGATCTACCCTTTTCCCTGTTGTTCCACTTAACTTGCCATTCTTTATTCACTTTAGGCTACGTCATATTAAAACCTTCATCTCTGATTTACTCAATGAACTTGTATCTCTGTCGGTTCTCTCTGTAGAGCTTGCTTTGCTAATTTATCCACTTCTTCATTTCCCCTTATTCCTGTGTGTGCTGGACCCATATAAAACTGATTGATGTATCATTTTGAACAATTCTTGAATGTATTTGGAGGTTACTAAAAATAATATCTTGGTGACATGATTTAAAAGATTTCAAACTCTTTAAGACTGAAACTGAGTCAGAACAAATTAAAACATTCTCAGGTTTGTGTTCCTCAACCCACTGCAATGCCAAGAGCATTCCCATTATTTCTACAGTATAAACTGCCAAATGATTTGAAGTTCACTTGACTCCACTGATCCGCTGTTCATCACTGTCTTGAACTAAAAAATCAGCCCCAGTTTTTTGACGTCTGGATCTTTTGAGCCGTCTGTATAGACTTGTATATGCCAGGGGTATTGGACTCTGGTGTATATTGAAAATGCAGATGACAAGTCAGCTTCTCTTTCTGTTTTTTTAACCTCCAACAAATGCAAATCTACTTGAGGTGTTATATTAACCCATGGTTCATATTCTTGAATAACAACTGTTGGGCTCATCTTGATGTTATTTACTTGCATTTCTTCTGCAGATATTACTACTCCACCCAAAACTTGTCATACATCTTTCATTTTGTTCCCAACAGTTCTGTAAAACCATTTTTGTGGGATGTTCATCTTTATTCCCCTGGAGGTTAGCCCAATAATTGACCATTAATTGTTTCCTTCTAATTTCTAGTGGCATCTCTCCTACTAATACTTGTAAAGCTGGAATGGGTGTAGTCTTTACTGCTCCACAACACTGCCTCTACGCTTGAGCTTGAATTTTACAAAGTTTTTCCAACATGTTTATGAGGCAGAACCATATACCACACAAAACCATAATCAAACACAGACCATATCAGTGCTACATGGATCGTTTTTAATGAAGAAAAACTTGCCCCCCATTCCACTTACACATCTAAAGATGTTTAACACCTTCTGGCATTTCTTTTTTCCACTATTTTATTTATATGTTCAGCCCAAGGAAGTTTTGCATCAAAATAAATACCTAAAAACTTAAATACCTTCACCCTTTCTAATGATTTATCATACATCTTCAAACTTGCTTCGGGAATAACCCTCTTCCTAGGGAAAATTACTGTTTTACTTTTCTCCACTGAGAATTTAAATCCCCATTCATACGCCCAATCTTCTACTTTCCAAATTGCCTCTTGTGTCCTCCTACACTCTAAAAACTGCTGGGTTGTTTCAACCCAACTTTGGGTCAAATTTGGACTAACCCAATTTTTGGGTTAAAAATTGAATGTAAAAATTTAACCCAACGGGTGGGTTAGTCCATATTTTGAAACAACCCAACATTTTTTAGAGTGTATTAATATATAAAATATTCCTTCCCTTTTTCCAGAGAGCCCCGTCATCTGCAAACAGAGACCTACCTATATCTGGTTCTACTTGATTAAATACATCATTTATCATTATGGAAAACAATAGTGGACTTATTACACTCCCTTATGGAGTTCCATTTTCTATCTGGAATATATTTGACACTTCATTGCCTATTCGTACCTGGATGCTTCTGTTAATTTTTAATTTAATCAAAAGTCCCTCTCTTCATATCATATCTTAAGCCTTCTCGACATCCAAAAATACTGCTATTACTGACTCTTTATTTATCTGCACTTTGCTAATTTCATTTTCTAAACATACAATAGGATCCATTTTTCCTCTTCCTTTTCTAAAATCACTTTGATATTAATCCTTTTCCCCCCAAATAATAATATGTCATCCCTTCCGTTATCATCCTTTTCATTATTTTACAGACATTCAACATAAGAGCTGTCTATAATTAGAGGGTTTTGAACGATCTTTTCCTGGCTTTCTTATAGGTACTACAACTGCTCCTTTCCAAACTTTCGGAAGTCTTCCTTCCTCCCATACTCTATCATATAATTCTAAAATATTTCTAATTCTGCTTCTTCTTCATTGACGTTTTATGGCGGTGGGCAAATTGGCAGCTTTAGGTGCATTTACCGCCACCTACTAGGATGGAGTGTAGAGCATTGACGTTAATGGAAACCTAACATAAAAAAAATAAATAAATAAAAAAACCTTAGAACAAAGCTTGATTTGCTTCGCTAAAAGCACATGACCTGTGATATCAATATTCGTTCTCCTGAAAATTACGTGACTGTTTGCAGGGTAGTGATAAAAATCATATCAATTATTGTTGGATATATAAAAGTAATTGAGTAAATACATTTTGGATGGAAACAGTGGGTCAAGGATTGTGGTCTGTAGAATGAGGTCTGTCCAAACAGACCATTAAATGGAGTATCAGTACGGAATCTGAACCTACTGTTAAACTGAGATTATTGGAGGCCCGGGACAAAGCAGGAGGAGGATATAGTCATAGTTATGAAACCAATGTTTTTTATGAGATAATGTTTTACTCTTTTATGTAGATTAGATGGATCTAAATATCCAGTTGATCAAAACGTTGGTGTAGGAGTGTACATTTACAAAATCAGTACAGAAAAAAAGAACAGTTTTATGGAAGGCACAGAAAGGAAGAAAGTAATGATTTTTAAGGGTGAAACAAATTCAACACTTGCATTAATGGGGAAGCATGAAAATGGTGTGTGTGATGAATGTGATGTGTTAGACACAGTGTGTGCTTTTTAAACGTAGTAAATACGAAGATCACAGTAGTCTTTTTTATCAATATAAAGAATAGACCAGCAAGTGCCAAGGACCTTCTGGGAAAGGGTTTGAGAGATGATCAGATATACAGTATCTAACTGTTTTAAGATTTCTAGAGTTTACAGGATTAGACCAAAGGATTCAGGCCTAGAGTCTGTGGATCATGATGCTTCTGCCCAGCTTCCAGTTTGAGGAGTCCAGTGTTAAAGCTGGAGGAGATGAACACACAGCTCCAGCTGAACTGGGGTGAATGGGGCATTATTATATATAATAATAATAATAAGAAATAAATCAGCAAATCAATTTATGATCAAATGAACTTCATCTATGAAATAACAGAAGGACTGAGGCAGAGTTAAAATAGTCAGATCACAGACTGAATTTATAAATGTATTTTTTATTTATTTTAGTGCCGGTACACAGACACAGATAAATGACTTTGACATTGACTGTTATTTATATACAGCAAAATATAACAGATAATTATTTGTAAAACCAGATGTGAAGCCACAAGAGCTCGCCATGATTTTGCCAAGTAAGACATGTTCCTGGATCGACATCTTTTGATGACCCTGGATCAGCATTGTAGTCCAAAAATATAGACTTAACCCAATCCCTACCCCTAAACCTAACCCTACCCATAATTTATTCCTAAAATCAGTGGGAAATGAAAGCTGATTAACCAGAGTGTATAAGCACCTAACCCCGATCATAAGCCTAAAACAGATATTTCCTGAAAAGTTATATCTCTATTCTGATTGGTTGATTGGAATGTTGTTCCAGGATCAACAAGGATGTTGATCCAGGAACATGTTGTACTTGGTGAAATCACGCACACCAGCAGCTGTAACAGCACTTCGGAAGGTGCTATGCATTTTATGATCACTAGATGGCCACAACTTACTGTATACTGTGTTGAAAAGCTTTGAGTAATGAATCCTTTTCTGATAGACTTGAGAGAGGAAAGTCTCTTCACAAAGCTTAATTTAACAATCATTACCACAACCTGTTGGTTCATGACAGTCATCAGCAGATGTCCTGTTTTACAACTATGAGCTAATCAATGGCGCGGGAAGGGGGCTGCTGCGGGGGCTGCAGCCCCCCCCCCCCCCCCCCCTACTTAAAAACGTGAAAAAAATAAAAATATATTCATCAGCAACACACCTGAACGCAAGGCCAAGCTTGGTGCACTTTAAATTGAGGTAAGAAATGGTTTTAAATCCCTTATACTGCCGCCGAGCATTTTAGCATTATTTATTTCTGTATGCTGTTGCCTATTCACCGTAGTCCTGTGGCTGAAGAGGCCTAGGCTAGCATAAGGCAGCACATCACTAAATAATAGTGAATAATTATTTAGTGCATATATATATATGACATATATACTTAATTGTTTTTTTCGTTTTTTTTTTTTTCAGTAATGACCATCCCCGTTCTCAGTGGCGTTTTCTCCCTGAAGCCAAGGGAAGCCATCTCTTCCGACAATCACTATTATTGTAAATAAAAAAAATATTTGACTTGTGACATGGCCTCTCATTTCTATGGAGAAAATGAAATAAATGTAGAGTTTGTCATGCTTTGTTCCGATCAGAATAATGGGCGTTTACTAGCCGCTCTCAAGCGCACGACCGCATGCATAATTTTGCCACAAAAAAAAAAAAACCGGCTAAAGAAATGATTATGAATTTGTCAAAAATAGCAAGGAGACATTTAATTGTTTATTAATAAAATGGTGTTTCCTGTGTCACTGCAAAAACGATGCGGACTCGCCCTGAACGCCAGAGAGAAATGCACATTTCATATGGATTAGGCCTACATATTCAGAGAGTAGCCTATTTCTTTTCGTTTTGAATATTTTCATTTAAAAGTAGACATTTTTAAGCTTTCTATAATAGATAGCCTATATTTCTCAAAACTGTCTGTGAGGCACAAGCTGAGTTTCTGCGCCCTCCAGTTCACGTGCAATACAAGTGATGTGCCGGCACCTTATTACGTCTGCTAATATATTTGCTTGTTTATTAAATACAGGCAATGGGTTGATAAAATATTGATCAAAATTAAGATACAATTTATACAAAACGAAAATCTTTTAAACAGAGTCTTTCTACAAAACAAAACTCAATAAAGTGGTCAAAATCATGTCTTACCCACTCCATGTCTCATAGGCTATTGCGCATGATGTATCATATCTTTCTCATGCTGCATGCTCACTTTCATAATAAACATTGATTAAATAAAAAAATTACATTAGCCTATAATATTTAAAAAAATATGAAACCAAATATGTTTTCTTTAATGGCTACAACACATAGCCTAAACAGTACAGAGATTTCTTTAAATTATTTTTGTTTATTTATTTTTATTAAACATCAAAGTACAAGTACATCAAGTACAATTTTTGTGTATAAAACAGTAACAATCACGCCAGGGGAGAAGACTAGTAGAGAAATTTCATGTCGTCAGTCACAACATAATGACGTCACATATTTTCCAACCCAGCCCTCAGCCCCCCCCCTGTGGTAAACACAGTCTTCTATATGAAATGGGCAAACAGAATTCTTGAAGATACACAGGCCGGCGCTCTGGCAGCGTGTAGAGATAAGCGTTAGCTGGATAAACACATGCGGCTGGCACGGAAACTGTCCAGAGTACTCGTCAGCACCAGCAGGACTGGACAGAGAGCAGAGCAATAGGTTAACCCAGAGCACCGTTAGATCTGACCTGTGACTGGAGCACGAAAGGCAGGATAGGGTCCGACACGACAGGACAAGACAAGACAGGACAGGACAGGACTGGTACAAGATGATCGCAAAGCATCAGCATCTACAGCAAACGAAATAATCCAGCAAAGAACACAAAAAATGGGGAGTTAGAAATAGCCAGGGTGATTGGGGAGAAGCGAGAACAGGTGTGAATCTATTAGCGAGACAGAGGAGCGATAATGAGGAACAGCTGAGGAAGAGTGTGAGTGTAGCGAAGAAAAAACAGCAAAGGGGGGGAGAGAAGGACAACCGAAAACATGACAATTACAATGATTGCTGTCTACTACATCATAATGTAGCGTGGTGTTTCATAGTTATTAGGAGCTATACTGAAAGAGATAAGAGAAAAGAAAAAGAAGAAGATAAAAGAAGATATTTTGAAGATTGCTGGTAATCAAACAGTTGGTGGCTGCCATTTCATAGTTGGAAAAAAAATACTATGGAAGTCAATGGGAGCCACTAACTGTCTGATTACCAGCAATCTTCAAAATATCTTCTTTTATGTTCAACATAAGTAAGCAACTCATACAGGTTTGAAACGACGAGGTTTCACATTTAAAGTGAAAATGTAATTAAATAAAATGTATAATTGAGACATTATCCAGTTATTCCAATTTTAAACGGTTTGATCTTTGACCTCTGACTCTGATTTGTCTGTTTTTGATGGATTCAGTGTTTTCTCTGACAGTCAAGCTGTAGAGAAGATCAAGAGGTTCAAAGCAGAACATGAAGAAGCTCTTTATGAACTTTGCCTACACACATTAGGGCTGGGCGATATATCTAACGATATGATCATGCGCATCTAATCAGTAAAGCTGCTTCTGTGATCACCGCTAAAATCACCATCACATAATTGGAGTGGCCTTTAATAGACAGCAGAGGTGGGACTTTCAAGTCACAAGCAAGTCTTCAAGTCATATCCAAGTCCTCAAAGGGTTAAAGTTAATGAGATAATTAAGTGACTAATTAAATGATGATTGTACATTAGTGATGAACTTCTGCTGTTAACAATCAACATCACTGAAGTAAAGCGAAACACAAGAACTACAACTGAATTTAGCCACTGCACATGACTCCATCATGAACAGCACTGTGGCTGCAGTGGAGTCATTCAGATTCCTGGGCACCACCATCTCTCAGGACCTGAAGTGGGACAATCACATTGACTCCATTGTGAAAAAGGCCCAACAAAGGTTGTACTTCCTTCGCCAGCTGAGGAAGTTTAACCTGCCACAGGAGCTGCTGAAACAGTTCTACTCAGCCGTCATTGAGTCTGTACTGTGCACTTCAATAACTGTCTGGTTTGGTTCAGTTAATAAAATCAGACACCAGAAGACTACAGAGAACATTTCAGACTGCTGAAAGGATTATTGGTACTCCCCTGCCCACCCTTTAACAACTGTATACATCCAGAGTGAGAAAATCTGGATCCCTCACATCCAAGTTACCACATCTTTGAACTTTTGCCATCTGGCCAGAGCTTCAGAGCCACAAATACCAGGACAGTCAGGCACAAGAACAGTTTCTTCCCCCAGGCAATCTACCTCATGAACAGTTAAATGTTCCCCACTTATGCAATAAAATGTGCAATATCCTTATATTTGATTGTTACCCCTCCATCCTAGTACATCCCTGCATCTTACTCAATCCTATTCCATTATCATTTATATCACAATTGTTTATACACTTATGTATTTGCAAGGTTTTTTTTTTTTTCGACTGTGTGTTGTTGTCTCTGTGTACTGGAAGCTTATGTCACTAAAATAAATTCCATGTATGTGCAAGCATACTTGGCAATAAAGCTATTTCTGATTCTGATTATGATTGTGCTGCGATGCGATAGCTGCTCCTGTGTGTGTTTTGGTCTGTAACCCTAACTGTAACAATGCCATTTTTACTCATTTGCTACATAAAATTAGCATCAGTTAATAAATAATAAACAATACATCGAATTCTGTCGAGTATAAAGTAATTAGAGCTGAAATGCAAAGTGATACAATGGAAAAGAAAGCATAACAACAATAAAGGATATCTTACCAAGCACGGTAAGAGCATTCACTAACTTCCACAAAACTGCATTATTCTTTTTACTGCCATCAGGGCCAGGAGGGCCTTATCTGCTTGCCCTATACAAAATAAAATTGTTTAAAAAATGTTTTTATTATAATTGTTTTTTAGGTATCATTTTCATTTGTGTAATGTCCACAAAATGGCCTATGATTGTTAAGGTTGAACTGGAATGTCTGCAGCCAGCATATAGACTGTATAAAAACAGGGCCAGCACTACAGATAGTGCTTCTCTTTCGTTCAAAGACGTCAAATCTGATTTGCAACGAGCATTAGTGACAGAATCATCAGCCTATCAAATTTTGACGTTCCATGACAGCACGCCCTCTGGGTCCAGCGATGTGCCCAGTGCTTCCCCCATACAGGGTTGCAAGGTTTTCTCGACCAAACCCACCCAATCGCGTTTCGAGTTGTCCACCATTAAAAATCGCATTCCAGGAGTTAAATGCATGTTTTTGGCGGGGTTCTCCTGGTAAAATTCACATTCCAGGGGCTAAATATCACGTCACCAAGGTCGCTTCAACTAGCAGACATGAAAAACAACCTGCGGCAACATCGTTAAAGTAACGTTAGGCCAATTTTGCAACACTGCAATTTTATTATAAAAATTGTAATGTTATAAGAACACAATGTCTACACTGCTGCTTTATTTCTTGATGACAATTTGTCTAGGTCACTCACTAAAAGTGGCCAAAAAATGAGAAAAAAAGTGTAATGTTGCCTCGAACGGGCGACTCAATCTGCGTCCCAAATTACACACTATACACTTTGTACTTATGCACTTTGTACTCAACCATGTAGTGCATGAATTATATAAGGAAATTTTGTCATTCATAAATGGAGTCTGATAGCTCCCCCTTCACTACCTAATAGAGTGGTGGAACTGTGATGTCACTTTGGGGGAAGTCATGGCCTAGTGGTTAGAGAGTTTGACTCCTAACCCTAAGGTTGTGGGTTTGAGTCTTGGGCTGGCAATACCACAACTGAGGTGCCATTGAGCAAGGCACTGAGCCCCCAACTGCTCCCCGGATTTTGATTAAATGCCTAAAATAAGGTCTGTGGTTGATAAACTGATCTAGATTAAAAACACACCTCTTTGGTCAAGCATTCAAATAATGCATCTCATAATTTTGGACTGCAGTTATATCTGATCAAATGCGCATTATTATTCTTTAGCTTGGGTTAAACTTATTAATTTTACTTGGCTGGAACAGCAGCTACGCTAGTTATGTCTCTATTTGTTTCTCTGTTTTGCCACGGGATTTACACAAGCTCAAGTCTGGATCCAGAACACGTGAGAAGAGATGATGCCAACCCCTCAGAGGACCTCAGATGATGATAACCCAGAGACAACACACAGAACTACCACATTTTGCTGTAAGTTTGATTGCAAAATTGCTGTTAATAGTGTTAGTCGTTTGAAAAAAAAGTTGCTTTGCAATGATTTGTATCATAAAAAGCGCTATACAAATAAACTTGAATTGAATTGAATTGAATTGTATTCAACTTGCCTAGTTAATAAAAATACAATAATTCAGTGTTTTTTTTCATACATGATGTAGCGGTGTCTGACTAGGGGCGAGACATGGGCTGATGACGTCATCATTTCAAAAAATGTACGGATTCGTTGTTCACCCAAAAACGCAAGGGCGGCATTTTCAGATTTATCCACTCTGGGGACTGTACTGTACCCAGAACACTGTACCCAGAGCTACTTCTCTCTGTTAATGTCTATGACCAATCATGCAGGTACTGGGCTACTTCACAGTGGTTCCTACCAGAACCAGTCTAAAATAGTCTGAATATATAAATGTATTATAGGTGTACCTTAGTGATTCATGATTAGCCAAAAACACAGTTTGGAAAATGGATTTATGATGCACTCGCTTATTATATACATTTTGAACACAAAAAAGTTACAGACTGCAGATTAAAATAATTGATTATTCCCACACTGAACTGTAAAAAAACAAACAAATAATGGCATATTTTCTTGTTAATCACATCTAAACTAGGTTGAAACATTTGAATTTACTGAAACCTGTGTTTTTAGGGCTGTATAGCAGTGTTGATTTTCTATGTTCCTCCAAATGACAAATGAACGGGAAATACATAAATCATAATTTTTATATCTTATTTAATGTAATAGTAACCCACTGGCACACTTCCTGTGCCCTTGACTTGTGCATGTGACCATGAACTCCATGACCGCTGTAAATCTGGAGGTGCTCACAAGCGAACCCTAGTTACTCTGTCCTGACCTTAACCTAGTCAGTTGTAGCCTTGGCTTTAAGGATTAACAGTGATCTTAATTTTGAAAATGAGGCAGTTGTTTGGTTTGTCCTATTTGTGAATTGTTTAGAGTTATGAGATGATCATCAGCCAATCAGTTTATCAATTTTTCATCATGATGGGTATAAATCATATGTGAAATCTGACTAGTTTGTTTTTTTTGGTGGATTCAGTTATTTATTTGACTATTTGCTGTTCTGTGTGAGAAGAACAACACAGTGATCATTGAGTGGAGCTCACAGTGGCAAAACAGGAAGAAACTCTACACCTACAAACGAAACTCACATCAAACAAATGGCTATTTGCGGAGGCTTTTGTCCACCAAACCATGTTTCTGATGAAAACCAACCGCAGAGGGTTTCAGTTTGACTCAGAAATGAGCTGCTAATGTCACACCTCAATGAATCTAGCAATAATGCATGATGGCAGACTGTTTCTGCCATTTGCAAGAACCAATTGATTGTAAAAACATTTCAAAATCCTTCAGCTTTAACCATGAAATGTATGATAACTAATCCAATACATACATTCATACATATGTAAGAGTCAGAATGTCATGGAAAAGTTCATTTATTTCAGTAATTCAACTCAAATTGTGAAACTCATGTATTAAATACCTTCAATGCACACAGACTGTAGTAGTTTAAGTCTTTGTTTCTTTTTTGATGATTTTGGCTCACATTTAACAAAAACCCACCAATTCACTCAACAAATAAGAATACTCCATAAGACCAATAAAAAAAAATAAAAAAACTGCTCTGGGAGTGTGTTCACTGCTGTGTGTGTGAGAGTTCACTGCTGTGTGTGTGTGTGTGCACTTTGGATGGGTTAAATGCAGAGCACGAATTCTGAGTATGGGTCACCATACTTGGCTGTATGTCACTTCACTTTGTAGGCAAAGCCCAGAAACGAGTTGTTGGCCTTCTGGAAAGTATGTTCATTACTTTACATGGACTCAATACTTGGAAGGGGCTCCTTTTGCTTTAATTACTGCCTCAATTCAGCGTGGCATGGAGGTGATCAGTCTGTGGCACTGCTGAGGTGGTATGGTTTTTTAGATGCACCAATCTGCATTTTTTAGTCTCTTGTTTCTCATTTTCTTCTTGACAATAGCCCATAGATTCTTTATGGAGTTCAGGTCTGGTGAGTTTTCTGGCCAGTCAAGCACACCAACACCATGGTCATTTAACCAACTTTTGGTGCTTTTGGCAGTGTGGGCAGGTCCAAATCTTGCTGGAAAATAAAATCATCATTTTCAAAAAGCTGGTCAGCAGAAGGAAGCATGCATGCTCCAAAATTTCTTGGTAAACGGGTGCAGTGACTTTAGTTTTCAAAAAACACAATGGACCAACACCAGCAGATGACATTGTACCCCAAATCATCACAGACTGTGGAAACTTAACACTGGACTTAAAGCAACTTGGGCTATGAGCTTCTCAACCCTTCCTCCAGACTCTAGGACCTTGGTTTCCAAATGAAATACAAAACTTTCTCTCATCTGAAAAGAGGACTTTGAACCATTGGGCAACAGTCCAGTTCTTCTCATTAGCTCAGGTAAGATGCCTCTGACATTGTCTGTGGTTCAGCAAATTCCTTGACACGTCTGTGTGTGGTGGCTCTTGATGCCTTGACCCCAGCCTCAGTCCATTCCTTATAAAGTTCACTCAAATTCTTGAATCGATTTTGCTTGACAATTCTCATAAGGCTGCGTTTCTCTTGGTTGGTTGTGCATCTTTTTCTTCCACACTCTTTCCTTCCACTCAACTGTCTGTTAACATGCTTGGATACAGCACTCTGTGAACAGCCAGCTTCTTTGGAAATGAATGTTTGTGGCTTAACCTCCTTGTGAAGGGTGTCAGTGATTGTCTTCAAGACAACTGTCAGATCAGCAGTCTTCCCCATGATTGTGTAGCCTAGTGAGCCAAACTGAGAGACCATTTTGGAGGCTCAGGAAACCTTTGCATGTGTTTTGAGTTGATTAGCTGATTGGGATGTCGCCATATTATAATTTGTTGAGATTGTGAATTGGTGGGTTTTTGTTAAATGTGAGCCAAAATCATCACAATTAAAAGAACCAAAGACTTAAACTACTTCAGTCTGTGTGCATTGAATTTATTTAATACAAGTTTAACAATTTGAGCTGAATTACTGAATTAAATGAACTTTTCCAAGACATTCTAATTTATTGAGATACACCTGTATATATATATATATATATATATATATATATATATATGAATTCTCTCCACACATAGCACGTGTTTATCAAGTACTTTCACTTCAAATTCGCTAAATCCCAGCCTCAAACCAATCAGAAATACCTGTACTTATAAAGTAGCCAGAAAGAAATTTTAAAGAAAAATATCAGACGTACTTAGATGCTTTTGCACCTGAAGTCTTCTATCTATATATAATGGTAAAACAAGAATGTGTTAAATGATTAAAATCTAACAGGAGGCAGAAGAGCATGTATATGAAACTATACCTCATGCATAAAGAGCGTGTACTGGGAGGGTCAAACTCAGCTTTGGGAGGATTCATAGCTTGAGAGTTTTTGATGACCAGTCTTACAAGATTTCACTGAACAACTGAAGAAAATGGTTTGCACATTTTGTTTTGTTCTGGCTGTGCTGGTGGTGTTTGACTGGTAAGATATAAAAGCATTTTCATGTCATTTCACATTTAGTTACAAACTGCAACTGATTTAAGTTTTGTAAACCTTTGTTTTAATCTGACCATATGTCTTCTCCAGGTGTGTTTGGCGAGTCATTATCAGTGACAGAGGGAGATTCTGTGCTTCTACAAAATACTGTAACTACAATACATGAAGACGACGACATACTGTGGAATTTCGGAGCTAAAAACTCTCTGATCGCTCAAATCGACAGAGGGAAACAAATCTTCCCTAATGAGAGATTCAGAGACAGACTGAAGCTGGACAGACAGACTGGATTCTGATCATCACAAACATCACAAGTGAACACGCTGGACGTTATGAATTAGAGATAAATGGAAAAAAAACTGTCAACAAAAACATTCAATGTTTCTGTCTTGGTGAGTAACAAATGGTTCAGTTTTTTAAACATTCTTGATTAAGTAAAGTATATATCAGGTTCAATAAAAGTTAAAAGTTTATGCAGCTGCTTTTTTCAGCCACGCGTCCCTTTGGAAAGAAAGAAAGAAAGAACTTAGATTAATTCTCTGGTTAAAATGGGGTATTATTTGAGGTGTAAAGAGTTTTAAACTCATTGTTACGGCCCGTTTAAGGGTGCTGTATATGTCTACGGCCATTTAAGTATTTTATTTGAGTATTTTAACATTTACAGATCGTCTGCATTTACTTAAATTGTGAAAGTGTCTCTCTGTATAATATTTTTTACAATTATTATGCTGCAAATGCTATGAATTTAGTATAAATTGTACTACAACCATAAAAATATTGTAATGTTTAATCATTTTATATCTTCATTTGACAGAAACACTCACCTTGTGTCAGCACACTACACCAAAAACAAGATTGTTGTGTACATGTCTCTATACTGTTTGTTCTCTTACTTTTCAGCCCATCTACCCGTTCCTAACATTACCAGAGACTTTTCACAAAACTCATCATCATCATCATCATCTTCATCAGGGCAGAATTGTTCACTGTTGTGTTCAGTGATGAATGTGGGTCATGTGACTCTCTCCTGGTACAGAGGAACAGTTTATTGTCCAGCATCAGTGTGTCTGATCTCAGCATCAGTCTCTCTCTACCTCTGGAGGTGGAATATCAGGAGAAAAACAGCTACAGCTGTGTGATCAACAATCCAATCACAAACCAGACCACACATCTGGACATCAGCAAACTCTGTCACACATATTTAAGTATGTCATCAGTGATATACAAGTTATATAGTCACTGAACACTGTTATATAGCACTCTCACTAATGCTCATTTTGTTCATCACAGATCAGGGCCCACTTTATTGTACATAGTGTTGATTTCTGCTGCTGGATCTCTGTTGATTGTAGCTGCAGTCGTGATGTGCTGCATCTGCAGGAAATGTAGAAAAACAGGTAGCAAAGCAGGCAAATCAACTATATTTTTAAGACACAAATGTCAAAATAATTTTGAACCTTTATCATTTTAACCCGTCTGTGATCATTGTTAATGCAGTCCAGACCCAGGAAGAAGACGGAACTGATTTAGCATTGTGTAAACCAACAACTCGAAAAACGGTAAGATCATTCATGAGTGTGTTGCAAGAAAATGCATTGCAGTCAGTTAGTCTGATTGAAGCTTGATGTTTGAAGTTTGTGTTAATATGTTAGTGAACAGACCTGGGTGATCTATCAGCCCAACCGTCATCAGTATTATCTTCAGTATACAGGGAGCAGATCAAACGGAGAATATGTTTTATGCACGTTCATGCGTATGTGCTGTTTGCACATCAGTTTTTCCATTTTGCATGCAGACCTAAAAAAAGAATGATTTAAAAAAGTATTACAGTATTTTTTGTAGTTTAATCACAGTTATTTCTGATGTACTTTTTTACCATACAGACTATAGAACAATTCTATATAAAACAATAGTGGATTTAATATAAAAATTATCGTCTAATGTAAAAAATGTAGCCTGTTTTTAGCATGTTTTTAATGTAACCTTCTTTAAATACTTCAAGAGTAATTTATGTAATTTTATATTAATTATTTAAAATAATTAAATGAACCATGTGATCTCTATTCCTTGTGTTGTTCAGTACGGTCCATCTAGAGTAATGCAAAACTTTTAAATTAAATTGTTTAAGAATTAAGGAATTG